>NC_040234.1:9587582-9892403 GCF_001444195.1 Xiphophorus couchianus | reverse complement strand
GGTGCATTTCATTTCATTTTACAGAAGGAAGCACAGCTCTGCTCGTTCTGTATTGTACAGAAATGGAAGGAAGAGGTTTTCTTCATATATAATAAATATATTATCTGGTATATATTTAACAGTGTAGCAATAAATGAGACTAAAACAGCGAGTATTAGACTGGATCTGATCACAGCCTTTCACACATTATTTATTAACATGACTGACTTACACAGCTAGTCCTTGTTGATGGTTTTTTTTTATTTTTAATTTTTTTAAAAAACAGCAAACAGTGGCTCAAAGGAAGTAAAAACGAAAAACACTGTTACAGTGATTCCGCATGCAGCTGCCACATTGTTACCCCCCCAGGCAAAAACAACGAGGTGTTAAGTGATACAGCCTTGGGCGTGAGGAAGTTAACTTCCCCGCGGCGTGGTGGCACATAATTTGGACGTTGGAAAGTTGCATTGTTTGGGCCAGAATAACAATCAGCTCCAGGATATTCGCTTTTGCTTCATAGGTTGGTGAAGAAACACGCTTCCTGCCCCGTAAATAGCAGCAAAACGCAGTGGCATTGTTCCTCGGGTGATGAATAATGTGCCCTATTTAGCACTTTGAAAGGTGCGGTTCAAAGAGTAGCAAATTCTCTTTGTATGAAATGAGAAGCTAATAATAATAATAATAATAATAATAATAAAAATAATAATTAGAAAATATACACCCTACAAAGAGGTTTTAAAAAAAATCAGTTTAATTATGTTTCATTTAGGTGTCTCATAAGGAGCTAATTGGAAATGAAATGCAAGAAGTCCGCCATACTGATATTTGATGAGTAGAAGGACACTTTCACCACATGGTAACCATAAGAACCATAAAGTTTGGAAACGAGGCTTACCTCACAGATGGAAACTCCTGCTGTCCAGAAGCACTGAAATCACATGGAGCCACTGGATGTTTGTCCGAAGTTGATCAGCTTCAATTAGTTGCCCAACAGCGCAGCAGATCTCACTCGCTGGCGTGGAAACAGCCTGACATTCAGAAATCAAGATTGATATCTGCTGCCAGTAACCATAGTGACAAAATATCCTGCAGTAGATCTCTGTCCGTGTGTCTGTCTGTCGACCTCTCTCTCTCTCTCTCTCTCGCTCTCCACCTCTTTCACTTTCGCGAGGTTTTTGAATGATGCTGTCTCCCCTCGCTTATAGATAAAAACCCGAAGGAGACTGAACAAAAAGCCCGATGACGCTCAACTCGTCTACGGGGTTTCAAGAAGTTGTCAGTCATCGATCCACGTCTGGAGAAGAGACAGTCTGGGTATCGTAGTGTGGCGTGCCATGTGTTCACTAAGAGGAGGATGTGGCTTCAGTCAGGATGCTGACTCTGTCCGAATTAGTTGTTTTTCTTTTAATGTAATGTCTGGCTTATTTTAGAACAGTTTGTTCTTTTAAGTTGATATACCTACTGATTTCACAACATTATTTTACAACTTTAACACAGCCCTCTGTGGCAACATGCTAACTTGAAATGCAGTATCTCTCGAGATTATACACATGAGAAAATAGGGAAGTCCCCGTTACTTACTTCAGAAGCAGTCTGTCTTTGTTTTGATGTTTTGAGCTGAGCTGGATAATCAAAGACAAATCAGCTTTAGTCTGAATGGCTATGAAATAATTAAATCCCTTTCTATATGTCACGGCTCAGTAAATTTTTGAATGAACATATATGACATTCTTGGCAAAATAAACTTGAAACATACTTAACCCTCTGTTCTGGTACACTCTAATAAATTATCCTGTAAATTTAGAGTAAAGTACTGGCAGCCAGAGAGAGCATTTTGCTGTAAATTCACATGATTTGTACTGCAACTTATTCTGACAGTAGATTCCTGTGGAAGTGAACACAGTACAGATATTTAGCTGCCGATAATCTACTGTAAATTTACATGTTCATCGAGTGGAGATGACAAATGAACTAATTACAAGTAACTGACTGCAGCTGAGACGAATGAGGAGATGACTAGCAGCCTGGGGGAAAGGGAATAAAAGGCAAACTGAATGGGAGGACAGAAACAAAGATGGGACCAGAAGGAAACCTGAACAATATCAGATGTAAGCACCAAATCTGAAATGATAAATCTGACTCTTAAAATAAGAGACGACCAAATTTACATTAGGAATAAACTGTCACGGGAGGATAAATGTTAAATGAAAAAGAACAAATCCAAAACTGAAATGAGAAAAAACTGAACTAACAGAGGGAATAAACTCGGATCATAATAAGGAATTGATACAAGGAGCTAACAGAAGCTAAGTCCAAAATGATAAGGGATCATTACAGCGGTGGTAGCGTTAGCATCTGTTAGCTGTAGGTTAAGTGGGATGTGCAGCTATATGAGCACAAGAACATAAAACGGAAATGTCGTAAGCTGCATTTCCATTACAAATTTGCGCAAAACTTTCTCAAACTCTTGGTGAGACCAAGTGTTTGTGCATCCTGAATGGTTGCCACGGGAGATTAAGAGTTTTCTCAAACATCCGTGAAAGAATCAAAGCAACACGCCAGGTAGTAGTATGGATTTGGATGAGAGAATGACATTATAACATGATGTAAAGCTCAACGGTCTACTTGACACAATACCTTTAAACACACCAAAATGTTTATTTAAGGCTAAACAAAACGGGGATGTTCCACATGCCTTGCAGCAAGAAGATATTCAAAGCATGGTCTGTGTTCTTCCCCGTGAAGAGATCTAAGCATGGTTATGTAGAACCCTGGTTAGAATGGTTCTACAGTGAATGAAATTCCAGTGTTTTCATCAACTGGGGTTGACTGCTGACCTATTAAGGGTGTACAATGCCTCTAGCTCCTTGACATCTGGAGATAGACGGCAGCCCTGTGCATCCCAGTGACTCTTAAGTAGTTAGAGAAAATTGATGGATTGGAGATTAAATCAGATGCTTCCAACATTCATCTGCCTCGTCACTTCCCACACACCCCTTTTATCTACCCTTGTAAGGTCATGGGGTGGATGGTGCCTACGTTCAGGTCACAAGACCTTTACTAGGGCAGCACACTTCAAACAACATTACGTGCACAAACTCTGAGGTAAATTTAGACCAATTAACCAAACACCTCTGCTTGTGAAGGAAGCCAGAAAAACCATGTGTGAAGAACTTATAAAGGTTAACTGTTGGAACTGCTTGAAAACAACAAGAGACACCATTGGAGGGCATTGGATGATAACAGGAAATTCTGAGGGGAAACCGGGCATGTGGCTACAGACCTAAGAATCCTGAAAGCAGAGGATACTAAGGGCATTAATAAAGCTAACAAAAACAGCGAACAAAGGGAAAAGTTCTGAACGTTGATTTTCTGCACTGTTTTAGAATTTGCAGTTCGTCTGTAGTTGTAGTTTGGCGGAGAAGTTAAAGCCAGACCAAGATAAATATTTAAGACATTTTATTGTTGGCTATAGGAGCCATATAAACATTTTTGGAGCTTAATACAAAATGTTATTTTGTGTTTATGTGAGTTAAAGTATTTACTCTGTTATTTGAAAAAGATTAGTGTCTGTAATTGTATTGTGTTTGAGCTTATGACATGGTGCCTTTAGATTGGTTAGTGACTAATTACTGTAGTTTATGAAAGACGAAAGTAATTGCTCTTTGTAGAAGTCTGGCACCTTGAGAGTAACACAGTCTTTTGACCGTCACTTTCTATTTGTTTTGAATCTGTTTGTTATTTTCTTTTAAGTTCAGTAAAGACTTAAAGATGACCATCGGATTCAAGACCTCTTTTTTTTTTTTTAGAAGAAACGTGTCGCGTATGAAAGAGCTTTAAAGGGCTAGACTAGTGAGAGCTTGCCGCACTTACAGTTGGCAAAGATGTTGTTCGAGTTAACGCGTCTCTCTTCACAGTGGGGGTTGGTTATTAGCACACAATTTCCACTAAGCTTCATAGTTCTTGCACTTGCCTGTGCTTTATCGAGTCCCTAAAGTTCACGCATTCACACATACATTCACATGTTGATGGTGGCAAGCTACTGCATAGTACTCACAACTGTCCTGGGGAAGTCTGACAGAGGCGAGGCTGCCATGCACCGGCGTCACCGGGCCCTCTGACCATCACCAGCAGGCAAAGCGGATGAAGGGTCTTTGCTCTAGGACACAGAAGGACGGAGAAGGGGGAACCCACCTGTTACAAGACAAACTTCTACTACCGTCATCACCATCACCCAAACCCATCATGTAGCGTACTTCATGGGCAAGAAGGGACATTGTATACCTAAAGACTTAAATGTTAATGATTGGGTAAAATCAGATCCAGCTTAAACAGAAAGACATCTCCATCAATCAATCACTTCTCAATAGTCTGGCTTAAAATGTTTGATAAGTTTATAGATACAGAATAAAAATAAAACATTTCTTTGTTCTGATAACACCTCTAAAGCTAGTTCAACTCTGACTTGCATTGATTTCGTTCAGTAGTTTGAGGTCTGTGATTCACCAATGCCACCAACACAAACAAGAAAACGTGAAAACATCTAAAGCTAAATATAGCAAAGCATTTACACAGAAAAAGGGAAATAAGGGAAATAAGTTGCACTTCATTTGCATTTTCATTTCTTATTCATTCGGCTTCAACATTAGGTGTGTAATTATGATCGCCAAAACTTCTGCTTAAATAGTTCAGGATAGAGATTACTTCGGTTGCTAGCGAATACATTATGTTAATAAATAAACATTTTGAATGAATATTTTTTGATGATTTAGAGAAATAATCAAACGTACTCTTAGTCGTTTGCTCAGCAGTAACAGAAACACTACTACCCTGCTATTTTCACCCAGCACATCTTCTGCACAAGTGTCTTTGCGTGGTTTTAACACCTTGAAATCACTCCCGCCCTTTTTTGGGTGCTGCGAAGATGTGCTCGAAAACAAAGTGTGCAGATTATTGGCATGTGCATGTCGCATGAGAGTATCTTGAAGTTTTTTTTCCTTTTTTCTAAAAAAAAAAGGTTTAATAGATATACTTTCCACATACCCCGTGCAGGTGTGAGGGAAAAAAAGAAATGCTTCTGCTCCAAAAGAAAAGAAAAATGGAGAATTTTTCGAAACATGCGTAGAGTATTTCAACATTATCATTTACCTACGTAATGACCACACACTCCTTTTGTTCAAAACAACTCCAGTGGTGAGGGAGAGGAAACAGTTTGACTTCCTCATGACCAAGCCATGTGGTTCTGACTCATGGAGGCTCAGGCGGCTGGATCACACCCATCGCTGACTGTTAACCCAAAAAACTAAATGTCAGCCGCCGCTGTTATTTCATTGTGAATGCAGCGATGTTACACTAACAAATAGTCTCACACATTTCTTTGCTTTTTTCAAAAAAATATTATGTCATTTCACTACAGGAGCTAGAACCATAATTGGGGGGGAAAAAAATAAATCAACAAAATCTATCTTCAAAGGACGACCAATCCTCAGGCCCATTTGATGAAAATCTGCATTCTGCACATCCTGCATTTGGTGAGGGAAACTTTGAGAGAGAGCGAAACACCTCAAAAAGGATTTCCTCCTGAGCAAAAACCTACAGTTGTGCATTGGGTATGGATGTCATATTTATGCTGTTACGCAACAGCATAAATTAGGGCACGGACTCGAGGCCCCACGCCCTCCGCAGACTGCTGCCCAGCAGTACAGCTTTTCAGACTTCTCCTTTCTTCAATTTAGAACAGCGTGGCCACAAAAAGAAATCAGAAAGAAAAAACAAAATCTAAAATCTTCCATGACTAAAAGTAACCTGTCTGCTTTCTCACAGGTTGTGCTATCACCCAAAATTAAAATATTCGAAAACTTGCTTGTAAATAAAGGCCACGATAATCTGATGGAAGGTTTTTCTGATGGTTTTTTTTTTACAATGTGGCTTTCAGATATGATTGCAACAGAACAGGAAACATCTGTGGTACAAGATCTTCATTAAAAAAAAAAAAAAAAGACAGAAAAAAACTGTTGCAAAACTCACATCAGCCATTTTTCAATATTTTCAATATCTTATTATGCATAGAGGACGACTTAGCAGTATGACACCGGTTTACTGTACTTTGATAAATTCAAAGAAGAAGAAAAAAAAGCTGGACTCATGCAAGAGAGTACAGACCTTTATCTGCTTCCTGAGGCTCACTGCTTCTCCTTTTATGAAGAAAACAAAATACAAAGAACAAACTAGTAACTGTGGAGATTCACACCTACCAGTTCCCATCTCAACCGGAAAGAGATAATGATCAAAACTGTTTAATAAACCTGATATGAACACCTTCAAACATCTGTTTCCCCTGTAGTCGAATAATGGACACACAAAAAAAATAAAAAATAAAATAAACTTTAGGTTGGACCGCAGGCCGTGGCAGGCATGTCCCTGTTACACCACGGCTTGGCGGGACCCAATTTCACTTGCAGCACAGGATGTGTTGAAACAACATCATTTGAGAAATTATCAGAAGACATCCTGTTTTCTTCTTTGTTAACGGAATGCCATCATTTTTAGATCATTATGTGTGGTAGCCATACCGCGCTCTCCTCTGGCTTGTGACGGGTACTGCGCCTGCGGAGGGTTCAGCTCGTTATCCACCGTACAGTGTGCACAGTAAGCACTTGTGTTGTAACATGTGGAAGGCACAGGATGGCAGCAGTGTTATTCCTGTTCTCTACCTCTCGACATAAGGACATTTGGTGATTTAAAGGGATAATTCATACTTGGTCAATTTTTTCCGGCCTAGCAGTTTTCTGGTCTGATCGTGGAGTTGATATCTATTCATCTTAGATCATATAGATTGTGTGCAAACATGATATCTCTTCTGTTTCATACCTATACAGTGACATGATGCTATGTTATAGACTGAATATTACAGAAAGTGAAAATACAGAGCCATCTTATCATCTGTTTGGTATTAGAGTTTGAATTTAGAGCAGTTGCTTTTGTAATAGTGCGCAATTAAATAAATTTAACAGTTGGACAGGTTTGTTTATTTCTTTAAGTTATAGCCCACGAAGCAGCATTTAGTGAGGTCCTCTTAAAAACATGCAATCTTGTGCTGATAGTGTCACCTTGAGTTTCTTCTTAAATAGTTCATCATGACTGATGTAATAAAAATGCTGGTAATTCATTCTTCAAAATTTACTTTTAAGAAATTAACTGGTAGCAACGTTTAATGGGACAGTTCGTACTTTGTGTGCTTTTAAATCAGTTTGCAGTTAGAAAGTTATTATTTTGTAAAAGAAACAGTCCGTTTTTATCTTGACATCAATAGAGAGTGGTCAGTTTCCATAAAGGCCTGCCTCCACACAGTGTGGTTATGCTTTCTGCCGGTTGTTTGAAATGTTCCTTTTTTTGTCCAAAAATAGTTTAAAAATTTTCCTGCTTATCCTTGCAGGGTTATGTGGTGGACTAGTGCCTGTCTCCAGACACTGTTTGGTATAAAGACACACCCTGAACAGGTCACCAGTCCATCATTGATTTGATAATTCCAAGATTTTTATACCTAGTGGATTAAAATGAAATGCTGTATTTTATTCGAAAGCACATTTTTGTAATTTAAAGCAAGTCTAACTGAAATCTAGCAAAGTTTATTGCCACCTTGAGTGAACATTTTCAACAATTCACAGCAGAATTCTTTCGATTTTCATTTGCCTCAGTTTTCTGAACCAAAAATCACAATATTGCTGCCCAACTGTGTGCAACGTACCAACAAACATACCCTGCCGTTGATCCGCTGCGTCGACCGAGACGTTCTTGCTTCTAACCACCAATTCTTCGTCTGTATAATGTGGCGTGTGTCGATGTTCTCTGATCACCACAGAAAAAAAAGACGCAATGTTTTTCACTTTCAAAATCACTAATTTTATCTTTGAAATGAAACTTGTGGAACTGAGAATCTACGGCATGACACAAAAAACAGGCTCAGGTGCATCGTCGCCACCTGTAGCAATATTCATTTGAGAAAACGATAGCACTGTAAGGAGCTATCTGACGTAAGGCAGCCACATGTTGGAAATTAGCATCATGGTTGACAAATCTGGACTACTGTGTGCAACAAGCTTGCAACTAACTAGTGCTCTACATGTCATCATTTGAGACACAGGACAAAAAGGAAAAAGAAAGTAAGTTGCCTGAGAGGCAAGTAAGAAAACTTCTATTTGTGATGTTGCCTCGTTTTGCATGTTCTCTCTGTCCTTGTCATATTTATGTCTGGGTCTTCTTCTAATAACATAAAAGCCTGTTACTGTAGTTGAATCGATTTTGAATTCAGTGAATCACAACAGATGTCCTTTAAAACAAACAGATCATGTTTATTAAAAGCAACATACTATATATTCAAACGATGCAGTCAAGTTCAGTTTTTTTTATTTTTTTTTTTACATCAGTTCTTAAAAGGCCTAACAAAGGAAACATAGTCAACTGCACTGAGTGGCTGACTTTGCAGAAATCCATCCCCATAATGAGCATGTAGCAACAGGAGACACCCGACTGCATCAAGTCATTCATTTTGCAGCAATCCCTCATAATGCACATACATGCGGCGAACGTTGATGTGAAAATCTATGTACACGCTTTTGTTTTGTGGGTCGTTCTGATTGACTCTCAACCTTTCCAGCGCGTACTGGCCTCCTGCACAGTCATAGCTGAACTAGAACCAAGCTCTGTCCCTAACACAACCCTGAACAAGATAAAACTGATTTGTAACATGAAGAAATGTTAGGAAACCTCAAAAGGCTGTTTCCTGTTTGAAACCGAATCAGCTTTAGCATGGCAAATAACTTGACATATATATATATATGTGCACCGCTGTGGTGGTACAGTTATGCAAAAGGGTGACAAAATGCAAAAATATGCATTTTTGCAGTTTCTTTTTTCACTATGTTGAAAAAAGAAACTTTTGAATATAACAACAAATCTATAACTGTGCAACTTTTCAGATGATAAAATATGTATTTAATTAGGTGCTAGCCCTGAGAAAATGTTTGACTATCATGAAGAGCTTCCACAAAAACGATAAATAACAGTTGTTGTTAACTTTGGTTAAAGTTATTTCACCATATGGTTCTGTTTATTATCCAAAATACTGTGCTGTGAAAGAAAAGGGATTTTTTTTTGGCATATATCCCATAACAATAATCTGAATAAATTTAAAATGTAGTTTTCAAATAAAAAATGACCCAGAAACCAATCTACTCTAATGTAAATGTCTGACAGCCCCACCTGTAAAAAAATTAGTTAGTAGTGACTGATGGCATTTTTTTGAGTTCAGTTTCACTATGAACACTTTATTGTGAGACCTGTAGAAAACACTGAAACAGAGTCTGCCTAACGACAGGAAGTGGCTAAAAGAAACACTCTAAGGAAATTAAACCACAGATCAAAAACAAATCAATGATCAGCAAGTCCCAGCGAGTACAATAACCGCAAGTGCAGAGAACACAAAACAGTGGTGAAATTATTTCAAGGGGAAAAAAGAGACCAGGACATTGAAATTATTGAAGACACCTCTTGACTCCGTGCGGGTCAGTGTTCATGGTTCAATAATAAGAGCTGCTGACCAAGGAGATCAGTAAGGACTGCTCCATGTTTGCCTAAACACATCTGGGTAATGCTGAAAAACTTTTCAGCAGCTGTTGTGCAAAACTGGTGAAACAGAAGTAGAACTATGTGCATCGTGTCACAGCTAGACTAAAACTAGCACAGCACTTCTGGAAAACAACGACACATCAACAGTCAAGCATTGTGGTGGTACAGGGTCATGGTGTGAGATGGGTTTACTTACTTCTTCATGACCTAGATGATTTGCAGTAATTGATGTAACAATGAATTTGACTTCTTGGCAGAATACAGAATATACTGTAGGCTCTGTTCTGGCTACCAGCTTCTGCTTAAACTGAAGATCGATTTGATTTTTGCACAATGATCTGGTTCCACACGGTGGCTTGAGTGGTATAATCAAAGTCTGGACTTAAGTGGGAACCAGATATTGTTGTATGTCTTTGAAGAGATCACCCATGCACAAAAAAACCCTCATTATGAATGAATTAAAATCATTCTGCTAGGAAGAGTGGGCAAACATTCTGCACAGTGATGTAAAAGACTTTTTGCCAGTTGTTGCAAAATCTTGACTGCAGTTGTTAGATCCAGAAAACACAAAAACAATTATTAAGGTGGGAGGAGGCTTGCTTTTTCAGACAGGGTCAGGTTGATTCAGATAGATTTTCATAGGTTGAATAAATTAAATCATGATGAGTGAAACAAACAAACAAACAAAACAAAAAACCCATAAATGCAGTAAAGGTTTTTTGTGACATCATGAACTGTTGATATCCTGATGCATTTTATTTAGATAATTCAGGTTTTTTAACAAAATAATGTAAGGACAACCACATGGGATAATTTTAGAAAAACAAAGCTACTGATAGTGAATTACTAATGTTGTGAGTGAGATAGAAAAAAAAGTTCCTCCAAACTACAGTAACCCAAACGTCTATGACCACACCAAACCTTGTTCTTGAAAGGATAGAGCAGAAATGATGAAATTGGCTTGTACTAAAATATAATGAGCCGGAAATAGATTTGCTGCAGCAGAATCATCTGCCAGCATCTGTATGTAGCCTATCATCATGTCAGTTGTTTCTGGGGACTGCACCTAACAGGGAGTCTAAACAGGAAAGCCCAAAATTAACCTTTATTTTTTGCTAAAACTTGTAGCTTGAACCGCTACAATATTTTTGGATTTCTACAACCCAGTGCTTTCCCCATTTTAGTTACTCTGACAGCTCTAATATTGATGCATTTATCAGAAGAGTAAACTAACTCTGTGTCTCCTACATAGTGAAGAAACGTTATTTCTCCTACACATCACAACTCATTTCAGAAACCCCACTGCCAACATTCATGCCAATGCACTAAACATATGAGTAAGTGGATGGAGTGGGGGCAAAAGGCTAATATGACATTTCACCTAAACCTACCTTTAAAATGAGGCAACACATCTGTTTCATCTAACACAAGTTGTTAACTTTTTTCCAAACCGACGTAATAAAACTGACTCATTTCATTACCTAAGATAAAAAATACAACGTTGTTTGACCATGTCTACATTTTTTAATATATTTTAGTATAGCCAGTAAAAATGTTTCATGAAACTATGCTATTTAGCAACAGCTTTGTTAGTCACCAGTAAATGTGTCATTGCGGTGGAATTGAGTTAGCTGATAAACCTCCAACTAAGATAAACAGTCTCTGAACTGCGTCCCCTCGTATCACATTCAGGTCAGAATTGGGTTATTCCTGTCTTACGTCACCAACTATAAATCAGATATATTGCACTTTTGATGTTATGTTGTTTTAAAAAGTTTAAACAGTCACTGTAACAATAAATCTGTCCCTTTTTAAACATATGATTTGATTTGCACCAGGAGCTACCATAGTTTTATTTTCACTTTAAATTTACGAAAACATCCACTAAAAAAGAAAGAAAGAAAGGAAGAAAATGACCAAAATGTGTAAGGAAAACTAACTACCAGTGACTCAATAGCCACAGATTAACCACCTTCTTCAATAACGGTGCTTAAATTAGTCACTGTCTCCATGCCGTCTTCAGTCTTACGTCACTTGGATAAATGTTAGGCCACTTTTCTTTTCAACGTTCCTTCTGTTCTTTGAAGTTTGCGGGTTTTCGTTAAAAGACGGCTTCAGAATCAGGCTGAGGTGTGAACTTTAACTAGGCCACTGCAAGATCTCGAAACTTTCCTTTTTCATCTGTTGTGTTTCAGCCGCCGCTGAGGCACATCACAGAGTGTCTCAAACCCTAATCTGATTGATGGGTAACCAAAACAGAAGTCAATACTGATGCCCTCCTTCCCTGTGGTCGTGTTGGCAGGCGAAGACTCCAGACTAGAAAACTGCTTGAACCGTTAAACCTTGTGGAAGAAGCTCGCTACGGTGGACTCGGGGGTTTTTAACACACATCTCTTCCACGTTTGCTTGTTTTTGTTGAATAAATAATAACAGTTTGAGTTTTTGTACGCTTAAAAACAGGCGACATTCAGGATGTAGAGACACTGAATATCGATGTAGTGATTTTGCACAATACTGTAATTTTATAATGTGGAAATTTTTTTCATCCACACAATAAATGTCCTCTAATTGAATATTGGACATTTCTACATCTTTCAGCATCTGATTATGCCACTGCAATGAAATATGCTTTCTTCTTTAAAGGTCCTTTACATATTTTTTTTTTTTTTACCAGGGAAGCTAATTCATTTTAACCTGACACTAACTTCAGAGAAAAAAAGCATTATAATAATTCTGTGTGAAATTTGAGTTATGACCCTGGGTAGGTCGCTCCAAATCGTTATATTATTTCCTGTCAGATTTGGTAAAATTAGACGATAATAAAAAATAAATCTGCCTGCGGTATGAATTATTTTTGTCTTAACTGTACTACGGCTGGAAGGTGATGTGTTGTTGTTTGGTTCTTGTTAAAGCAGAACATGAGGATTTTCTGTTTAGTTTATAGAAAGTTTCACTTCCTGATTTGTTGGATAGATTACAAGAATTCATAACTGTTTGTTTTTTTTGTCCCTTTCATTGTCTATCTACAATGTGCAGTAGATCACTTTTCCATTTTAGCAGCTGATATATGACGACTTTATTTTTAAAGAATTTCTGAGTACAATCATGATGAAAAGAAATCTGAATAAAGCACATCATTTTGATTCATGTCTTTTTTAATGTTTAGTAATTAATTATAAACATATCTTAAAAATGTACATAACCCACACTTCTTCCCTTGTGACATAATTGCACAATAACTGCTTCAATCTTTTGCATATTACACAATTTCTTGACACAGTTTTATGCAAACCTATCGGGCTTCTTCTTCAAAAACTCAGGAAGTGCTAAAGGTTAAGTTTAAACATGGGACTTGCTCGAAACAAAGAGTACACCTGCGCATGTTTGCTAGACCCACACGCACACCAAAGCCTCACCGCAAGATGTGGAAGGCAGCAGGAATGAGGCCCCTGAGTGGGGGAGCAGGAAAGGTGGGTGAGGAAGTGGTGATTTTCATCTACGCAGAAGATGAGCGTGGGTGGCAAAGAGAAATGCAACATGTTCTCATTTTGGCAAATTTCATGCATATTGTTAGATTTTTGCCATCATGCGTAAGCTGCTGCAATGCACATTGTCCTTGATTTTAGTAGAGCTTACTCTACCGCATTATTTCTTGTAAAGACACCAAGCAATCACAATATTGCTATAATTTAAAAAAAAACAACATATCATTATAATAATCATTGCATGAAATGACAGTTAATTCATTCTGCACTTCGTCGAACTTCGAACACAGAAAACAAATAGTTGTACTACATCTTTCCACTTTTACTACTACTAGTGGTTTATCATTTGTAGCAATAAACGTTTGTATAAAGGAAACAAATATACAAATATATATACACAACGGGAGTTTAGACAATATACTTATCGCATGTTCAACCACAAAAATACCAAAAATCCATAGAATTATTGGAAAGGCAATATGTAATGCAGCTAAACTGAAACCATTAATGCTGAACCTGAACATAAAATCCGCCACCAAAGACTCAAGAGTCATTTGCAGGAACAAATGACCTGATCAGGTGAGAGAAAACGAGTCTTTTTATAACCCCTTAAGCTAGGTTTTTCTCTGTGGTTTGGCTCAGGTGTTGCTGCTGCTATTCTCGGCTGTCACTTTGGAGGAGGCGGCGGAAGTATACAGATAGTCCTTAAACAGGCTCATCACTCGCTTCTTGTACGTCTTTATGGCAAAGAAGTAGATGACAGGATCCAGGCAGCAGTTGATGTTCATTAACGAGACCGTAATCTGTGGATTTGATTGTGAGAATTGATTACAACAAACAAGGAAAAAAAAAAAATAGAAGAACGTGTGACATCAACAGAGAGTATGTCTCTTACCTGCAAGGACATCTTAAAGGCTGTGAGTTCCTCACAAGTCGGCTGATGGCTGATCTTTCTGAACATGAACTGCATTATGTTGAGGTGGTACGGGCTGAAGCAGAGGACAAACGTGAGGAGGATGAGGAGGATGATCGTGTTGGCCCTGTGGTTTCGGCTCGTTCGGCCCGTCACAGAGTTCTTCTTGGCCGCATCCCGCAGTTTCAGATTGATCCTAGCGTAGCACGCCATTATGACCGTGAGCGGGCAGCAAAACGAGATAAAGCATGCCAGGATTAAGAGGTAAGGGGTGTAGCGAGAGCCCTCGAAGTTAAAGTACTCCATGCAGGTCCGCTTATCGCCCCTCACGTGCAGCATGCTGCGGAATAACAGCGGGGAGACCTCCAGAGATACTAGAAACCAGACCAGGCAGCAGACCCTGCGGACAACTTTTGTGCTGCGTAAGCACTGCAGGCGGTGAGGATGCACCATAGCTAGGTATCTGTCCAGGCTGATGCAGGTCATGAAGCCAATGCCTGTCGGAAATGGAGAGGATTGGCATTGGATTAAAAACAATCACTCGCAGAAGCAATTTCACAATCTACTCCCTTTAATTTGGTCATATAACTGTGCCACTTTAACATAAAAATAAAGTCATCTCTTGTGATATAAGGATGTGTGGAGCTTCATGT
This sequence comes from Xiphophorus couchianus, assembly GCF_001444195.1. Classification (NCBI taxonomy): domain Eukaryota; kingdom Metazoa; phylum Chordata; class Actinopteri; order Cyprinodontiformes; family Poeciliidae; genus Xiphophorus; species Xiphophorus couchianus. Next base: position 9,877,746 of record NC_040234.1, on the reverse strand, counting down.
CACCTGCGTATGTATTTGCAAAGAAGAGAAGTGTGGTGAGTCTGCAGAGGAGGTCACCGAAGGGCCAGTCAAAGTGCCGGATGTAGTAGGTGATTCTACCTGGCAACGCCAGCGTGAAAAGAGCATCAGACAGCGCGAGATTCACTAAGTAGATCGACGTGGAGTTGAACTTCTGCTTCCTCTGGCAGATGACACAGAGCACCAGGCAGTTCCCACACACGCTGATGATAAAAACGACAGAGTAGAAAATAGGGAAGAGGACCACTGCAGCCCTCTGGTAGACAAAGACATCACAGCTGCTGCCATTCGGAGGGGCTTCAGTGGGACCCGAGGTAAAGTTCTCAGCAGCCATTTCAACCTGGACAAGAAAGAAAGAATCACATAGTTGATGACGCGACTTTTCATAGACAGAAGCAAGTAAACAAAAGAGCAATCCACCAATTAAGATCAAATCAACACACAATACTTACAAGGATCAGGAAAGCAGCGGAGGTACTTTACTGTCAGTGCTGCTGAGGCTTTGTGTTCAGCTTTTACTGGGAGCTGAGAGGCTTGAAGCACCTTTATAACTGTGCCATATGTATGAAGTGTTAAAATCCCACCTCTTCTCTTCATCCAGCCTTTCAAGCTTTGTCACGTTATCAACAGAAGTTAGTTGCCTCAGTGCTACAGGCACACACACACACACACACACACACTCATGCCCACCCCCCCACACACAGAGGCAAACTCTAAGGAAGTACAATACATCTACATAAAAAATGTTTTACAGAATTTCACATTCCCAACAGCTGCCTAAAAGGCACTCAGTACAAAAGGTGTGCACACATCTTAAGGGAAATATGTCGAGAGAACCATTAACTTCACATGTCTATGTCTTTGTATTGTTGCTAAAACCAGGAGTACCCTTGTGAGCCACATTATAAGTACAACTGGTGTTCCAGTTCAACCAGTTGGATTGGCTAAGGATTTTTGCCTCACTGGTTATTCGAACTGCAATTAGCAATACGAGCTAATAACAGTCTTTTTTTTTTTTCCCTGTCTGCTTTGCACTTTCAGACACAGTAGAAGCACGTTGAGGAACAGAGGTTCTGCATTTCTCTGTGTATGTGGAAGACTTAATGAGAGGGAAAAGTCCAAAATAGCAGCAGTTCTGTTTATTATATATGGCAGCCATATTGAATTTTTAGGTTGGGGTTGGTGGGAAACCTACAACCTATCACCTTTTCGTGAAATTCTGATCGCTAGCGGTTACTCCCAGTGAACATTTTATATGATGAAAATACATCTAAGCAATCTGTAAATGGTTCATAGACATCTAAGAAAACAATTTAGTCTAAATTAGATAGACATTTAATTTAAATGTGAACATTTTTAGACTTGTTTTTAGACCATCTTAACCCTGTTTTAACACATATGAACAAAATAAGAGCAGTACTGTACACATAATATCTCTTTGGACTGAATCAATTTTTGGCTTTAAAATAAGGAAAATGCACAGTATTTGCCACTTGTTGCAATTTTCTGACTAAAAAAAGAATGAAATGAAGCAATGTTTGCGTTTATGAATTCCCACATGTTTGTGTGATTTACAGACATTTTGTCGGCCTTATGAATTTTTAATTCTATATTTAAGCCTAAGGCACTTTTTAGACCAGACAGTTTTGATGACCCCACCACTACGGGGATCTCTCTCTGTGTGTTTAAAACCTGCTATAAGTGGCATGAAATGCACCCAGGCCTTGTTTGCCCCTGCCTGCTCTTCAGTGGTGGCTCCTCTGGTCAGTGGGGAGTTCACTGCTTACGTTTGGGTTTGGTAATGATTGTGTTTTGCACAACATGCTGGAGTGTTTCTTTGACTCTTTCATGTATGTCTGAGGTAATCTTCAATCTCTGGTGGCAGTCTATTTACCCACACCTTTTCCTTGAAGCTGCAGTCTACAGCCATGGTTTTTTTTTTGCCTCACAGAGCACCCCTCAGCTCCTCCAGACTAGTGGCAGCAATTAGCAAGCACCTGTTGGAACTGTGCGTCTGCTGAACTCATCACAGCACAATAAGAACAATAGTAAACAGCATATTGGAGGAGGATTGTTGTGATGACTTTCTGAAGGGAGAGCATCAGAAAGAGTGGGAGCTTCTTAAAGAGACAGAGGCTGATTCCAAGGAATCAAATTTCAAAGTCACATTTCTTTTAAGTTATGTTTGATACATGCAGCATTTCTATTAGAACTGGTGGTAACATAGTTACTTAATTGTGGTATAAGATGGCACAATATACATGGAAAATACGTTATACTGCCCCTTTAAATATTAAAATTGATAAAGGAAGGTGGTGGTTTTAACATATAACTCAGGACACCACAAGTAAGCTGAGTTGATTGATGTACAGTACTCTGTTCTCTTTTATTGTTGAGGTCTACCATTTGGTTTTCACTAAAGCTAACTGTTGGTCTGGTCTGAGGTTTTAGACAGAAGTTCTCAACTTCACAGTCTAACCTCTGAATGAACTTTGCTTGGACACCTAATCCTGTTTTGAGTCATTTCTGTTTGTCTCTAGTCTGTTTGTCTGCTGAAATATGGACATCAATTTTTTAAAAATCATTAATAAATTGATGATCAGCAGGAATGCTTTTTTTTCAGTTCATCACAGATGTTCTCCCTTGTTGACATCATGCTAATTGTTCGTTTCTAAATGCTTACCCTTAAACTGTCAAAAGCTGCTCTTGTACATGTACTTAAACCTCATGAATGGTCAGTTACTGTATGTTCTTCTGCTTTTTATACACTTTGCTTGTTGATTTTGTACTAAATGTTGTTCACTCAATACTTATCTTCATAATTTAGATGCGTTTTTAAAAGCCCAGCCAAAGACTTTGTTGACATAATATCACAATAACAACATAATTTTTTACATTACCTGCATGTGTATCTGCAGAAGACAGAAATGTGGTTGCAGAGAAGGCCACACAGTGATTAAAGCCATGGATGTGGTGAGGAGCTCTGCTGAGTAGCACCAGTTTGATCAGATATCAGAGCGACTGTGCTTCCTCTGGCAAATGACGGTTTCAGTCTCTGGCTCTTCGGGTGGCGTATCTTTACTAGGACCCCCAAATATTTCCTCATGAGCATGTTTTTTGTATCAGCATATTACCTAAAAGTGATAAAGTTTCAGTTTCTGGTTTCATTCCAGATGATAGAGATCTGAATCATCCAGGCAATTATAACTTTTCATTGTCTGAATGCGTTTCACACTTGAATTAAACTTGTTTCATATCCTCCTAAATATTCTCTTTGCATCATTTAAGGCTCATATTGAAGTTTTTTTTTCTAGAACATGCGAATTCACGAGTCCTCAATATAAATATAACAGACATCCTGTCATCCTATTTTGAAGATATTGGATTAGAATGACTTTGAGGCTCCCAAGCCTGAAAACACTGTGGATTAAGTAATTAAGTATTGTGAGGGGAAACCCAGAAGGTTTAGTCCAAGTCACACACTGTAAATACAGTCTTAACAAATACTAAGAAACGTGATGTAAACATATGCAGTTGAAATAAGGTTTAAAGATTCTGTTTCATTATCTTTGGCATTTAGCAAATATAAATCATGTTGGAAATCCAACATGACTTACAACAGAAAACTTGGAGTTGTCAGAGAATAAGAACGTCTGACAACTCAGTGCTTCCTCCTTTATGTAAGTTATGGAGCATGTGCCTCTTAATAGTATGTATGTAATGTTTATCTAAATCAGTAAAACTGGTGGCAGGAATGAATTCAAGAAGACAACTTGTTTTCTTGGATGTAAGGATACCATTAACATTGAGCGCATTTATGCAACAAGGTACCTTTGAATTTTCTTTACATTTTCCCACTAACAGATTAGCTAGTCTGTTGCCACTATAGAAGCACAGACCTGCTTTGTATGATGGAGGTGGCACCGTATTGCATCTAACCTCCAGTTAGTTCTCCTTTGAAGAACATATTTTATATTCAATTTGATCTAAACCTGGAGAAATAAAGAATATAATAAAAAGCATGATAAACCACATTTCTTTTTTCAGACACTATCTAAGTAGAAACTCCCACAATAAGACTAGTAGAGACCTCTGCAGTAAAGAACTGGAAAAGCACCACAAAGGAGACATATGCATTCTCTGCTGATCTCAACGGGTTTTCAAAAATACAAGTCCATTTTTTTTAACATAAAAATATCATATACAGCAGTAAAAAGCAGCAGGTGTAGGGAGAGAAAGGTTAGATGGAGAGATAGTGAGGTTTTATATTAAGTTCCTGTCACTGAGGTTTCTCAAGCTTGTGAGCTGTAAAGTTGGGTTGAACGCAGGCAGCTCCCTGGCGATGCTGGTGGAAGATACGAGAGGAAGCTGAAGAATTATTGGTGTCTGTAAAAGAGTTAAAACCGTCGCCGCTCTGTGATGTGTGGATGAGTCACCAACAGTCAGTGTCACATTTGCACAGACATCTCAACCACCAGCACAACAATCAACATGCGAAAATACGCTAAAGGTGAAAAAAGAGACACATTTTTTCGCTTTCCCATTAAGTAGATTTGACTTCTGAGAATAATGATAGATGTAGAAATACGGTTGTGTAAGTTTGCTTCATGTAAGAAAGTCAGGCAGCCGCAATGTGGGGCCTGTCTTAGCAGCTGAATTGTAAGCTTATTAAAAATACGGAGACGTTACAGGCAAATTACTTAAAATACAAGTCAGACTATGACTGAACAACAGAAAAGATAAGAAGTAACTCAAAAGGCCATTAACTGGAAAACTCCCGTTTGTATCACGTTATTACTGTACTTGCCTGAGGTACTTTCCCATTAAACCAAACAATTCTGGGTAACCTATTAAAACCAGAAAACACAAAGTTATTAAGTGTAAGATCGATATTTAAATGCATCTGTGACAGCCAAAGAGACTCTTCTACTGTGCAGGTCATTTCCAGATTAGGACATTACAGGGGATCATTGTGTAAAATGGACTTTTGTGAGCTTTATATCATGTCATAATGTGATTTCCTCACCAAACACATATTCAGAGTGTTACTTTGATCAGTCCATGCATATTAGAGTAATTGTTAAATATCCGGTGGCGCCTTAGCACTTGCTCGAACAATTCGAGCCAAAGCTGTTTGGCTATTTAGCCAAAGCTCCACCTTGAAGCTTCAGTTCCCAGCTGAGTTCCCGCCTCACAAAACGCTTCTCTTCTCCGCTCTCGCCACACAGCTCCCGCGAGGCTCCATCAGACTAGCGGCAGCAGCATGTGGCAAACACCTGGTGGAACTGCGGACATGCAGTAGTTTGACTCTTCAGACAAACTACAACACTCCAAGGAATGGTTGTGAACTGCAACAATGAATGGCATGGAGAGGCATTGTTGTGATGACGTGGTGAAAGGGGAGTGTCAGAAAGAGTAGGAGTTTTTTTTCAAAAGAGACAGAAATCAATTTCAAAGCATCAGACGATGTGAAGTGAAATTTAGCTTAATAAAAAGTGGTTTTACAACAACTGAACTTAATATAGCTGTGCGCCTAAAAAATACATAATACCCCCCTTTAAACCAAACATTTATATTCTTCTGATGAAAAAGAAGTGTATTTAAACACAAGGTCGAAAGGATGGTCGGGGCTGCATTTGTGTCATGTAAGTTCAATAACATCATTTCATTCAGTTATGTTTATTGAGAGTAAGTCTATTTAAACTTACTTAAAAATAAAAATTTAAAGAGGATGCTATTTAAAAAGAAATAACCTTTGCTGGTTTTTATACTGGGTTGAATCAAAAATAGGACGTCGTATTGAAATTCTGAATAAATTGACACTACTGATACATTTTTTAAATAAACTAAATTATCTACCATTACCGATCTTTTTTTGAGCTTTCTTATTCAACATGATATACTGCAGTCTTAAAAGAAGAAAAAAAGAAACTTTATTTTGATAAACATGTCATTCAAGAAGTATAGAGTTACTTATCATCTCTTTTGAATGGAAGCTGCAATCTGAAGACAACAACAAAAACCCAAAACTTTAAAAACATTACATGAAATAGGAAATACTGAAATAAATGCTCACAGAACTTGTTGCCTAGTAAGGAAAGACAGGAAAAGCACAGTGATGAGAAAAAATGATTTCCTCTTTCTGAAGAATTCAACTGTTTTATTTTCTCACACTCTAACATTTCACATCATGAAACTAATTTTAATATCATTTAATAATAGCAACAAAAAAAAACCCCAATAAAAACAAATGCAGTTTCAATTGACATTTTTCTTTTTTTAAGAGGAAAGAGCAAATGCATCTTATTAAAAAAAAGCACATCATAACGCAGCCTAAAGTAATTTAATGTAAGATGAGAAACAAACACATTGACATCTTTCAGTCTCTAAGGCAAAAGGTATTCAAATACTTTTCTTTGACTTTAAGGCTCTGCAAATCCCACTGAGAACAATTAACTTTCTTTGTCACAAAAACTAAAGATAAAGTTCTGGAGAATTAATTTGCCTCAGTTCAGGTCAAAGTTTATAGCTCAACAAGAAGAAGAAATCGGGTCTTTCAAGACTGACTTAAAATAATTTCTTTTTAACTTTAATAAATGGAGTCATCACTTGAAAAATGCATCTTGTACTTAACATCATTCTTTTCTCATATTAAAAACACACAAATGCGACAAAACAGCGAAAACAAGCTAAATGTAAGAGGGGAAAAAATTGTTTTTCACAAGGCTGCACTGTGACAAATCTTCTTCTACTTCACATGTGGCCTTTTTTTTTTTTGTTACTACTTCTGCTTTTTCTCCTCACATTTGACCCGGTGCGCTCTCTCCCCTGTCCTGCCAGCCAATAGTAGAAGTACAGTAGAAGCCTTCGGTGCTGTATCTCATCGCGTGTCCTCGCTGAAAAACGTCACGCAAGTGTAATTTAACAGGATGGCTGCTGGATCAGCAAAAGGTCACTAATTGTCACCAGTCAAATGCAGTTATAATACAGCTCACTTAGGTCACGGCGAAACACTCCATGCATACAGTGTCACCTACAGGTTAGGAGCCTGCTGCACTTAAGGCCTGCATTTCATGCTCCATTAATTCTGTGCCCAGAGTTAAACATCTCATACCAAGTGAACGGTGCTGTGGAAAAAGGAAAGGACAGCCGTCTGTTGGGGCCCCACCAGGTGTCCCCAAGGGTCTCTCAGTGTTAAATGCTGCAGCGTCCTATGAAGACATGGAAAGAATGAGATAATTGTTGCTCCTCGTGCACGCTCTCCGCAGTTACAGGAGTAACTGTGAAAAAGTTACGCAACTGACTTCAGTTTAAAAAGTGAAACAAAAATCAGCCAAAATCTGTGATTTTTATCCAGCAGTATACAAAACTGCTTTGAATGACTTCTGCGATTTAATTTTTGTTTCCTGAGAAGTTGCCTCAGGAAGCGTGGAGTGAAGTGTTTTGGAGTTTTCCGGGTTGATGGCTGTGTGACATGAAAGGTCTTAGGAAATTGAAAGTGACGACCCAGCATGGAACACGCATGGAAGTCACTTCTCAGAAATGTGACCTTTTTCTGCATGTTAAGTCAGGGGTGGGCTAAAAAAAAAAAAAAAAGAAAAAAAAAAGTGGAGGGGGAGGAGAAGGGTAGAGTAGAACAAACTGATTTGAAGAGAGTTATACAATAGTGAATGGTGCAGTTCAAGCCCATAGAAGGACAACCCCGGAAGGCATATCGCTTTAAAGGCACCCTCATGTTGGAAGGGAGACCAGTGGTGTGTTGGTGAGCCAAACTGGGAATGACTTCTGGTGTCCACAACATGTGTGGAAAAGCCAGCGTGGTTCCACAAACCGGTGCCTAACCAGATCTGGAGTGTTTTTTTGCTGCCAAAATGAATTCTGTAAGAAATCCACCCAACACCATCCCCACCCCTCCTATCACCACACGTACACTCCAACTTTGGGGTCAGTTTGTCCACACTAAGTTGGCTGCTCCTGTTAGCCAAGGCAGCTGGAAAATAAAATCAGTACTGAAGGAAATGAATAGATTCTCAGTACATATGTAGTTCAGTAAAATTAGAATTTAATCGAAAAGGTTATTTATTTTAGTAATTCCACTCAAAATATGAAATGTCTATGATTTTACAAGGGTGTATTTCTGTTAGATTTGATGATTAGGACTTCAAGACATAAGAAAATATCAAATAAAGAACTGCTATGGCAATGTTAAGACTGCATACTCTCCACAATAGGTCACTGCAAAAGAAAATAGCTGTTCTTAGAATATAAGACAGGAGAACATTTAATGGAAGGAAAAAAGTGTGAGGCAAAACCTATTCAGGAGTTTGGGGGACAGTTATTCAAGAATTATCCCACACAGATGTGTCAAGGACATGATTTGCAACTGTGCCGTCACTTGTATTAAACCAGTCCTCAGCCAAAGAAAATGCGAGAAACATCTTACCCATGCAGAAGGAAAAAAAAGACTAAACTGTGGCTCAGTGGTTTCTGTCTATGATTTCAGTTTGCAACAGAAAGGCTGCAGAAAAGTTTGGTTCCTGAGGACCAACTTCATCTGGGGTCATGGGGCTATTTTGGAGCACTTCATGCTTCTATCTTTTACAAATCCTTATGGAAATTCTGATTTTACTTTTCAACAGAACCTTGCACCTGCCCACACTTCTAGAGGTAGCAACAATGCAGATGAGGTGTGTTAAGGGCTGTAAGGGCTGAGGGCTGTTAAAGCAATCTGGGCTTTCTTAACTTCTCAGAAGCGCCACAGTCTGATCTCCTTGCCATGTTGTACTGTTGTAGTAAATAATGCAAACACTGGCCTGTATAAACTACTCCGTACATACAGTGTACACACCAAGATACTTGCTTTCTGATTTTTTAATAGATTTGGTTAACTACATTTTTTCAGAACCTGAATTTTGGGTTTTAAAAATCAGACATCAGAATAATTGCAATGATAAAAATAGCCACTAGAGGGGGAGCCATCATTATAAATCAGAAAAGAATTCAACGCGCGCTGAAGATCAAGTTACATTTGAGCAAACTGCTCAAATACTTCGGTTCATTTGTATTCATCAGCTCCTACTCTTGGTTTTGTGTATTTGTCTGCTTAGTAAATGAGTTGCGTGCTTGCTCGTGCGTGTTTCAGTGTGATGTGTCCTCGCGCGCGCGCGTATGTGTATGCAGACTATTGGACATACCGCAGGGGACTCCTGCATTGTCAGGGGACCTCATGTGGCTCATGTCTGGTCTCATCATCACCACCCCACTCCACCACCCCCACACATCAGCCGCCGCCGCCGCCGCCGCCGCCGCCGCCGCCGCCTGCCTTGCTCAGACCCCGTCTGCTGTTTCACCGCACTCGCGTGGATACTTCACTTTCGCACTTTGCTTCGTGTTCGTCACCCTAATCACTGATGAGCTGTTTGCTTGTTTTTCACCAAACACTTTCCGAGCCCCTTCCGGAGCCTTAGCTTCATCGTGGGTCGAGATAAACAGAGGAAGGTTGTGCTTTATAGAAACTTTATTTCTACAGCCTGTTGCTGCAGACTCTTTCCAAAAAAAAATGTCCACGATGCTTCATAGTCCATCCTGAGCTAATCTTGATCTGAAATTTGAGGATCCGGCTTCTTTTTTTTTTCTGTTTCACTTCTGCTTCTCAGTAGAACCTATTGGAGAAACAATAAAGAAGTAAGAGTCTTATAAAAAGTGCTTGCATCAACACAACAGTACACGCAAAGGGCCATTTTTAAACATGCAAAGTTGACTAAAAATGGACTAAAATTTTTCTACATTCCACAAGATTGTTTGCGTATTACTAGCTAGCATTAAAGATGAATCAGTTCGTCATGTTTATTGACCTTTCTGGTAAAGATATGAGAATAGTTTTGAAGCAAAGTTATTTTGCCATACCATAAAATGATAACCGCTTCTTAACCTGAGCTTCTGAGTTTTTTTTGTGTGGCTTTGTGGCTAAAGTTGAATCCTTGACCAGCCTTCATTATCACAGTTGCAGTTGTTCTAAGCTTTTTTATTGTTGCTCTTACAGTAGATATGGTTAAATTGAATGTTGTTTTTTATATATTTCTTGAGAAATCAACACATCTCAGCCTTTTTAAATGGTGTGCTCTCGCTTTTTTGTAAGATCATATGCACACCAAGGAAAACAGAAAGCCATGTATGATTATATAAAACCTTCTAGGCACGCCAGGACAAAGCAGTAAAGTGTGATTTAGAAAGCAATTATTTTATGGGACTTAAGGGTGTCAATCAATGTGGGTCCTATGATTTAGTAAAAAAACAAATAAAAAAAGAATTAATGCCCGACTTGGGATTTCATGTTCACTGAATGAATGTGCTTATATATCCAAGTTGAGTTTTAGTTTTTGTTGTTTTTTCAGTGTGACTGTGATCAAATTTGAATTTATTTTTAGGCCTTTTACAGGTCTTTACCAGGTTGCTGTATACATATCAGTCACCAAAGTAATGTCTTCAATAAATTACAAATTAAAATACAATACTAGCTTTCGTAATAATAACAATAACAGTTCCTTATTGTCATATGTATTATGTAGCATTGTTGTCATGTGGTCGTAGTGAAAGCAGGTCAGTGTAATCATGTTCAGCAAAGAGAACGCATCTCAGGAAAAAGTAAATACTTCATGGTTATTTCATGCATTACTGTTTTCTCTTTACTATTCACATCCTCAAAAGGATCAGAAAGGCAGCTGAGCAGCACCATCTTCAGGATTTGCATCGACATAATGCTTAAAGCCTTAAGTTTTCATTTAGTTATACTTCTGCCTTTTGTTTGATGAATATTTTTAACAGCTTTTATATATTTTGAACTTACTCTCAGCTCGGCCTGGGTTTCTGTTTGTGCTTTTCTGCAAAGCTGACTTCGACTTGTAAAATCTAAATGTGCATTAAAAAAAGTAAATAAAAAAACTCAACAAAACATATTGTCATTCATATTTGCTACAAATCCCAAAAAGAAACAATATCTTTAAAAGCAGTCTTTGAAAATATAAACTCATTCACATAACCCGTAGTGTAGTATCTCTTCCTCCTGCTGGTATTTGTTCCTCTATATTGGTATTGCACCATCATCCATTTCACCAAAGAAAACCCAGCAGTGGCCATGTTCTCAGTTTCTGAGGAAAAAAAAAGCATGAGGTTTTAGACCACAACGTGCTTCGGCATTTTTTTTTTTTTTTTTTTTAGCCATCTGAGGCAGTGCGCATATTTCGGATGTCATGTCTGCTGTTGAATTATTGTTTTATTCGCCGGGCAAGGACTAATTATTTCAACAGCTCTCTTCACTGGGGAGCAGACTGACAGTCGCCATCATCGGTTTGATCAGTCTGTTTAGTGCGCTGGGCCGGGGCTCATTTGATGTATATTAACAATAATTGGTGCCACCGCCACAATGATGTTTAGTAAACCTTTGTGTTAGTTTCCAGGAGGAAGCCCAGGAGGAATTTTTCATAGCTGCTCCTCGGTCTGCAAAGACGCCTTCGGACTCGGGGCAGATGGGAGAACTGCTGTCTTCTGCAGTAGACAAAATGACCTGATCATCATAACCTTAACAGAGCTTACAGCCTCGCCTGCTTGTTTTATTCAACCAGACATTTTCTATTTCAGATAAAAACATTGTGGCATTGTTTTTGTTTTGCTTTTTCACAAAAGGAAAATTGATTTAGGACATTATTTTTGACTGATCATCAGTGTTCGCTTCGGTGGCGAAACAAGTACTCGAGCAATAAGAAGGTTGTTAAATAAAGTGTTGTTTTACAGTGTTTTGAAAATGTATTGAGAGATTTATACAGTTATTACCTTTTCATTGCACCTAAGTGTTACAGATCATCAAGCACAGGAAAAAGGAAAATGATCAAAAACTCCCCTTTGTGAAAATATCATTGAACAAGCCAACCCAATTTACTCCAAGAGCACATTGCTGACTCATCTAGGATGTCACCAAAGACCCATACGCCTTTGAAATGTCTTTGCATCCCTGCTAGAAGTCTATGAATTTCATTTTCATTCAATTTTGAATTCTTTTTTTCCTTGCGTTTGATTTGTAGTAAATTCATCCCTATTATCAGGTGTTTCCCCCCTACGCAGATGACACAGGATATCACCAGGTGACTATGTGTCATAACTTTCTTCAGCTGAACAGAAACAAAATCAAACTTAATATCATTGAAACAAAAGAGGAAAGATTTAAAGTCAGCACACTGCTTCATCTATCACAGCTGTAGAAACAAGTGATCAAACCCGAAACCTAGGTATTGTGATGGACTCAGACCCGAATCATCAGGGACACAAATAGACAATTACAACGTCGGCATTCTATCGCCTAACGTACATTTCAAGAATTAAAGAAGTAATGTCTTCATTTTTAGTCAAAATGATTTCTTCCCCTGGTGGCAGAGAATAGATTTTGATATATAAATAAATGAATCACTTAGCCCCAAAATACCTGTTGCCATTGCATCAACCTTCCAGACCTCTCAGGTCTTCTGGTTTAAGTCTGCTGTGCACCATCTGGAACAAACTTCCAGAAAACTGCAAAACTGCTCAAACACTGAGTTCCTTTAAACCAAGCCTAAAAACCCATTTATTTAAAACTGGCTCTGATTAATGACAATTGAAACATCCTAAAGTGAAGTCTGTTCTTCAACTTACTTTTCCACTGCTACACAATTGATTGTTGCTTTATTTTTCTTCTAATCATGTAGAGCACTTTGAATTAGCTTGCTCCTGAAAATCATGCAAGAATAAGCAGGTATGGACATTAGTTGGCCTTATAAAAACTGCATGTACCTCAGGTCAGCCCTGAGGACAACTGTAATTCCTCAGTGACCAATAAAAACCTGCATTTGTGCTGTATCATTTAACTTTCCTCAGCCTGCCTTATTTGCCACGTCTATCCTGTGTTTGTAATACAAAAGGTTCAGCTCAAAAATTGGGAGCTGTTGCCACTGAGTTTGATTCCCTTGTTAGACTACAATTTGTTGAGTTTCTTTCCAATCTGGCAAACACGGAGGTGGGCAGCGTCTCAACTTCCAGCATCGAGCAGCGACTCCAGCAGGTTTTTTTTTTTTTTCTTTTTCCTTGAGTCTGCCAGATTCTACAAGTGAATGAGAGGCAGATGTGCGGTGACAGCACTACGCTCATTAGGCCGAATCAGTGTCACACTGTGACAAGTGGCCAACTTGAGGTTTCTCTCGTCAGTCAGTCGCTGCTTCCGTTCAACCAACACCAGCTCAGATACTCCTACAGCTAATTTGACATCGTTAACAGTTACGGCTCTTCGCTTTTGTCCAAAACAGGAACTTTTGAGATCGTGCTTAGGAGTCGGAAACATTGGCAAATCAATTTGGTTTAAAAACATCCCACATGCTTTTACTTCTGTTCTTTTTGTTTTCCTGAATCTGAAACTCATTCCTGACTTCAGCTTTGACCCCTCTTCCCGACGCTGAACATCCTCAATCTCAGCTGCGTGGTCAGCTACAGCGCCTACGGGCCAGCATCCCCAGGCTGAAGTTGTGATATCTATTTCAGTCCAGTGGAGACCAGACAGATCGCTGCTGTGGCTCCAGAGAATTCCCTGTCCAACAATTACTGTTGGTTCCACCATGCTCATATGCTTTAGTATCCCCTGTGTCCAAACTGCTTAGTGTCTGATGGGTCGCTCTGAGCCATTAAGGCCAGTTTGCAATTATAGATGTGTGGCTGCTGGACACCAAAACAGATGTGCTTTGATCTATTTATGGTGGGGAGGAGTGGCTGGGGTACGGCGGGGGCAGTTGGGTCATTACGGCTTACTTGCATGCGTGGGTCAAATCTTGCAGCTCTGGCAGAGTCCTTGTCTTTCAGTTCGCTTGACATGCACTCGTGAATTATAATCAGCAAAACGTTTGTGGCTTGTGTGGGCATAAACACAAATGTGTGTCTGTTTGCCACGGGGAAAAAAAAAAACATGCAAATTAAAGTGCATTTCAAATGATATGTCAACACAAGTGAAAGTTTTGTGTTTTGTTTGTTTGCTTGTGTTTTATTTTGGTTTTTTTTATCTGGAATTTCTTGATTGGATGTGGGTTAAGCCCACTTTACTTTCATACCCTTTAATAAAATCCAGTGCAACTGCCTCAAAAAGTCACCTACCTAGAGAAAAACCTCCATCATTGTGTAATCTGACCTCATGAGGTGTCTTTTTAAATGAGCTTTTTTTTTTTTTAAGTTGCACAGGGTGTCATGAGAAAATCGGCACCTCGGCATCAGATAAAACGTATAACTCATCTGTAAGTTGTTTCCACAACTTTTTTGATTGCTTGCATGAATGTGTTAGCATCTCCTGCTTGCTGCTACAAAGCAAGGAGAATGGCCTCTGTGCTTTGTGTGGGACCGAACTGCAATTTTTAAAAAATCGTTGTTTATTTAAGTGAGAGGTGTCAAAAGAAGAGGCTTGAACAGGGCTTGGTTCATGTGAGCACTGCCATTGTGTGGCCTATATTGAAAACGGTAGGTGTGGTGGGAAACCAGCACCGCACATCATCATGAACCCACCATTTTCATTGCACAACATGGTGGTGGTAGTGTCATGCTCTGAGAAAGCTGGTAAGAGTTAATGGGAAGGAGCTAAATGCAGCACAATATCGGAACAAAAAGGAAACCTGTTAGAAACTCCACAGGTTCACCTTCTATCATGACACAATAAAATGGTTTATATCAGAGCGTGTGCAAGTGCTAGAATGGCCCAGTCAAAGTTCAGAGCATGAATTAAAAAGGGATGCTTAAAGATGCTTTCACAGATGTCGTGGATAGCTGAGTTTGAATGCTCTCCACGCTTTCAGATTCTCGTTTAAAATTACACACTCGTGTGTTTTGTGCCTCTAGTCTCCATGCGGGAATCGCAAGTGATGTGTTGAGGTGAGAACCGGTTGAATGGAGAGCAAAACAAACGTGTTGCACTCGATAAAACAGAATGAATTCGAGCCCCATCTGTTTAATCATCCGAGCTCACCAAAGGGCAAAATAGTTAGTGTTGTGGCACATTCTTAACGCCTTGTCTGCTTCTTTTTCTTCTTTTGCAAATTAAAGTGCCTTGGGTGGTGAAAAATGGAAAACAAATGTTCTGTTGACAGCTTTCTTATACCCAGGGTGTGTTAGTATTTATATCATAAAGGTGACAACACGTCCTGGTTTTACAGGCTGACCACTGCTGTGGGGGAGAAGGAAGAGGGACCGAGGGAAGGGGACGAGGGGGGAGTGAGGTTATCCGCCAGCTCATTTTGGTAATTAGGCCTTGATAAGCCTGTGACAAATTTGCTTACAACTGAGGCTGCTGTGACTTGAAATGCCTTCTTATTTTAAAGGGATTTTAGTATTACTAGCAGAAGTAAGACATGGATAAATGAAACCTGCTGATCACAAGTTGGGTTCATGGTTGAATCACAGTGATACCTGGACCGCTACTGTAGTAAAAATGAGTTTGTAGCTGGAAGTACGTTTGAAGTCGCAGAGTGCAGCACTCCAACTTTTTTAGTTGGAGGTGAACGACCTGGATAGTCAATGCTTTGTGGTTTACTTCAAGAGACTAATGACACTGTATAGTTGCATGCCATTATTTGCTCTCTAACACAGGCTTGAGGTACAAGGCATTTTCTGAACACTGTTAACTAATGACTGTGATGCAACACATGTGGATATCATCATCCTGGAATATTAAAATCCATATATGGTGCCTTACTCATGATTGGTGAAAGCATGCAGACGTGGAAAATAGTCACCCGTTTCATTAGGAACAAGGCGAAGTCAACTTCTGAGCGTGAGGAAATGTAGACGACACCGATCTGAAAACGAGGAAGTTTGAGGAAGTTTGCAGGCATGAGTGGATCAGAGAGAATTTCTTGCTTATTTTACACATTGACAAACAGAAGTGTGGGGAACAAAAAACATTGAGGTGATGTGATTTCCTTATTTTGGGTAGCTCTTTAACGGGAGAGTGGTTTGAGTCTCACTCAATAAGAGTGAGAGTTGGTAACCCCAAAAATGACAAAATATATATCCATCCATCCATTTGGTATAAATGATCGTAGCCACTCAGAGCTGTAGTGGCTGACAAGTCACCAGGCCATCAAAGGACTCCTACAAAAATGACCTGACATGCCTCTGGCATATTTGAGGACACAAGGGAAACAAACTGTACACAGAATGGTCAAGATTTCAACCAAAGAACTTTTTTACAGCAAGGTAACAAGGCTAACACAGTGCAACCTCTTTAAGTGTTATTTTGTCAGGTGAAATGCAAAAAATGTTGGGAGCCAGGACTAATCTACAACAACAGAGACATTTGTGACATTTGTCTTTCCAATGGCATAGTACAGATTGTTCTGAGGGATTAGATTATGAGAATGCAAAAACAAAATCTTATGAGTTGTCTGACAATTATTTTATGCAATTGTTACCACGGAGGGGATCGCTCAGCACAACCCAGGAACTCTGCATTGAGTTCTTGTAAAGTACGAAATGTACTGTATGTATGTATAAACTTTTATAACTTGCTCCATGAACTCAACGTGTCCAACCAAAAATCCACCAACGCTCCCTGACATTAACATTTAAGTTAGATTGTTCTCAGAAATCAGTAGAATTAAGCATGCGCTTTCCACCAACCACACACTTTTGCATAAAAGCATCACATTACAAACAAATTTCATGACAATGACACTCTATCCTTCATGGCTGTGTGATTTACTGCTCAGCATGCTATAGAACATCATCCAGCGCACTATCACAGGCAGAGAGCACAGAGGGAGCCCATCACTGACGTTGTACTATAAGCACGTTTGTCCTGACGTGAACCATGTGTACACAGCTTTAGGTCCCCTCTGATGTAGGTGTTTCTCACTGCAGCAGTGCTATGTTGCAAGGCCACTACCCCACTGTGCTCAGTGTCAGTGGACTAAAAGCACCGTGAGGACGTTCCTATACAAGCTTGCTTCCCGGAACCTACAGATCGCACAACTGTTGTGACGTTTGTCTTCCTTATTTGTTTTGCTTCCTAAATGGCTTTGCTTAAACAAAAAAAATAAAAAAAAATCATCCTCTATTTACAGGCCACCATAGGAAATGCCTTTATTTATTGCCAAATTACACGAGCACAGTGAAATATGAAAAATCAATCACCAATAAAATGGCCAGGAAGTTAATTTTCAGAGTTCTGGCTCACTCTGCTCATTAATTTAGTTAAATGAAGTGAGAGACGAAGAATCAGAGTGAACCAAGCAGGGGGAAAAAAAAAAAGAAAAAAACTTTAAAGCATTTCCTGTGATTTGACTAGCATGCAGAGATGTCTCAATACATGTTTTCTCCTCTTCTTTTTCTTGGCTTATTCCACATTAATATTTCATGTTGTCATATTTTTCTTATCTTTGTTGGGTAAACTTTAAAAAAAAAAAAAGGTCCTTTGTTGCACTGCCCTTTTCCTCTCTGCCTGTTTTGATTGTTGTGTCAGTAACTTGGCGGCGGACTGGGTCAAGGGGCGCAGTCTGATCTTGTCCACCAGCTTTGGGCCGTGAAGGCTAATGCCTACTGACACTCTCAGCTCCATCAGTCCTGGCAGCATCATTTTAGTAATGCAGAAGTCATCAGGGCCTGGGATTGCGTGAGGGCTTTGAACTGGAAACCCAAACAGCCTTAACTCCATTGAAATCCTGTTGATGAATACAAAAATTAATGAATGGATTAGGATGACGCTTTGTCTCACAAATTACAGTTTTAAAAAAAAAATAATAATCATTACGAAGAAATCTGGCGAGGAAAATAAGTTATTGCATTTTAGTAAAAAAAAGATAACTGTAAATTCCAGTTCAAAGGCCAAAGTTTAATCTGGATCGCTGGGCCTCTTTAACTGGTGTGCTGGTCTTTTCCAACAGCACTCTGCTTCTTTTATGGGCACTCGACTGAATTGTTGCTTAACCCGCTCAGTGACCCTGCCACATGCTATCTGCACCCTTCTACGACCGATGCACCGCTACACTATTCGCCTCGTGGGCAAGGGTTTTGCTGTGCATCAGCCACAGCCGCACACTCGCAAAGGGAAAATCCATGGATCTCGTGTGAGGGCAGAGGAAAAGGAAAAAAGAAAAAAAAAAAAAAAATCAGCACCATTGCTTACTCATCTGTTAAAAACGGAGTGATCTGCAAAGTTTGTACGAGAGGGTTTTTGACGGTGCCCTGCTGCTTTGTCAGTGCAGCACATGCTGCAGGCACTGGCATCCCCTATTGCCTTCCAGGTCATTGGCCAGGCTCAGCAGGGGGCGGGCTTCTAGCCCCGTGAATCGTCCCTGATTCACAGCTGGATCCGTAACAAGGTATCATAGCAAATGAGTCGGTAAAACATCACTGGCCTGAAGAGCATGAAAAATTGTCATGATATCATTTGTAATTCCTGATTTAGGCCGCCGTTAGTGGAGAGAGACAGAAAATGAGGAGGAAAAAGCAGAGTAATGAAGGGATGTTTTTTTTATATATACATATATTATTCCTCTTTGCCAACTACACCAATCTCTGCTTCCCACTGCCTCAACCCTACAGTCTCACCCCAACCAATGCCTGAGAGGGGAAGCCATAGAGGGAGGTCGGTTTAAACTAATGTAAAGAGGCAATAATTAAACGTCACGTGATTCTCAGCCAAGTGGCTCATAGGTGCTGCCCTCTTAACATGAGATCTTTATGACACACTGTCCAATTCTTGAATGTGGGTTTTGCTCCTCACAGCTCGTGACACCTGAGCGGTCGTGATATGTCGGACCGGGTTCATGCTCGTGTGTTGCCGTGATGATAGTGATGTTTGGAAAGGTTGTCTGGGGTAAATTAGGAGGAGTTTGCCACATGTTGGCTTGTCTTGGAAGTATGGCTGCCACAGAGTTGGTGCAAAAGTAGGTGTGATATTTTTGCACATTTTTTCTGCTTCCATTGATATAGATAAAATGCTCGAAATAAAACACTTTGCTAATAATTCTTATATACGTATTTTTGCAAATAAATGTTATTTCTGTTCATCACTATCATATTTTCCCACTGGATTCCTACAATGGCTTTAAAAATGGCTTCTCTTTTTATTTTTTCATTTTTTTTTATGCATTTTCCTTTGTTTATGTGAAAGACAGTCAAAACATGTCTAATAGTTTATTTTTAATAAGTAATGATCTGAAGTGTGGTATGCATTTGTATTCAGACCCCTTTATTCTCACACCCGTGCATAAAAATGGAAGCCGACTTTTCTCTAGAGGTCACTAAATCAGTAAATATAATTTACTTTCCCATTTCTCATTATACACACAGCTGGTCTCTGAAGGCCTCGGGTTTCTTAGTGTACATTAGTGAACAAAGAGCAACACAAAGACCAAGAAAAACAGTAAAAAAACATAAAGCCGTATTTTTGTAAACAGTGTCTTAACCTTAGAATAGCTCCATCTTAAACAACCTGTTCCCGCCACAAAGCATGGAGGTGGCAGCGTTATTCTGCCACCTCCATGGTGGGGAAGCCATGTGGGGGAAGTCAACACCTCCAAGTTTGACCAAGTTGGTCAAAGGTGAAGGGAAGGTGGATGACTAAAAACAGAAAAATGTTGGATGAATATCTGAGGCTCCAAAAGACTGGAGTGGAAGTTCACGTTTCTGAACAAAATTCCTAAACATATAGCCTGAGCTTGATAGAATGGTTTGGATTAAACCATAGTCAGGTGTTACAAGGATTCCACTTTGTGGTGCTTTGTGCTCGTCTATCTGAAACATAGAGATTGAAGTTTCAGCTAGTGTGACAAATTGTGAAAAGTTTCAAGTAGTATTTATACTTGTCCAAGGCATTGCAGATCAGACTAAATATTTTTTTAAAAAATTGAATAAAAAATTTAAAATTACATTTTGCCTGTAATTGTTTTTTGCAATGTCACCAAAGTATCAAAAGTGTATGGTGCAATAAATCTAGCACTATGATCTCTAATCTTTTCATGTTCAGAGTACAGTTGACTGTGAGGCTATACGCGGGTTTGATGGAGGCGAAGAATGGACAAACATCGGCTCCCTCCGAAACCACAATGGAGACCTTGGATCTAAATGTCATGGTTTCATAACGGATACACTGACATTTGTCTGATGGGATTTAGCCATGGGTTAATACAGCCATTGCTGGCACACTGCATTGATGTCCATCTCACTTGGGCTGTGAAGTCTATCTCACTTTTTTTTTTTTTGTGGTGCCCTCACAGAGGTTCCGTTCAAAGGGCTGAATTGGCTTCTGTGCCGGTTTTAAACCAATTATTTTATCAGAAAAAAAGCCCGTTTGATATGTAGGTTTGTTTTATATGATGTTAATGTGCCTCAGGAGCTGTTCAGATCTTTCTTTCTTTCTTTTTATTTTTGGGGGCTGTGGGGGATAGAGGTTGGGGAGGTGGATTGGGGGCTGCTGCAGAGGGTTTGGGGGGGAGGCAGGCGATCAGCATCAAAATCAGAGCCATGTAAATCTAATCAATTATACAGTTTTTTCAGATAAAATGTTGGTAAATCAAAACACATTTTCCAAAAGTCACAGTATAATGAGAAATTTAAATTGGAAACAGAAACCATTTGTTTATTATAAATGCCAGGGTGAGGTGGTGTCTTGCCATCCATAAATTTTGTTATCCTTTCATATTCTTTTTATCTCTGACTACAGCTTTGGCACTCGTTCAAGATTTTAATGAACCCAGACTTCTGAGGCATCAAGGCCTAGTGATGCATTGTACATTTGGATGGGGCGGGGGGGACTACAGAGGGAGGCACAGGCAAAAAACCCCCCCAAAAACGCTTACCCTTTTTGACATAATATTTTATATTCTGTTGTCTTTTGGGGGGTCATTAGGTGATAGCGACGTTAAACAACAGAACAGACTGACAAGAATAAACGTGCATTCAGAATATATCTCAAATTAACTGCCAGTCTGATGAGCCTGTGAGCAGGTCCATGTGTGTGCGTGCATGTGTCTGGGGTTGACGCGGATCAAAAAATTATTTTCTGCGCTTTATGAGGACACAGAGAACCTTACTCCCCTCCTCTCCCCCCGCTCTGGCGCGACCTGGTGTCGGCTGCCTTTCCCGGGCTCAGAGGTTCCTAGGGGAGACCAGAATGGAAGTTGAGCATCTTGCTGTGATCCAAAGAAAGTGTGCCAAATGCTATCAAAACTGGATTAGTGGACAACAATTGTGTTCAATGAACAGAAGGGGGAGGGAATGAAGTAGTTTCCAAGTAACCCATAGATGGAATTTTCCTACTTTGACGCTTTTTTTAAAATTTTTTTTATCCCACGCAAGAATTGATTTGATCCCTTCCTTGCTTTATTTAGATGTCAAAACATTCTCGATTTTTCTTAGATTTACATCACGGGGGGAAAAAAATCGTAAAACTGGTAATGGATCTTTTGTTTTTAGCTCGATGTCATTTTTTTCATATTTATTTGAAATCATCTTGTTTTGGCATGTTTTCTGGTATCAAGGCATACCAATATCTCAAAACACTTAAACATATCCCATCATATTATTAAGCTCCTTTCAAAAAGATGTGAGAGAAAGCCACAGCTCCACTGAAATGTTGCTATGCACTAGCTGAGCCGCTGGCTGAAAGAGGGTCCCTACACTTTTGTCTTGCTTAAAATAAAAAACAAATTTGGCATCTTGACTATATTTCCAGTCTTAAATAGCACCATGAATCATACTTTGCATACTAAAGGAGCTACCCATCATTAATATTAGGTGAACACAGTCTTCAAATGACCGTAGACAACAAGCGGAATGTCTGAAAATTCATGCAAAATGAATTTGTTCTATAATTTTTGTACACCTATGAATCATAATGAAATAACAAAAATATAGTTAATGTGGTAATATGACATCCCCCCCCCCTTTCTTTTTATTGTTTGCAAGTTATCTAAAGAGATAATTGATTAATATCTGCAAAAACTCTGTTCTTGTATGAACAACAGTTCATATTCTTTAAGTAATTTGGGACAGCAATTTACCTTAAACAATGACTGAAAAAACATATTTGTACCACATCCTGTTAAATGATCGGCTATGTGAATAAATAAAATTGTTTTTATTGGTAGGCAATGGGGAAGAAAAGTAGCTCAAACATTTTGTTTTCTAGTTTTCAAGGTGTACAGTGAGACAAGCGAGCATCAGCACACATTTCTGAAATCAGGATATGCAACTGCCCTTGAACTCTGACATTTGAAGCCAATCCCCTGCAGACCTCCTCACGGGAAATCCTGCGTGTCATTTGTCCACAACACCAGAACCTGGCTGATGGTGGTGGTAGTAATTCGCCACTGCTGTGCGAGACAACTCCTGGGGTGAAATGCCTTGTCCACGAATCTCTCTCTCTGAGCTTTTTTCCAAAAATACTTTTCAGGTTTCTCTCTGGGACATGGCAGTCAAAAAGAAGGCAAACAGCACATAATAATAATAATAATAATAATAATAATAATAATAATAATAATAATAATAATAATAATAATAATAATAAAAAAGATATGAATTTCACTCCAACTTTTAAATGTACGGATTTACTACAATTATTACAGAACAAAAGTCTGCATTAAGCAGTCTCTTGCTGCCAGCAAGTTCTGTGCATCTTCCTGTTTATTTCACCATGTGCTTGTAGGAGCCCAAGCCCCGCCCCTCTTACTACTCTACCCAATCAGATGACTGAAGCATCACGTGGGAGTGCCTTTTGAGGCCAATCGCTGCGTACTTGTCTCATGCGTCACAGAAAAACATGGCAGCGCACATTGTCAGAGCTGTGAGACGTCTTCCTGCACAGTAAGTCTGTTTCTGAATGTTTACATAACTCTTGGTATTTTTTTTTTGCTGCGTGTAGAAATCATTTCCAGACAACATTTGTGGCTGTTGCTACGTTGCAGCGGTCGGCTGAAGGTCACTTGCTTTGTTTACTCAACAGAAGTGTACAGTAGGGTTTGAACAGAAGTGTACAGTAGTGTACAGTAGGGTTTGAACTTGCATTAACAACGCTTATGAAGGTTTTGTTGGCTACACGATGCAACTAATATATGCTTAGACGTGCTTTTGTCGAACTAAAATAAGATCAACATCTGTGAGAAATATACTGGACAAAACGGTCATGTAAACATATGTAGCAAAACTCAACTTTGGACATGGTAATAATTAACAGATTTAACATGTGAAATAAACAACTATCAATATAGCCTTAATGGCATGTGAGAATTTAAAATTGACTGACTTTAATATGTCTGGACAAACAGCATGTGCACAATTATTAAGCTGGTCTTATTTCTTGGAGTAACCCGAAATGTTAATGAACTTCAAACCTGAATATTTCAGAATGTAAAGGTATTTATTTTACGTTGGTCATTTTTAAACATTTCAGAAAAATATCTGGTAGCTAAGTTCGTTTAGTGTCCACAGCATTATCAAAATCAGAACTGTAGCATTTTTCCTGTATATTTAAAAAAAAAAAAAAGCCATTCCTAAAGAGTAATTGCTAAGTCTTTAGACAAACTCATAAAAGAACGTTGGTTTAGTTTATGAAACCAAACTTTGTTTTTAATATTTATCCTGACCTTTATGTTTTTTTTAAAACAAGTAAAGAGCTTATTATAAGCTTTGAACATTGTCAATGGACTTCTAAGTTCAGCTAAATCCTAACATTTTAAATTGTGCAAGGCCATAACAATGTAACTGGTTGGATCATAATAATCTAATGCATGAAGAATTCTTATAGCTTTCTTCTGAAGCAAGTAGACAGATTTTGTGTGCTACTGAGAGAATATGTATATGTGAACAATTATTGGGAAAGTTTTAAGTGCGCAGAATTTCTGTGGAAAACAAAATCCATCTAATTTGTTTCTTTTTATTCATTAAAGTGAGGATAACTTTATTTGTTAAGGATAGCCTTAACAAATAACCAGATTGGCATTTGAATAAATAAATCAATAGTCAATATACCCACCATTCTTTTCAATAGCAGTCAGAAACCTTCCATTCATGGAGTCTCAGTTTTTGTGTCACTGTGATTTCTCATAGGTGTTCATGCCAGATGAGAAAAGTTGTTTGAGTTTGATATTTTGTAAAAAAAAACAACAAAAAAAACAATTTTATACTTTTGTGACCTTATAATTAAGGACTTGATTTTTGACAATTATTATTGACTGCAAATTTTCACGCTTATCAGTTTAATAGGTATATGTCTTTGCATGAACTGAAGTAGTAGTCCAACTATATTAAGATCGACATGGCAAATTGTGTTATTTTTTCTATATATTGTTTTGTAATAAGTGTTCTTACACAGTCTGGAAAAGTATGACATTTGCCTGAAGCACAACTTTCAAACTCCAGTCCTTGAGAACCAGTGTACTCCAGCTTTTAGATGTCTCGGTTTCAATAAAACTGAATTAAATATCATTGTATGTCTTAACTTTACTCGGGGGATATAATTCACTATTTGATTCAGGTGTATTGGATATGGGACACAAATAAAAGCTAAACAAGGCTGCCAGCTCCTAAAGCCTGGACTTTGACATCTCTGGTTTGAAGTATTTTCAAGTTGTGGATAAATATGGAAAAGCAAAATACAGTCTGGAAAAATATAATAGTGGGAAGTGGTAGAGCATAAGGAAGCTACAGTCCTCGACACAACTGGCCCGAGTTTGATTCCGGACTTTGGCTCATTTACATCATATTATCCCTCTTACCTGAGTACCTACACTGTACCTCTTTACCATCTCTGCTCCACTCTCTCTCCTTCTATAGTTAAACTCTATTTCTACATTGTCAACTCTGACAGAGCCTGACCAGTGGTCTTTCTGCTAAGACCAGTTTTGTCCTTATTTGTAAATCAGTTTAGATGAAATTGTCTCCGAAATACATAAACATACTTTTATTTAAATTTATTCCGAGTCCTATTGTATAAATGCTTCATCCATCCTGTTCATTCATTCATTCATTCATTCATTCAAAAGCAGGAATTTTAAACATGGAAAAGGTAGTGGTAATCCTGCCTCAAAGACGCCATAGAAGGACTTAAGTTCTTCTATTTGGTGTCAGGTTTTCATATCTGAAACAGAGTAGACTTGATTCAGTTGTTGACCAAAATTTGTCACATTTTTAGTGTGTGAAGGCATGGTTTGCTTTCAAATCGCACTGTGTTAAACCAACCAAACCCTTTGTAAAACCCGTTCATTTTCCAGTCGGCTTGCATTCTCATATATCATTCGAACTGCACTACAGTTCACTTCAACCAAACCAAGACCTAGGTTTTTAGGTGGTTCAGAGTTTGCTTTTTTGTTCCACATCAGAGTTCAATTGCATAGTCACACCTTCCCAAATGAACCTTTGACACTTTGATTAAAGTTTATTTAACAGGAATTGTGTGAATACATATTTAGAATCTTTCTAAAGTTCTTACTAAAAAAAAACAAACATTTTATTTCAACTGACCGGTCTTGAATGATCCTGCAAAATTACACTTCAGGAGTTTAACTGATAGCAATTCTACCGTTTCAGTGTTTCGTGGGAGGAGTGAACGTACAACGGCTTAATTTCTGTGCGAGTGTTTTTAATATTCCAGAGGTAGCTGTGAGTCCGTCAGCTACTTTGTGACATGTGGGTGTAATTGAGGAGGCATAAATTTCCAGAGGCACAAAACTGACTGTCTTGCTAAGTTAAAGTGTGAAGTGATTTTCACACCAGTCTTGTAGGTCTGCCTTTAAGTGTTTAACACTGTGCTTGCACTGTTTAACTTGAAGTTTTCATAGACACCGTTGCTCTATCTCCTTTTTAATTTTGCACTTCAAAGTTTCTAAGCGTATATGCAGTTAGACTAACATTTCAGGATATCTTCTTTTGCAGAAATACGCTGCAGCTGGCTCTTAAGCAGAAACTGTTCATACTGAATTTTGTATTTCTGTGACCCAGTAGTTCAGTGGTTAAATGCAGCCTTCTTGGAAGGAATGCGTGTGCTTGTTTTATGGACAGCCTAGAGCTCTCGTCGCGGCGTTGGCGGCAGACTGCTCTTTGTCACAAACACCCTCATGTCAAAGATACAACAGCATCCTGGAGGAAGCATTGGCTGCCACTATGAAGTCGACAAGTGATGAAAGTAGCCTAGAGGTTGTCAATTAAGAGAGCCAAGGCCTGGACCTTATAAGTTAATGGGCAGTTTCCCCTCGCAGGGCCTGCTAGGGCTTTATAGCACTACCTATAAAAAGCCTAAGTGTAATGCACCCCTATAACGTTTTCAATTAAGAGAGGGGGCATAAAGCCATGCAGACACTTGGCATTCATGCTACAATAGTAATGCAGCGGCATCGGTCTATAACTGGAAGGGGAATTTTCGATTGCCCCGGTTGTATTAAGTGGCGGCTACTGTGCAGAATTTTATGTTGATGGCACCTCATGCTGACTGGAAGCATTACAGACTTTCTGCTGTCTTCTCATCAACATTTTTTAGCTTTGTCAAATGGATGCTCAGCTTGAAGCTTTAAAGCACGTCTCCTCTCCGGAGATAAATGTTGGCATGTCTCGGTAATGTTATACCGTGTTAATGTAGTTAAAAAGTCATTATAAAAACATTATTGTGCTTCACAAATGCGCAATAAAGAAAATTAACTCTGCATTTTGCTAATTCCATACAATAAAGAATCGCTAACACCGTTAATAATCTCCTGTTCTTCTCTAAATGCTTCACCAGACTACCTCCTGCCCATCTGGCAGTCCTCTGTGGCCGAGCTTTTCTTAGCTTCCGGTAGAAAAATAAATGAGTGTTGAATAAACACCAGAGTGTTGACACCTCATTTCCTCATTGATTGGTGGTGGAAGCTGAGCTTAAGGTGTGTGGCCATAATCCAATCAAGCAAGAAAACAACCACTGGGACTTTGTAACCAAATTCTGCACATATGGGAAGGGCTGAGCACACTGGCCAGGCAACTTTAACCCTCATGTCTTCTTGACTATTATATGGTTTATCTGTTCTTTAATTGTTTGCGCAGCTTGGAAAAATGCGTTAGCTTTTGCTTGTTTGTTTGTTTTTTTTTCTGTCTTGAGCCTAAATCTTCTTAGAGGTGTGTTTTATTTTTCTTTTACAATTAAGACTAATTTTAAGCAAACGAATCGATAAATTGCCCTATTACCTGCTAAGCTTCCCTTTGAAATCCATTACAGAGCATTAAGTTAACACATGTTGCTGTGCAAAAACAAAGTCCTGGCGATTGCCGTGGAAACCAGCTGAGTAAACATGGTTGAGACAGCAAGAAAGAGAGGCCTACACTTGTCTCAGCACTGACTAAGGTGGATACATGAGGCCAGCAGATGGATGCGGTAACCTGTATCCCACAGAAGAAGAAAGAGGGAACAAAAACAACTAAAAACGAGCGCTCCTCCTCGAGCTCCAACGCCTTTGATCAACAGCACATCTTCGGGCCGCGGTGTAGGACTTCTTACGACCCCAGAGAGCACATGGAGCTGCATCTGTATAAACACGACGAGGGAGGAATGTGTGAACAATTGCAACAGAAGAATTTTGTTCCCGAAACATGGGGTGGACTTGGCTAACGGGTGGTTTATGTGGTTAAGGATTTGAACGTGGGGGTGGGATCAAATGAGGAGCTGGGGAAACAGTTTCTGTTTTTAATGACAACACAAGTGGGAGACCCATGTTTCTGCTTACAGATGTGAGCCAATGCGAGTGCGGGGATTAGGTTATCATGTATAAGGATTATGCAATGCTTTATGTTTTTATTACGTGTTGTTCTAATGACTAGCTTTTTATGTCTTTACAAATCATAGTTAGGTCAGAATTGGTGGAGTTATAAAGCAGACAATGTTTAAAAGTGAATGTAATAAAGCAGATGGGACTGATTTAACTTAGATTAATGATTCAAATCTTAAACTCTTCTGATTCCGTCCTCTCCTTTGCCAGAGTTGTGTTTTAGTCTTCTGACAGCCATGCATTGTTCTAGTGGCCATGTGGATGGTGAGTAGTTTTAGGACGATGAGGTATACTTTACCCAGAATTTCCGGTCTGATACACAGAACACTAATGAGAGGCCCTTTTTATAGCCGAGTATTTAACCAAGCTCAGCAGGGGATTTATGTTCATGTGTGGCTTTTTTTTTTAAATGTATGTTTCTTTTTCTTTTTTTTGTTGCTCCCCTTTCATACACACATGTTAAATATGCGTGTTATGTGAGGTTATTTCTAATGTATAAAACCAGGGCTGCAGTCCTTAAGTGAACCTCTTGGTGTCAGTGTTGTCACTAGACCTTGAGAAGAGAAACGGGTAGGTAGGTTATTTTTTCCAAATGCTTTATATAATCAGTATCTTGAATTCAATAATTGGTCGCGGAAATGTTGTTTGGAGTATCTGAAAGTAATTCTCGATATGCAGTGTTGTGTAGAACAAGTTCTCTTCTTGCTGTGAGAAATATGTTGTTTCTAAGATACCAAGTAATGCCAGCAAGTAGTGATATTATTACTGGAACTTGGATTTGAGTGAGTTATTAAACGATCTATCCATAGTAGCCCTAAAGAAATACAGTAAAATGAGAAAGAAATTCGATAAACTAGTATTTTAGTTACATTTATTGCTTAAAAAAGTTAATGTGTTTGTTATTTAACAACTGAATGAGATTACTCCACACCTTTTAACTATAGGTATTTCATTAAATGCACAATTGGACATTTCACATTCATTTAATTGGCATTTGCTAATGTATAAATTCTGACTTGATGACCTGTATGTACATTTAAACTAAGTGACTGCTAAGTAATTAAATGATGTCATTTCATTCCATTACAATTCATGGTATGGATCTTCTCAGTTTTTTAGTTGTTTTATTTATCCCAGTAGACCTGGACAGAATCATTTCTTTGATTCTACAAGAGCCATAAATCTTCTGTCTTGTGTGTTGTGTGTATGGATTCATTTCATTAAAGTGATGAAGTAGGCTTGTATATACTGTGCTACACTTTTTTCAGATGCCAGATATTTCACCAAAATCCTGAAGTCTTTCAAGCTGTGTCAATAGTTTAGGATGAAGGAAGCATTTAGCAGGTTTTATCAACATATAGAGGTAGGACAGTTTTGATAGTGGATAAACCATTGCTTGTGAATCTCCCGGGACAGTTGTTGCTCGTTTTTGTTTCTTTTACATTCTTTACGATTTCCTCTCAGTCATTAACTTCTTCAGACCGACCGACATTGAAGGTACAAGTTGACATTTGGGACAACACTGAGTGAGACAGATGTTGGACAACTTGTAAAATTAGCACCATTGTGGTTTAGGGTTTCTAGCATGTTAAATAACTGTTGGCCTGCTCAGAGAAGGCTGCTACATCATATGTTTTATATTTGTTTGCCAGGTTCACACAGATGCACCTAAAAGTAAGAATTTCAAAACTTCAATTTAAATACTTAATTTACATATTGTTGCAAGGTAGAAATTCAGATTTAAAAAACTAAACAAAACATTATTTGTTGTTTACAGCCTGTAAAGCCTTGGTTCAGGAAAATTAACAGTTGGCGATGAGAACAGGGCAAAAGGCCACAAATAGACATCAAGTTATGATGTAATTGATGCCACGGCTCTGTGATTGAGACCACAAAAAACAATGAAAATTGAGATTCTTTTATATTCCAAATGTAAATACAAGAAGCACATTCTGTGTTGTGAGCTGACATGGAGGTCCATAGTGTGATTCAGGCAAAATTATCTGAGAAGATACAGTATATCGAATAAGACATCATGAAAGTTGCATAATGTTTTATGCCTTACAAATAACACGTTGCCATTGTTTTAGTTTGTTTGCTGCAACCCGTAAAGTAGTACAACTTCGTTTAGTTCAGCTCAAATCCAATATACTTTATTAATCCCAGAGGCAAATTAAATGTTGTCTTAACTCATTCTATTTTCTTCACAGTTGTTGTAGATGTTGATGGCTGTAGGCAGCAAGGATGTCCTGTAGCAGTCTGTGTTTCAGCGGTTCTGAAGTCAACACTGACTGAACACACTCTGTTGTTTGATAACAGCCATGAAGAGAATGTTCAGGATTGTCCTTATTGTTTTACGGGAAAGTTGTTCACTCAAGCTTGCATTGTTTACCTGGAAGTTGTTGGATTTTGGTTGGATTATGTTTGCACCATAAACAAACTCCTCTAGGTTTTTTTTTGAGACTGAGGTGGTGTCAATACAGTTGCTGCTAAATGGACTAAATATCTGAGGTGTGAAAACACCCATAGTTTTCATGTAATGACTGTCGGCTTTCTTGTAAGTGAAGGTAAAGTGTAGCAGCCTTCTTTCAGCCAGCTTATTGATAGTAAGAAGCAAAGGGGCACCGATAACAGACCTAAGATGAGGTTCATTTTTCTTTCAGTGTTTATTCTAAACATAACATGAACAAGTTCTGTGAAATTTGAGGTAGGCCTACACTGTAGCGGTTTTCCTGTTAAAAAAGAATAAAACCTCCTGTTAGAACATGTCAGACAGGATGTGTTTTTCTGATTTGTCTGAACAAAGAGCAGGTAGCCGGCTACTTTGTTTTGGTATTTTGCTGAATTTGGGACTTGTTTGTAACTTCTCATCTCGGCGCTGGTTACAGACAGGCAGCCTCCTGTTAGCACTGCACTTCATTAGAACCAGGTTTCAGTGGTACCACACACATTCAAACAGCAGGGCCATCTCCCTAGCATCAAAGGCTGTTTTATACAAAGGCCTGTGTCTGTGTCTGTCCTCCCATCAGTGTCTGCTAATGATGCATGCCGCACACATTTTTAACACCGACACCCTCCCCTCTCGCTGTCATTCATTCAACATACTCACAGTCCAAATGTCTGAAACCATTTCTCGCTCTTTTTTTAAATCTCTCTTTGTTTCTCTCCCCCCTTCTGCCATTTTGTGGTGTTTGTTTGGCTGCTGGGTTTTGTTTGTTTATTGTTTCCAGATGGCAGACACAGACTTCATTTGTGTGGCTTTCAAGTTTCCCAGAGAGTTTTTTTTTTTTTTTACTGCTTTGGCTCGAGCGCTTATCCTGTTTCCTCTCGCCAGTCTTTATGGTGGGCCCTTTTAAACGTAGCAACTGGAAACAACTGTCCATTCCAGTCTGCGCTTGTGAGAACGGGAGAAAGTGTCTCTCTTTTTGGGCACTCTCCATCTAACCTTTGCTTTTGATGTTTTGCTCCTGACGGAGCAGGCTATGCGCAGATGAAAGTGATGATTTTCGTCACCATAATTATCCGTCCCACAGAGACATAAAATTCATTATGGAGACGCAGCCTTTTATTAGACTGAATTCTGCTTTAAATACAGTATTTATTTATTTTTATTTCAGCTCTGCAATATTTCTTTTTTTTTTTCTCAACTCTTCGGCTGTGTTAGTCTGGGCATCATTAAGCTCTATGACATCACGTATTTACAGGAATCCAGGGGGCAACTGGCCCAGTAAACGTGGGGGTGGACCAGCGCTTGTCTTTACTCATCGGATGCGGTTTTAAGACTGCGCAGTAATCAAAGCTTTATAAAAGCCGCCCCTCCTCCTTAAGGAGGTCGTTTCTCCTGGCCGTCGCTGATGAGTGATTAGCCTGGCATTCCAACCTGCCTAATCCCATTTCTGACACTGACTTTTAACTCGCCAGTCATCATGGTCATTAATTTTTTTTTTGGAGCCCAACATGCAAGACTAATAGAAGGACAAATAAGCAGATTCTTGTTCTTTTCAAGTGGCTACCAGATAAGTTGAGTAGACATGTATTTTCGTTAGGTTGGTGGAAAGTTTAAACTGTTGCTGTCTCGTATTTTTGTTTGGAGAAACCTGCTATATTTTTTGATGTCTGTAATTGGAGGAGGCGGGGGGGGAGGGAAGGCAGTTCTGCATAAAGTATGATGCCGATGGTAGCATAGTCGTGACAGTAACCTGTTTGTGACCCCGCACAATGGGATCCAAGCTAAAGTGTGAGGGGATCGGACTTTAATGTCCACGTAATCACTGGTGTTTGTGTTTTACCACCACTGAGCCTCTGGCTGGCCGGCTAATCTCATCAGGGTTTGGGGCTGCGGTGCCGGGGTGAGGGAGAGGACAGCCTAGCGTGACCCACATCTCCGTGCCAGGACGGCTACAACACTCCAAGCTCTGCTGCGGCAGTTCCGCCGAGAGTTTACTACAAGGCCAATTGCCAGGGTGTTTACTACCGAACAGTCTGGCTCACCGAGATAATGCCCGCGCTAATGCTCTCTGAGGACACTCACTGTCTCAGAGACGCAGATTTTTAACATTTCAGACTCTTTCATTATGGTTTAGATGAGAATTTTTTTTTTTTTTTTTAGAGCTTTGGAGAATAAAACCAACAAAACACAAAGGGACATACTTCACGTTTGTTATTTGGTCAAGTCAGAAATGCTTTTGAAATGGGAAAAAAGAGAGTCTGACGTGTTGATTCTCTTTTCTTGAGAAAAACTACTAAATCTTTTGTTTCTAAATTCTTTTAAGACTTACTTGTGCAGTAGTTGTTTAGAGTCTGACTGTAGTTATTTAGCTTTTAATGGCTGTTCATTCTTTTTGAAATCACTATCTACAGTTTGCAGAATTAACAACAGCTTGTGGTCATGACCTCTGCAGTCAGTTCACATTAGGATCAAGAAGCATTGTTCATTTGTCTCTGAATGGTTATGGGTTGTTTTAATAAGCTAAACTGAACTCGAATGGTGATAAAACATCACATGTAAGTCTAAGATAAGTCTAAAGCTAATGTGTTTCAGCAAATGTTTATCATCATTTCCATATGGTGTCACATTAAGTGTGTTTTAGTTGCAGTAGATGTGATAAACCAGCACAAAGTAGCTTTTGATTAAGTGGAAGCAAAGTACATCACCTAAAATCTGAAAATGTATCCTGATATGCTGTATTAAGTACAACTGAACAATTATCTTCAAAATTTTAAAAAAAAGTGTATTTAATATTATCTCTTGAAGAATGCAGCTGTTTTATAAAAGCCTCCGAAGTTTGATAGATGACATTACTAAACAAACATCATGACGACTAAGGAACACAGCCGGCAGGTCATAGATAAAGTTTTGGAGAAATTTAATGCATGGTTAGGTTATAAAACAATATCAAAAGCTCTGAATCTCTCACAGAACACTGTTTAATAAACAAACAATAAATAATAAATAAATAATAAACAAAACTGGTGAATGGACTGCCACTAGCCCCGTAGGAGACACAGCTAAGGTGTGGGAGAAGGTGCTGTGGTGAAATTTGATTAAGATTTTGTTCTACATGCAACATGTTTGTCCTGTGCATTTCACCACAGGGAGACAAGGTGGTGGCAGCATCATACCGTGGGGGATGGAGGGACAGGAAAGATGGTGAGAGCAAGAGTTGACGGATGGATAACACTGGAATGGTTAAATGCTGTCCATCCACTCTGACTGAGCTTGAACTGTTGTTAAATGAGCAAACCTGTCTGTAGTTGTTCATAACTGAACCATAGAGTCATACCAGAAAACACCGCTGTATTGAAAGCGAAAGAGGGTCTTACAAAGTTCTGACTCAGGGGAGATGAATGCCACTGTCAGCCACATTTTTCTTCACTTCACCTCTTCTTTTGAGAAACATTTTAAATAGCATGGATCCTTTTGCATCCCACATAACAAGAACTGTTGTGTGGTCATCCATCCTCCTGCCTCAATCCTAATGAAGTCCCTATAAAATTGTGGTTTTAATGTCACAAAATGTGAGAAAGTTCATGGATGTGAGTACTTTTGCAAGGTGTTGTAGTGTCCTGAGTGCAAATTACATGTGTTACATTAAAATCTACCCAACTGTCTATGAAGGAAAAAAGTGAACACTTGCAATTTCAAATCGCAGTAACCTCCATCAGCACAGGCAGTCTGACGAATATGGAGTTTAGGTTGAATATTACAGAAAAGCATGCTGCGATTAGGTGTCTCA
Organism: Xiphophorus couchianus; assembly: GCF_001444195.1. Taxonomy (NCBI): domain Eukaryota; kingdom Metazoa; phylum Chordata; class Actinopteri; order Cyprinodontiformes; family Poeciliidae; genus Xiphophorus; species Xiphophorus couchianus. The sequence continues at coordinate 9,843,707 of NC_040234.1, read as the reverse complement.
TAGCTTTTCAGCTCATGTGTCTGTTACACAGAATTGTCTGGCTGGATTGTAATTCATCTTGCTTTAGCAGAGGCGCAACAATAGTCAGTAATGGGAGGCTGTTGGATTTTTGTTCCATAAACGTCAAATCTACAGACTACACGATGACTCTTATAAATGCAGATATGTAAAGTAATTTTTTCCAGTATGGGATAATTAAACTGACTTTTAATCTTGTGATTTTTGAGGCAAGTGAAGCCACATAATTACAGGAGATAAGCAAAAGGTTTTAAAGAATGTACAAATTTTACCCTGATGTGTTGGCGATTTTTAAACCATTTCACCTATAAAAGTTCTGACAGCTGATGGCATTTCCTCTGCCTCAACTCACCATCCAACCACAACACACACACATGAATCACACTACCTTCCTGTTTGGATGAGATACTAAACATTTGGCTTTCTATTTTATTTCCGGGATAGCTACTGAAATATGTGGTAAGAATTGTGACTGCAGTCCCCCCGTATTGAGGTTTCAACTACCTTGCTGGGCTTCCATTCACATAATACTTCAGTATGTCAAAAGTAATCACAATAAAATGGTCTTACAAATCACCTAACAGGAGGTCTGACAGATGTATTTTCCAATATCTACTTACTGTAGTATTATTTCTCAAAGATTGTGAGAGAAACTAGATATTTAAGAATCAGACACAGGCTTTACAAAGGCTTTGATCTCTGGTAATAATTAAAGCAATAATCTTACATATCCATCTGCGAACACCTGTTCAGATCAAAGAAACCATTTAGGATTCAAAATTCTCACCCCAGCATAATTATCGCCTGGTGGCTGATGCGGCAACAAATGAGCGCTTATTATCTCTTTTTGCTTTTCTTAGCCCTTCCTGCAGACTGTTGTACCTCTGCAAATATAATGTCAGATTAGCTTTTATACTAACTGATTATGGGCGCTAAGTGGCTTTACAATTTTATCTTCAGCTTGACCACACACAGAAATGTGGTTAGTGTTGTGTTCTTGTCAGTGCTTCAAGCGAAAATAAGTTGTTTGAGGGAAAAATGAACAAAATTGGCATTTATGAACAAACAGCAAGGATAGTCTTTGTTCTCGGAAGAAACAAGGCTATACTGCTTCATGGTCTGTTGGGTGTTCATCAAATTCAAAAAGTGTTTCCCCCTTAAAAACAAAAAAAACTAAACAAAAAAAAAACTATTCCCAAATTGATTTATTTGCTTAGGTGTTAACCTGATATGAGGACACTTATTTTATGAATAGATTAAAAACATGCTTTTCTCTGTTGTGTTAAATACTTGAACACAGACATACAAGCACAACCAGCATGGTGGGTTTAGTTCATCTTTGATGTACAGCGACTGACAAAAAAAAAAAAAACGACTCCCTCCTATGAAAAGATTACAAATAAACTACAATAAAAGGATTTGTTCACTGGAGGTGGCCCGTGTTCACCGCATTTGTTCAAAATACTCTGTTATGAATTAGTAGTTTATACTTTGATCTTCTAAATGTAGTGCTGATGCCGATCCTTTATACCAGAACTCACTTAATGATGCCTTACAAGTCGAGGAAAAGCGTTTGCGACTACAACACATTAGAGGGGAATAGTCGATGATGGACAAAATCAGATGGCAGAATGACCACAAGCAAATTGCCGTGCCTTTCAGTCCCATCTTCGCTGATGCGGTACTTCCTCAGGCTTTTGTCCTCCGTTCAGGGCACAGCTGTCAGGCTAGGTACTACCCTCTCTCCCCGCCCGAAAACCTAAGGCCATGCGCCACTGCTCCCCAAACACTAAATAGGAGCATTAGACACAGTGTGTTAAGGGCGGCTGGTGTTTGGGTTGTGGCTTTGGGTGCTTGTCTTGTCCCATGGCCAGAGACATGTGCATTGTCACAAGGACACACTCAGAGCTGCACGCCACACTGCAGAAGTTATTCTCTGCTCTATGGCCCTCTATTAGGAAACAGATTGAGGTAAATGTCCATTTTCCCTTCTGCTGACGTCTGCGGTGTGTCCTGGTTATTGACTCTCATTCTATCATTTCAGTTTTTCCTGCTTGACAAATCTGCACAGGATAAATGCCGGCAAGGCCTATCTCCTCGTATGCAGTGTTGCAGTTCTTGATTATGCACCACTGGCATCACACCTCAGCAGGGTATAAGCAAACATGAAAATTAATTCACAGCTAAATGCTACTATATTCAGTCTGAGGGGGAGGGAAGAAAGGAAGTCAAACACAGATTTGCACTAGTGAATATGTTTTGTATTAAGTACAGGGTGGACTGAACGCAGACAGCAAAGTTATTGTTCAGTACTGTGCAAAACCAACGAGCTTACACAAGCAACACAGCAATAACAACATGATCACTAACATGTAAAGAAAGTGCTGAAAGGCTGTATCCTGATGTCGGCATTTCTCAACACCAACCTTAATATTAAGCAGATGATCTCAACCCCACTTGGCAGCAGTGCTCCCCTACACCATTAACGTCCCACTCAAACTGAATGTAAGGGGACCTGCTGAAATAACTTAGAAGTAGTTTCAAGAAAAACAATTACATCTTCTCTTTATACACTGGACATCCATGGACATCATTTTTTTATTACTTTTCTGGCCTATAGGTCCTGTCCAAATTGAGCCTGACCGACATTTTCTGATCACTTAGGACATGTTAATGACAGGTGTGGGTGGGGTCTTTACCTTTAATAGAAATATTTATCAGTGGTGCAATCTCTTCTCATCTGCAGAGAGCAAGAGAGTTGACTTCACAACCCACGGGATCGTAAGAATCTTTCCCTGTTGTTCCAGTGTTTCCAAAACCAGGGCGATCTCAGATTCTTTGTCCATTCCCTGATTGGTTAGAGTTGTTTTGATTGTAAAAGAACAACCCACTGACTACAGAAATGGCAGGGATAATATGATAGTTAGTTAGTGTTTTTAAAAAACTAATTTATTGAGAAGTAAAAAATATGTAGATGAGGTTGTAAACATAAATCCAATAACAATTGTAGTGATCCAAGTGAAATTAGAATGCTGTCATGGATTTCATTCTGGTTTATGTAGACATTTTTACTTCCAAGCCATTCTCCAACTTAGCTCAGCATTGACAAATTTGTTCTTCAACCTCTTGAACCACATTTTAAGAGAAAGAACAGTATCCTATCAGTTTATTTGGTTGAAGCTGTTGAGCTAGTTTGACTTTCAGCTGCAACTATTCTTTAAGATTTTCTGATATGAACTTAAGCATGAAAGTACTTGGCCATGACTTTGAGCAATGCAAATGGAATTGCCCCCCAATGGTTTGGTATGCACCCAGCTGGCCTTTAAAAGGTGATAATTGGAAAATACAGGATAAAGTCACAGTCAAAGTGGGGACTTTGTGTAAGACAAAATTGGCCTTAGAAAAGAGAATAAAGAGCCAGGGAGACGCTTACTAGGATATTTTAAAAGAAAAGATCAAAACGCCACATTTTCCCTTGATCTTCTATATTGTAGTACACAATTGCACATAAGCAACATACTCTTGTTGCCATTAGTTTCTGGAACCCCCCTTCTCCACATTATTCAGGATGTCTTGGTAAAAACGCCAAGATAAATCTGCATCATTAGGGGACTGAGTTTCTCTGAGTAAACAAAAAAAGTATTAATGGATGGATAATTTTAATAATACTGCAATAACTGGGCTGCACAGTGGCGCAGTTGGTAGCACTGTTGCCTTGCAGCAAGAAGGTCCTGGGTTCGATTCCCGGCCGGGGTCTTTCTGCATGGAGTTTGCATGTTCTCCCTGTGCATGCGTGGGTTCTCTCCGGGTACTCCGGCTTCCTCCCATAGTCCAAAAACATGACTGTCAGGTCAATTGGTTTCTCTAAATTCTCCCTAGGTGTGAGTGTGTGTGTGCATGGTTGTTTGTCCTGTATGTCTCTGTGTTGCCCTGCGACAGACTGGCGACCTGTCCAGGGTGTACCCCGCCTCTCGCCCGGAACGTAGCTGGAGATGGGCACCAGCAACCCTCCCGACCCCATTGGGGACAAGGGTGAACAGAAAATGGATGGATGGATGGATGGATGCAATAACTAGTTATAGGCTTTGTAGAACATTTTTACAGCCAAACAATGTTTTGAAAGTTATGCCATTTCCAAGCAATTGGTAATTATCATCCTACATACACATGTGCTTGGACACACACATAGTTTATTTCTATCTTCACAAGACTTAACAACACCACTTCTACTGAGGCTTATGAATTTTATTCCACGAAACTGCTTTGGTTTCTCTGTCTTGAAGTCTTCTCTTGACTGAATTAGACTTCTGAGAGACCTTTAAAATGCATGCACCTACCAATTTATTAAATGTGACACAGCATTCCTTCACTTGTCAGGAAGGAAGTTGAGTAGGAAGGTCAGGAGGCCTGTACAGGAGCCTCTTCCCTTTACAAGCTAAAATTCAAAGCATTTCTACACTTTACTTCTTGTGTTAGCCTGACCTAGTGTAAGCCTTTGCATCCGGTCTCCATTTCTGTGTTCTTTTCCAAGGGAATGTGACGGTGATAAGACTCTTTTGAAGTTTAGCTTTACTACAAAGGGGGAAGTGAGGGTTTTAGGTGGATAGAGGGGACTACCCTACAGCCACCTGCTAAACCGTACAGAAACCTTACCTTCCTCCTGTATTTGCGTACAGATTGACTTTTCTTTGGATCTTGGGAAAGAATAATAGTGAATCCCACTGCCTCGGTGAGATCTATAAAAATCCTCACGTCAACAGTTTCAGTCACTTGTTGATCATTAGGCTTCAGTCCAGTCAAAACAGTCTGCAGCACGACACTCATCATGCCCCATGTCAATCAGCAGGCATTTCCAGTAACAATATGCCAACACCCATTCTGTGCTGTTCAGGAAAGATTTCACGAACTTCAAATGGAATCTTCTTAATGACGTCCTGTACCTGATGTCTGCTCTGCTGGCTACATGTGAGCCAGTAATGGAGCCGTTGTTTGCACTGCCATTGGCAGGCAGTAACATGGTTAATATGAAGGAGATCTGCACCTGCAGGTTTGTTTCTGAGTATTTGTTTTAGCCTCAGAAACAAACTCAGGTAACTGGTCAGTCAAAAGTCATGGATTTTCACTAACTGATCAGGTTAAATCGACAATCAGAGGACTGCTTCTTTTCTAAACATCCTCAATAACCTACATACAAAACAAAGGGTGACTCAACTAACTGTAGCCACTTTAGTTTAATTGTTCTCTGTGTTTTGGGCTCACATGACCATGACTCAACAGCTTGCTCAACTCTGAGAAGTTAAAGGCTACCAAGGCTCAGCCATCAAAGGTCATAAAAGGGTGACAGTGATAAAAAGCTGTTCAGAAAAGGTTACAAGTTTCAACTGTGAGGATTAACACAGTTTTAGTCATCAACATTAAAGTCCATAATGGAGTTTTTGTCTGAAACTGTCACATACAAATCAATCTTTCATTAAAAAAAACATTTATAACTGAGCTTTGGAAAAGAAAAAAATAGTGCCCATTAGTTCCGGCTTCTTCCTGTCCAAAATCATCACTGTTAGATTAATTAATCTCTCTAATTTTCCCTTAAGTGTGAGAGTGTCCATGCATTGTTTGTCCTGTGTGTCTCTATATCAAAAAGTCCAAAACTGAAAAAAATCTGAGCTGAAATGACCAGCAACAAATTCATCTCCCTGTTATAGGTTTCTTTTGTAGAAATGATCTCTGTGAACAATTTGTCGATCACCTTCTGTAATAAAGAAAAAAAAATGTGGCAGAAAGTAAACTTCGTCTTTACTCTTGTGTGTTTGCATATGTCATAGAGAGCTTCAAAACTATTATTTCGGGCTTCTAACATGAGTTGGTGCCAAACAAAATTAAAAAAAGGACTTTGAGCTAAGTTTCCATGATCCTCCCAGTAAGGGAAGGAACCCACCTACACCACACCCTTATGGGAGCAATAGGGCAACACAGGGCCTTGCTATTTTCCCCGTCACTTTCCACATCGTGGTTGGGTTTGTGTTTTTGTTTCTGAGTGTTTCATCTATTCACACTCTGCAACTGTTAATGTTATGATTAAATGACACTTGTGCTTCACCATGAAACTGGTGTATGGCAACTTTCACCGGCCTAGATGATCACTTGGCACTTTAAATACAACTGTAATTGTCTGTGTGTGAGAATTTAGTGTGCAATTGGTTTTTGTTTTGCTTAAAACTGCAATTTAACTATAATGTAGATCAAATTACAAGGAAGAATAATTGCAGTGTCTGTTGAACAGGACAGGCACATGCAATGCTTATGATAAAGTGTTTACAGTTTATAAACATATTTATGAATCTTTTATTAAGTTAATACGTTTAAAAATTTAAAAAAACTTTTTTCTTCTTCAGCCTCGCGTGAAATAAACTTTTCTGTTTCGCACCAAAGTCAAATGTAGATTTGAAGTATCTCTTGGGTGTGTATAGTGTTTCAATTGATGCAGGAAGTGAGCTACTGTGTTATTTTAGAAAGTAAAGCATCCAAATATGTTTTACCAAAAACAAAGACAAAAACCTTTGTATTGTCATCTAAATCAGCTAGATTTGGGGGTCTATGTATTTCTAAAATGCAGGACAAACAAATTGGTAATTGAAATTGATCAGTGACAATGCCTGGTGTTTGAATCAAAGTCTAGAAAGTGGAAAGTTACAAGTTATTGCTTTGGCTTGCCAAGTATGAGCACTGATGACAGCTTTGCGTAGCTTTCTGTCTCTTTGGCCTAACACTGAAATCAGCTGTAGAATATCAATTCTCTTGTCAGATCTCGGAGTGTGAAATAACCTTTCATCAGCTTTATTGTAGACCATTTAAAAAACCCTGGATGATTTGTATTGTGGTATGCATTTTATTTGTAAAAACTGATTTTGTCAAACAATTCTGATTTGGAGCAATTTTACAGCCCATGAAAAAGCTGCAAACTGTTTACCGAGCTTCTTCTCTTTCATGGCTGTGTTATGCAGAGAGATGGAACAGGAATTCTCTCCATGTGGTGCGCAACTCCTGCTGAACTCAGACACTCTGACAATCTCACTGTTCTACTACAGCTTCCTGCATGCATTACTGCTTTTTCTGTGGGAAATATGATGCTTATTTTATGACGAGGTGCTCTGATTTGGACAAACTGCTATAAAAGATTTAAACAGACTTTGCATGAGGTAATTAATATTTTATTTTAATCTCAACTACTTAACCATCCAGCATATGTATAAACTCTGGACTATAGAGCGTACAGTAATTTCCAAGAATTCAAAAGATTGGGAAATTAAAATCTACATATTGCAGTTAAGGGTTAATGCAAAATGCCAAAGCCAAACTTATTAATACCGGGGCCCATAGACTGACTGGAGGGACTTTCAGCTTACAGTCCCCTTTATGTGGACTTTGCAGAGTGACTGCAAGCTTCTATGGGGGGTGCTGGCCTATATAATACTTCCATGGTTTTGGCAGTCAGATTTTTAAGAAACTTCCTGGTGTGTCAGGATCAGTCAGCCCTAAGCCAGTCTTAATTAAAGGCTTGGGGCTGGGCAGAAGTTGAGGGCAAAAGGCATCCCTGTTGGTTAAAAGAATGAAGCATCTGTCATTATAACACTATAGGGAGCATCAGCTTTATTACCTCAAATTCCTCTTTAAAGTGCCCCCCTATTCAGTAGTGACATGCAGGAATGGCGATTTATCAATGCGCTTTTTGATTGCCATGTTTTGCTAAAAACATTTAATAAAGACAGGGTAACCTCTTTATTTTAAAACATACATTTTGGCTGTAACTTGATCCAAAATGTAAGCATATTATTGTACCACTTAAAGATTCCTCCTAATTTGTAAACACTTTCTCTGGTTACTTTTAAAATGTACAAAGATATGCTTTAACATAATGGTGCATTTCAAAGTAGATGCAGTAGTAAATAGCTTTTACAGCGTTTGAACTTTCACATCTAAATACATTTTATATGTTAAATGCATGTAGTTATCATGTTCAGCCACTTGGGGGCAGAGGTAACTTACATGGTGAGGTCTGAGGTAGATTTAGGCTGGAGTGTGACTGTTTTGGTTTTGGTTTATTAATTACATGGAATGTGATCCAAAATTGTCCCCCTTATGCTTGTTCACGACTCATACCCCACAAGAGTGAAAACTCGACAAATATCACAGATGTTCGGTTTTTGTTTTCTTCTACATTCAAAACTCTACCAGACCTTAGATAAGGCCTCATTATGTTTAGGTTTTCTTAGTGGAACTTTTCAGTTCACCCATCTGCCAGATATCTTTTTCCGGGGCCCGAGGAAGGAGTATTAGGAAGTGTTTGAGTCAGCGCTTGAGCTTGTGTAAAATAGTCGGAGCAAAAGACCAGAAATGGTACCATTCACACTAAAGCCAGATATTTAAATAATCCCAGCTAAGTATGAGACACTGTCGATGTTGTGTCTATAAACATTGCTGAATAAAATCCTGGACTAAACAGGATTTTATTCAGCAAGTGAGTGTTTTTAGTCATGTTGCCATGGTGGCAAATAATCTCCTTTTTCACAAAGTTAGAGAAATGCTTAACACTTTGACCTACCAGGTTAACCTCTGTAGAATCTAGATGCACTAATCAAAGTTTATCAGATGATACCAGTTTCCAATATTCTCTGAGTTCTGACCTGCTGATTCTGATTTTCAGCTATACAGATTTTTATTTTTTTTTATTTTTCCTGGCATATGTGGACTGTACCACATATGCCAAAAATATGCAGCAGTTACTTTGATACTGAAATACTACCCCAATTTATACATAAAATCACATATCCTGTACTTAAAAAAATGTATAGGAAGAAGTGATGTGGTTTGATGCATTTATAGCCTAAAAATGGTGGGAGTTCTTAGTTTTGGTCCATTTAATGAGTTGCAAAAAAAAAATAAAAAAATTTCATATCAACAGGAAAATGCACAGAATCCGATCTTCAGCCAATCGGTTCATACATCTCTGTATTGTGGCCGTTATCTGTCATTTAAAGCCTTATTCATTTCAATGACTTCCTTGAAAACAAATTTGGATTGGATATAGTCAGAAGACTTTAACCATTTAGGATGCAGCAACATTTGCCTTATATCCACTCTTTTTAACGGCAACCATATCCATTGTGCCAATTTGACGCAGAGCTATTTTATGAGCGGTGCAAAGTGTTCTCACCTGCAGAACTAATGCTGTTAATGCAGTCATATCAAGGAGGATTATGTAACAGCTCTAACGGAGATGGAAAGTGGAGCCACCTTGCCAGTCGTAATGCATTCAGGCACCACAGTGTCAGATGGCCCCGGTGATCCACGGGGCTCAAGATGGCATTTCTGTTCAGCGGTCCGGATATGTGTGTCTGCGGGCAGGCGTGAATATGCGTCTGCGTCGCAGTGTTTGTTAAGATTAGCCTAGGATATGTGCGTCCATATGGTTTGATGGCGACACATTTGAGTCTGTTTGGCCCTGTGCCAAATGTGTGTAATGATTATATTGTGCTTGTCCATATGTGTTACTGTTTTAACATTGAAGCCTTGCCAACCTTATGTGTGTATGTGTTTTTTTTTTTTTTGCTCTGGAGTTTGCATCCAGCTAGGCTCCATTAGGCCATATGACCGGTGTGTGATCATGTGACGCACACGATAACAGTCTGTATCTTGTTGGGGGGATGAATTTGTTGATCCGCGAGAGCGCGTCAGGGGGAGATGGTCCAGTGCATGCTGGTTTCTTTGGTTTGCCCATTGTTTGAGAGGCTGCTTAAAAGTAAACACCAATCAATCCTCTCCGACTCCCTGTCTCTTTCCGTCTCCCCCTGACACAGAATCGGTGACATGAGTTGTGCAGTGCGCTTCCCACCTCTCATCTGCCTCTTTTCTCCAGTGCACTGTAATACTGACACTGAAATCCTCCCCTCAGAGAACAAGTGTCACAGCGTTCGAAAGGAGTGCGCAGTCCCCCCCCACCTCTTCACCCCCAGGTTAGAGAGTGCTAATGCTGATTGAGGTGGTAATTAACTAAACACTGATCACAGTGATTGTGCTTGTGCTGCTGCCTTACAGCAACCGACACGCAGCCAATCGCAACACAACTGGGACTGCACACATGACAGATAAGCACACATAGGGAGATTTACCTTTGTGAATCTATAGTGTAAGCTTGCTCACCAGATGTTCCGCTAGCCCTCCGTGCTGCATATTTGACTTGCTAATATAAGCAGGCTATTTATAGTTTTTGTTGAAGCTTTAAACTACAACAGACTTCTCATCATTTATATGTAGAATAATGGTTACACTTTATATGTAAAAAAAAAAAGAAAAAACATCTGAAGCAGAACAAAATAAGATTAATTTTATACCAAGCAAGTCCTTTGAAAACAAAAGTTGAGTTTTTACTCAAGGGGAATGAATTGACTGCTACTCTAAATTCATGGTAGACAGATAAATGCACATTTGCTAATGCACCCATTGGTTGACCAGACAGACTAACAAAAAAAAAAATAAGCAAAGATATTTGTTTTGGAGATAAAACCTGAAGTATTGACCATGTTTGAACCCCTGCTGTCAGGTTGTGAAACAAGCTGAACATATTTGCATGAAATAAATAAACATTTCTCTCATATCTAACCCCTGTTTATGGCAAACAGTTTGCTGTCAGATATGTATGCGTTATCTTTCTCATTCCCTGTGTTCAAGCTACAATATCACTTCTTATTCAAGGCTATAAGTAATGTTTGCCAGAAGACTATTGTTGTCATTTTACTCAATAAATTCATTTAATCTGTTTGTATAGCACCACTTCACAGCAAATCTCTCTCCGCAACACTTTACAAGACATGCACAAGCAATTCTTATTCAATTATATAGAATCCAGATCCATTTAATTTGAATTCACATTCATTCATTGTAATGGAAGAGACAGCACTAAACCAGGAGTATTTTTTATTGACGAGAAAAACAAAGAGTACACAGAGTTGGAAACAGTAATAGTTTCATCATTAACTGTGTCCATGAAAGATGCTGAGCTAAACACAGAGCCAACAGAACCTTCTAGGAAGACTTGGAAGAAATAGAAAGCTGCTGCAATAACTAAAAATAATGCATGAATAGAAAGAAGTTAGATGATTCGTTAGGATGTTTTGACAACTATTCAATCACCTTTTCCTTTCTGTTATATCTGTTAGTTAATGCAAAGTTGAAAGGGTCAAGTGTATTGGTATTGTTAGTATGCATGTGTTAGCTTGGGAACAACAAATTTCCGCGAGAAAAATGCTGTTCTACCAACATTTCCCCTGCCCCTCCACTACCGGCACAAACCCCTCATCCCTCAGCCCAGGGCTGCGATCCTGCGTAGCCGGCGTAATGAAGCCATATAAGCCTGTTATTTGCTGCTTTACGGCTTGTTTTATGAAGGTGAGTTGACAAGCAGCTCCCAGAATGGTTCCTGCCACATTAACACACAGCATTACCAAGAGAAAAGAAGCAGAGAGGAGGGAGGGCAGGGTAAGCTGGAGAATGCACTGGGGCCTTTATGTTGTCCCTACCAGGACTTTGATGGGTAGAGGTCTGGCTGCAGGCTATCACTGGTACATTTTATGTCTTCCACCTTTTGTCGGTGCAACATTATTGACGTTTGACTTATGTTACTGTTCCCACCTCCTCTTCACTAATCAATTCCCACATCGATCCATTAATCAGCCTGGGTGATGGCCAGTGAAAGGGCCCATTGGTATGTGAAGAATTGTGGGATAGGCCTCGGGCTGCTTCGGAGGACGGCCCTCACTTGTAGAGTGACCTCTTAGGATTGTGACTCAACAAGTGATCGTCACTTATTTTAAAACTTAAGATGACCTTTCTTTGCACAAAGATGGCAATTTTCTCTCAGTTAAAGTTGAGATCTTTTCTGTTTCATTTGTTATTACAATTATGTGCTGAAGTTTATTATTTAACTTCATATCAAAATAAATATATCTAAAGAGAAGAACATGTTGCCACCAAATATTTTGTTCTAGCAGTTACAAAATATTGCAATATATATTCACTAATACAAAAAAAACAAAAAAACAATATCGACAAATGTATAAAAATACCTGCTATTCTACTACTTTACAAACTACTGACCTGAATTAAGAATAGGGGACAACTGTTTGAAATATTATCTAAAAAGAATTAAGCTTATTTAACAAGATCTTATCTGTCACTTGTGAGCCCAAATAAAGAATTTTAGACCCCAATTTAAGGGATCTAAAGGGTGATTTGAGATGACCAAAATTTGGAAATTTGGTCATCTCTTTTCATCTGCTGAAAAGACCTGTGTGTTTTCAGCAACAGAACCACAACAATAAGACAGGGAATTTGGTCCTGCTTGATCAGAGATCGAGCTGCTACACCAGCTGAATATCTCTGATCAAGGCTGTCAGAAAAGTCTGTGCTCAAAAAGCTGTTTAAATTTGGCTGGGTGTCTCCCTCAGGCAGGCTGGCTGTAGGTTCTGACCCAGGTCACTGGACGGCTGGTGAGTTTCAGTCTCTGGATCATGCTGTGACAGGATTCTTAATATAATGAGGATAAACTCCCCTAGATAACTTGCTAATGACAGACATTTTTTCTTCTAAAATACCATGAAGAATCCATGGCATGTAAGGAGGAAATTAAAAATAAATCTTAGTGGAACTTTCTAAAAAACAATGCCTAATGTAATGAAGCAAATAAAAACATTTATCCTAACTGGTTTTTAAAAAAGGTTGCTCAGTCCTCTGAACCAGTTAAGGTTGAGTCTGAATTACCAAGGCAGCATGTGTTTCTGGGATAGGAGACATTATGATAAACTGATCAGCCGTTTAAATTTCATCCAATTCAATCTCTGATTGGACCTATCATGTTAGACATTCAATAAGAAAAAAATGGGTAGTACTATAATTTTTCTAATGCTCCTTTTATTGACTCAGAGAGATCTCTCTAATGACTTGGTACGCCATGGGTTGTTATTCAGTGTTAGTAAATTAGTAAAATAATGTAATTAATCAAAGAAGAACTGAGTTGTATTGACAGCTTTCAGAGAAAGCTTGAACTCTTCTGTTGGTTGTTTTGAGCAAACTTGCTTTGCTGTATTTTTACACCTAGGGACATCACCTGAGTGGAATAAGACGTTACTTTGATTAGACCCATAGTTCTCAATCCTGGTGCTCAGAGCTCACTGCCCTTCATGTTATACATGGATCTATGCTCCAGCACTGAGATTTAAAAAAAAATGCTGTACTTCAGGTGCTACAGAAATCTACTATGGTAATTACCCAAGTCAGGTGTGTGACAGCAAGGAAACACAAAAACATGCAGGACAGAGAGCCCTGAGGACCAGGTTTGACAACTGCTGGACCAGAGCTAACCTCTTCCATAGAACATTTTGAAGGAATCTATAGAGAAGATTGTCTTGTAGGTGGTAAGACTGACCGTCTTTAGGCATTTTTCCCAATGGAGAGATCATCAAGGTGAAAATGGCTACAGAGGTCAGTGAAGTATTTAATAAACTGGTAAGATACTGGCTTAAATATTAGCAAGTCGGAGACACTAAAACAAGAATGGTCTTTGAGTGAGAGGAAACATTTTTGTCCATCTGACTGTTTCCATGGAGTTTGGGCAGAAGCATAATTGCACTTAGGCCACAAACTGAAATGGCTCAAACACACAGACATCCAGCAAATCAAAACGGAAGCTGCAGGAGCGGAACCCATCGTCCTTTGATTAGTCTTGGTTTGGGTTTGGTTTGGTGTGAGCAGACTAAAAGCATCACCCCAGCCCATCTCTGCTCTTGCCAAGTTGTTTGCCAAAATGGCAAAAGATTTTTTTAAGAAAAGTTAGACAGAGAAAAGCTGTGGGCTGCTTTTTGCCCACCCGCTCCTCGGTTTGACCGAGATCCAGCCCACAATCACTCAGCTCTTGTGGGTTTAGTGAATTGAGAAGACGCTTCTTGTGTAGATTTTTCATTTCTTCAACATGTCATTTGGCCGGGAGTACTATTGTCCCCTGCCCCTTTTCTCCTTGCTCCTTCTGCCGAGACAAGTCGTGTCATCCCCTCGTGATCAGCACTTTTGTTGCCTTTGTTTTTGGCCCTACCTCAGAAGTCCATCTTGTCTTTTATGTCCCTGCCTTTCATGCATAAGGGAACAGTTGTGGTCTGTTGTGGGACTGTTCCACTGCATTTCCACCAGTGGGGTTTCCTTTCATTCATTTCAAACAACTACAATGGGCTCTGAGGGCCTAAATGACCAATGCAGAGTGCACAATTCTTCAGAGTCTGCTCATTTTGTTTTGCCAGAGTCAATAAAAATGCTAAGTTGAAAGCTAACCCCCTTATGCCCTCTTGGAATAGAGTGGCTGGTTTGACCTTTCAAAGCCCCCTCTTTATTAACTTTTAATGATGAATTCATTCTGTTTTTCTTTTTAAACGTTAGCTAAGGATTAGTATTCTCCACAGATTTGGTGATGAATTATGATTGATTTTATTATTTTACAACAACTAATTAACTTTACCTATAGTCATAAAAACCACAAAGTTGCATTTTTAGTCTTTTGCACTCTGACTTTTTCTTATCCTGTTTGTGAGGTAGATTAAGATTTATTCTTCTAAGCAAGAAGTGGGGTTAGCTGATTTCATGCAAAGGAAAGAAAAAAGATGAGAGAAAAGGTTTCTTCAATAGAGACCTTGCATAAAAGCATTGTATGCCAATTTGTGAGCTGGGAAAACTCCTGGGATTTTGGGAGGGATTACAGGTAGACAGGCATTGGCTGGTGAAGATAACTGCCATGACTTCAACCTCATTGTGTAGATTAAGGCCTAAAACCTGAACTAATGAGACTGGAAAGGGGTGAGAGGACATGTATGAGAGGATAAGGAAAGGGTTTAGTTGATTGTGAGGACTATTGTTGCTAGATTTAACTAGCTGAGAACAACACAGAACTATTGGTGTGATCTGAGCAACTAGAAAGAAAATTGGAGCTGAAGGAAAAGAGCCATAGTCTTGGGTTGAAGCCGGATACATGAAGCTTCCAGGACCATTTTTATGATGTTATAAATCAGGCAGGGGGCCAGTTATCGGGATCAATGTATACCTCAGATTTAAAGAGTTATGGTTTAAAAACCAATAACCTTTTATTGCAGATGTAGGCCTTTTAAGACCCCTTGGCCACAGTTGTGGCTCTGCCTTTTCCCGACTTGTCTGCCGTGGTCAACATAAAACTTTGAAACCAAAAATACATTTCGGATTAATTCAACCTGCAAGTCCAAATATACTACTTTTATTTTGTAAATGTTTTACATGTTTTACTACCAATGTCCCTGATACTAAAAAAAATCACAGATGATAGTGGCCGAGATGGTAAGGGTTACATAAAGTGTTGAGGTGAAAAATATTGCTATTAAGCTTCCTAATATCATGGAGCCCTACTAAGTTTTTTATTGTTGTTTTGTGTTTTCCTGAAGTCAAAGGTAAAGTTTCTCTCTGTAGACAACAGAATGGTGTCTCACACCTGTTGGATTACAGCTTGGATAAACACTATCAGACTAAACATTGAAATGCAAGAACCTGTACATTTTTTATTCTAAAATATATAGTAACATTACATTGTGTAAGCTGTAATATTTTGTGATTCAGTTGCAGTGACTACCATAAGTAAAGGTGATATCAAATACGTTTTTTCAGTTATTGAATTCAGCCAGTGATCAGGCCTTCCATAGTAATACTCTGATAACACCTTGAGAAAATATATTTAGTTCTTTAGTGACCAGAGTTGTCTCTGAATGTATGGAGCATTGACAAGCATACCACCACCCCTCCCACACCTGTTGCTGTGCACTGCTGGCTTAGCTTGCTACACTTTTCCCTTGCTGACAAGAGAGACAAACTAATCTGTTTGTGCATTGCTAAAACATTTTAATTGTTTTAAAATCTTTGTTTAAATAGTCTCATACCGACTCATGCTTAACAGTAACACATGTAAACATCATCTATTAATATTGAGCTGCTCAGATGTATTGATATGCTCAAAAGGAGTGGTGTTTTTTTTTGTCTAAAGATGCAGGACTAGCAGTACATTAATAAAAGTGTAACATATCCAGAATGCTATTGTCTCCCCTGCTCCTTCTTTTGTAAACGAGAGCCTGGCCGCTGTAAACACTACAGCCCCCAGCTGTTCTAATCTGGAGGGGAATAGATTGCTCATCCTGAGCTTCCAACATGCTGGAGGGCAAGCAAAGGAAGCAGGGGGCAAAAAAAGTAGAAAAGAAGTGTTTGATTCTGTCCTCTGACTTGTCTTGGATGTCTCTGGTTAATTTTTCAACATTTCCGTACCATCACTTGTGTTTCTAGTTCTGAAGCAGCATAGTGAGAGGGAGGGGGCGAGGGGGGAATTCAGGAAAAGACACATTGCAGCATCATGCTGGGAGGTTGAGCAGATGCGAGGGAATGCTTCAGCTTTCTTTTTCTTTAAAAAGCCAAGTGTCAGACAGGCAGGTAGACGTGTAGCTTGGTAAATATTGATGATTTCTTGACCATTTTATTTCCTCCCTGCTGACAGCTTTTGGTGAAAGGGGGGAAGAGGGCTGGTTGGTACTTCAGAAACATCGATTTCCTCCCTGTTCTTTATTCATCTTTTATTCTTTCACCAAATTTAATCTGGATTCTTAAGCACTGCAGACCACCAAACGGGGTACACGCATTAAGAAGTGCCTTATTATTGTGGGGTGGAAACGCAGATCTTTAATTTTGTGCGTTTTAGACACAGCTTGTGTCCGCGCCGCCAGGCTGGAGATAATTGTGGAAATCTACATATTGAGAGGGAGGCTGTCTTCAGAGTGTGTTTTCGAGTGGGCCTCTTGTTATCTGCAGTAATTCATGTAGTAGGATGAATATTAGCACCTGAATTAGGCGATTATGCTGCCACGTGGAATCCAGGAGAGTTGCAAGAAGTAGTGTTCTTCGGGTCATTACAATGAAGCAATTACTACAAACTGTCTGTAAAGCAATATTTATTAGATCCCTGCCACTGATACTAATAAGTGGCAGGGATCTTTACAGTGTGACCTGTTTAACGTTAGACACAGTAATTATGAACGTTGACTATCCGGCTCAGCATATTTTAAGATTATTCCGGGAAGATTCTAGTTTATGCATTTTAAGTGCCGGGTTGAAGCTGAACTCCCTCAATTCATAACTACACTAGAAGCATTTTAAGCTTCTCAGGAAACACCCTGAAACAGTCAACAAACTTTTGTCCAATAGTTGCAAAAGGCCAAAGTCAATGGTTAGCAGCTGGATGTGGGATGAGATGGTACCAGACATTCTGTGATCAAAGTTCCCATACTGTCTGGAAAAGATTGGAATTTGATTCAAATACTTTTTTTCAGTTCTGGAAAAGAAAGATTAAACATACAGCATAGAAAAATATCCATTATTTTTTATCCTCAGTTTGTGCCTTCCATCCTCCCATCTGGTTTTCCAATTTGGTTGCATACTTCCTTCCCTCCATTCTTCTTTCCTTCATTGCTTTCAACCTTCCCTTATTGTATCCATCCTTTCTTGCATCCTTAATTCCTTTCCTTCATTTTTTGTTCCTTCTTTTGTGCTGTCCTACCTTCCTTCTTCCATCTCTCCTTCATTCATTAATTCCACCATTTTCCAGTTAATTGTGCAGCAGATATGTTACTTGTAACTTACAGGGTGCGGTGTTACTTTAATAAGAGCAATGTATGGCACTCCTTTGTCTCCGATATCATGACCGTTTTAATGATTTAAAATATTTCCAAACAAAATCTGAATTTATCATAGGTGAGGGAAAATTTAAGAGGCCTTCTTTTAGTAATTTCCTTCAACAAAGGGAAGGAGGTGAGTGTTCCTCTACTTTTAGGGAAAGCTCCGGTCACTGAGACACTTTGAAGGGCATCTCGTTAAATGCATTTGGAATGTAGGAAATGTGTGCTGGTATATTTTAGTGATTTTGGAACTGTTCAACCCTTGAGAAACCTAACTTTTTGGGTTAAGAAGACTGGGACCTTTCATCGCCAGAGTAGATAAAAGGCATTTTACATTTTTGTTGGTCTTAATCACCATAACTGTGCTTAGTCAAACAGATGCAAAGCCATGTGGTCTGTGAAGGAACTTGAACATTTCTCATTTTACTTATGGCTTTGCAGGAACTAAAGTAAGAATAGCCTAATTTCTTGTTTGCTTTTATTAAGCCAGGGTCGTTCGTACAGGTTTTGGCCAGTTGGAAATGTATTGTCAGTCTATTGTGAGTTATTTCTGAAGTAACTAATGCGGCCAATACTCTCAACTTCAGACTTTCAAAATGATATAACGTTTTTTGAGCTACTAAAAATATTAAAATTTGACAAGTCAGGATTAAAATGGCAAGTATTTTCAAAGGTAAGAAGGTTGATATAATAAACTGGCACAAAAATCACCAACCTAATGAATAAGAAAAAGCTCCAGGTCCAAGTATGTGTGTTCAAGGTGTATGTAATACACTCAGGCTGTACCGAGATGTTGAAACAAGAGTGTCAGATCATCTGACACCTTTTCTGTTGTATTGAAGATCAATTCCTCGGTTGTTACCTGGGGAATGGTTGTCCTTTGCTGGAGAGAAATGGACACAAAAATGCTTGCAAAGTGCTGCTGACCCAATGGGCAGAGCTGTCATACTAAGAAAAGCAAGAAGATTATTTATAATGATGTGGTATTAGAACCAAATATAACACATATGAGTTAGATTTTAAACTAACCTTAGGAAGTCAAATACATGACTCGGCCCCTTCTTCCTGAATTCGGACCTGTATCCTCCTCTATTTTCTTTTGTGGCGCTATGTCTGCTGTGGTCCTGTGTTAATAAGAACCAGCCCCTTCGAGCAATATAAAACCCCACTAACTACACAACTACCTCTGATCTTAGAGTAGTAAACATTGTCACTGTGGCTGAGTCTAACCGCTTTACAGCTGCGGTACAGCCCCATGGTATGATAACTTGTGATGGTAAAAGGAGGGGAAAAAAAGAAAAAAAAAGGAAGCAAATAAGATAAAACACCCCTGAACCAAGAGTCCTGGGGTCTCCCTCACTCTACTTACCTACTGGAGAGAAGAGCTGCATACCTTCTGGGACTTTTTATCAGTTTCCATTCACACTTCGGATAGGATCATTGGAGAGATAAAATAGCTGGCCAGCAGTTGGTATACAAGTCAAAATTGTGTTCAATTACCTCTCTCACACATTGTCTTTAGAAAGCACAAACTTCTGTCTTGAACCCTGTCTTTGCTTAGTCTCCTTTTTTATAGATTAAAATAATATTGTGGTGACTAGTTCAGGGTAAAATTGTGTTTTTTTTTTTTCCATTTTCCAAATGATTTCTCCAATTTGCAATAGTAAGACTTTGTCTTGAGAAAGTCTCATTGCTTTTATTTATTGTACCGCTTAATGTAATATTTTGATTATGACAAACCCTTTTATAATCCATGTTTTAATACTAAACCTGCTGATATTAATGTGTACATAGCAGCAGGAATGCTTTATATTGACAGATTTCAGATGGTTTCTTGACTTTCTTATGACGTTTTGAATAACATTTCAGATATGTTATTTCAGATACTCCCTGTGGATTGTTTTTTTTATCTATCACTTCATTTTTTAAGTGTTTTCCTCAAATTCTTTGTTTCTTTGGGCTGTTACTGATGTCTAGTATGAAAAATAAACGTGTCTTTAATACTCATTTTACCTATTTTAAAGAATTGTATTTATAGTGATTTATGTGTCCAATAGTTCTCATGGTTTTGGCCAAAGTCTATTTGTCTCATCTTTGTTACTTTCTCCCAGGCTTCTGGTTTGTAGGGTTTATGCCTAGAAGCACTGAAGTGTTTGAAACCTTTTGAATTGGTTCTAACTACCTGCTCAAACTGCAACATCTCTGTGTAGATTAAACTTTATTGGAGCTGGGGGGCACAGAGAAGCATAGTTGACAGGATTAGTAAGCTATTGAAGTCACTTAAGCTCCGTTGGAGAGCAAAAGACAAATAAAAGAGAATAATTCAGCACCCTTATTTAACAAATATCCCTTTTTGTTCTTGCTTTTCTTCTGCCCAGCTCAGATAAAGCGTACTGTCTACCCTTCTTATATCCAGAGAGAATTATTGGCAGAGATGGTGTTTACCGCTGTAATTAGGTGTATTTGATGATTACAGGCATTGTTTTTTTTTATCAAGACTACTGTTATAGATCTGGATTGATTGTAGACAATAAAGCGGTGAGTATGGCTGTGTTTTTGCACTGTTCTGTATGTATCGCTTATTGCTCTATGAATACCTGCTTGGTGAGATGGTACTATCGAACAAAAGATAAGGACTGCATCTGCACACTGGCATTCCCTACAGAAAGAAACATACACAAACAAATTCTCTTGGAAACAAACCAGTTTTTATTAAGAAAATAATAAAACTTTTTACAATCTTAATGTTGTATTTATCTGCCATCATGTTGATGGGTGGAAGGTAACTATGGACTATCAAGATGGCACCAAAAGTTGTGCATGGATTTGCAAAGTTGTGGGCGGATGGAAGGTTTAGTAATGCCATGTCTCGAATTTGGCCATTGCAGAGCAATAGCATTAGCAAGTGGGTCAAATGACAACCATGACAGATGACACCCATATCTAATTTGTAGTAACTCGTATTCATACGAGTTACTAAGGGAACAGGAAGACAAAACACAGACACAAAGGAATAAGCTCACAGTGCCAGACTACAAATACTGAAGTACTTTTAGCCTGTAGCATTGATGGCCTCGAGTTAGCAGCTCTGGGGCTTGCTCTTGTTGGAAAAATGTAAAACACAGCAAAACACAGTGAAATGCACAATAATTACCTTGTTTTTCCCTAATCTAATTACCTCTGAACCAAACGCAATCACTTACTGGTTCTACATAACAGTAAGCGGTTGCTTAGGGGCGCTTTGCTCACATTCCGCACACAGTGCTGCTGTTCTTGTGTCACCTTCTCTCAGGCAGTGGGGAAACCGGCTTTGTTGACATAGTCAGAGACACCTGACTCTTCTTGGAGAATCTATGCTTAGATTGTCTTCCAGCTGGAGCCAGGTTCAGGCACGGCTGTCCTGATGCACAAAAAAAGCAGGTCGTGCTTTACTTTGAATCTAAGGTTAGTCTTCAAAGATTCAGTCTGTTACTCGTCCAGCGAGATCAAGGCGTTCAGGTACGGAGGTCCCTCCTGTGCAGCAACATAGCTGCAAAAGAGACAGAACAGTGCTCTGTGTTTGGTTTTATACCTATCACCAGCTGTGTGAAAACTCGTCTTTCCTTAGAGATCATGATGCAATTGGGCTATTCCTGGGGATTTTGGAGAGATCTTTACCAGTTTCTTTGTGGTATAGGTGCAGTTTAATACTTTGTTCTCCATATGGCTGAGGTAAAGCCAGAACAACATTAACATAAAGTTATACTACATACCTCTAACGTGGACAAAAAAAACATAGATGGTTTAATAAAAGTGTATGCAGTGTGCATTTGTATTCAGCTCCTTAAGTGCACACTTCGTAGGAGGACCTATCTTCAAGTATGTTGGTTTATGTCCCTACCAGCTTTGTAGATGTACAGAAGAAACTTTTCTTTCCAAAGTAGCTTAAGCTTAGTCAGACTGGATGTAAAGTGTCTATAGGACACTTTCTGCAGTTACGCAGATTGATTTAGATCTGCAATTTGACTTGGTAAATCTACCACGCTTTGCTAAGTCAGCTCCTCAACATACAATTAAGTTCTACAGAATTCTGGTAGTGAGTAAAGTTTGTGATCCAGGTGTGTTGAAACTACAACACATCTAAAAGTCGCAGGTCACTGACCCTCTAGGATTACAGTTTGACATTTGCAATCTAAATAATTCCCTAGTATCTGTGGTTGTTGCAGTGCAGGGTCACTGCAACAAAGGAAGCTAAACGTCTTCCCCAGCTTCTAGACTTTAGCAGGTTCCATCCATTTTCCCAACAACTCTCACCAGCTTCCTTGCCTCTGTAAGGAACAGCATCATAAAGGCCAGATTTGTGGAGTCGAGGACTATCTGTACTTCAGCAGATTGTCTCACTGGAGGTGTGGATCCCTGCAGCTCCTCCAATGTTACCATGCACTTCTTGGCAGTTTCTCTGAATAATGTTCCATGCCTGGTCTTTTAGTTTATGTGGACAGTCATATCTTGTTTGGTTTGTAGATATGCTGTTTCCATGCTCCAATGATGGATTGAACAGAGCTTTGTAACATGCTCAGAGCTTTGGACGTTGTTTGAAAACATAAGCCTGTTTTAAATTTCTCTTCAACATTTTCCCTGACCTGTCTGTTGTATTCCTTAGTCTTCCCGATGTCATTTGTTTACTAATGTTCTCTAAGGAATTTTCTACAGCCTTCACAGAATAACTGTATTTTATACTGTAATTTAATTAGTTTAAAAATTAAGCGACTTGTTACGGCAACCCTGGATTTTATTAAGGGGTATCAGGGTAAGGACAAAGGGGATAATTACAAATGCAAACCACAATTTTGTTATTTTATTTTCAATTCACAATGATGTAATACATTATTTTGAGCTGTCACGTTAAATTCCACTAGTATATACTGAAGTTTGTGGTTCTAACATAATGAAATGCAAAAGAGAAAAAAAGTTCATGCTTTGATTTTTGTTTAAATGTGCCACATTCACAAAGGTATGCCCATGTCCCTGTGCCAGTGTGCACTTACATTTGTATATATCTGTGCTGACAGGAAGAACGGCTGGCTCCCGCCTGCAGTCTGGCAGTTGTATACCCAAGCATGCTGTCATCACCATCAGTCTCCTGGCTCCTCGCTGCGCTACATCCCCCGTAGGGCAGTTCTCTACTGCCCTGGCAATGATGAACGCAAATTGAAGAAACTGGCCTTGCTGGATGTCGACTGCGCCGTTCTGGACTGTGAGGATGGCGTGGCCCTCACCAAAAAGGTACAAAAAAAAGAAAGAAGAAGAAAAAAAAGCACCTATTGTGCATCGCATAAATGAAAATCAGCTTGCTATAAACGGGATAGCAGGGAACACACAAACACATGCTTGATTTTGTGATCTTGGCTGATTTTAATTCCACCTCCCTCCGCCAGACAGGTGCTTGCTCCTAATCACTGAAAAGGAAAACTACCTAAGTGAGATGTTTAAAACGAGCACATTTCACCCTATTGTGGTTGCAGAAAAGCCCCGGGTGCCCCCCTATCAGCCTTTTAAAGCAAGGTGACCACGTCCCACTGGGTGAGCAGTGGGAAAGCGCCAGATGCAGCAGGTTAAAAGCATTCTCCTCCTGCCCACTCAACCTCCCCATTGGCTCGGCTGAACTGCCCATGAAATCGTGATTGGAGCGCAGGATAAAGAGGCAGCCCAGGCAAAAAGTTAAACAACAAAGGTTTTTAAGTCATGATAATAAAGATGATTGATATGGCTGGAGGCTGTTCCTGTAGTAGACAAAGACAATAAGCTGATGGCCTGTGTGACTGACAGGCCAGAAACTGTGACCCTGCGCTGGTGGATCTCAGAGCTTCTGTCTTTATAATGTGTTGAAGGGGGAAACGTGGAGAAGAATGCAGCACAGAAGGCGCCATGCAGGCTAGTGGAAAAAGTCTGAGGCTGGACTCCTGCCAAAACTGCTCAGCTCCAACCTACATATTTCACACACTAGCCCACACTGGCCAATCACTGTATTTCTGACTGGATTTGGTGGGAATTATTATATATTTTGAATAAGACATGAATAATTTTTCTGAAAAGCCTTTTTTTTTTTTATGTCAGCGATTAGCTGGTGGGTTGCACTTGTCACCCTGACGTGTGCTGTTGCAATTGAAGACAAAAATGCATTAGCAACAGGGTAGAACCATTCCTTTTAAGATGGAAAATAATGTTCCTCAGCAGGTTTACCACTCTGTCTTCCACATGCAGCCCTCTGAGTAATGCACATCAAAATACCAACACTAACTTCAGGAAAATTGCATTCTACATCAGTGGTTTTTCTACCCAATAATCCCATTACTTCCTCCTTTTCTCATTTTTAAACATCAGCACAGCACAGGTTTTCCACCACATTGCTATTCACCGTGTTAGCTTTCAGCTCAGTGTGGAATGCTTCTAGGCTACAGTATGTTTTCTTTGTTGTGCTGTAATTTGCTCCATAAATAAATTTGCCTTCCCCACTGCCTTTCTTCCAACACCTTCACGGTATTGACATCCTTTTTTTCCTGGAAGAATTAGATGTCAATAGTTGTTGGTTTATAGCTTTTCTTCTAAAATCAGTACCTTATTTGGGCATCATATTGGTTTTGGATGTCAGTGATTTAAATTTCAAGACATTTATCTTTCCTATTTCCTAGGATTTTTGCAGAGGATTTATAGGCAGTAAACTGCAGCCATTTTACAGATTTCCTTAATGTTGATAGTCATGAAACATTTAGTTTTTAGCCATATTTAAATGTTCATGTTTTAAACACTTTTTCATTTAACTATGTAAAAGGCAAATATCACATTTTGTGACTGGAACACCTAAAAAATGTATAATTGTTTAATTTAAATGAATAGAAATCAACCTTATTCATTGTCTTTTAAAGTAGTTAAGCACTTTAAAATTTACTTTTCTGTTCTCTCTAAATGGATTATGACATAATAAACGTCACCTGCAGTGCTTATAGAACATATTCAGATGTTTGGAATCATGTGGTACTTTTATTGTTGGAAATGACAGCTCTGTTTTTTTCCAGGGAGAGACTTTTTTCACTTTTCTCATGTGTCAGGTTGAGGTCTTGGGCCAATTAAAATTTTGAGGATAAATGTTCAGAAAAGCATGATGGAAACACGCCTTAAATTTGACGTCAACTGCGGTCTGACTTCTTTTGGAGTTTATAAAATGAAAGCATGGTGCACCACTAAAGTTTGCGACATTTTCTTAGATATCCATCTGTTTTTCTACCTAAAAATAGGAAAAAAATAATGTCCCTCCTCTCTAGACTTTTTAAAGTCTAACAAGTTTTGGCACATTTTGCTCCTTAATTGGATTGAATGGGTGTCTTTGGTCAATTCTGTTGACAATTATTCACCAAATTTAATGCAAAGCATACTTTTTACAAAGATCAGATGTTGCTAAATACACTTTCACCTTATCTGTGCTGACATATTTTGCTGGAAGCTTTCCAAACATACCTCATAACGTCTTTTATTAAGCCAATGGATCCCACTGATCGGTAAATGAATGGGCGTTCTAGCTATTACAGTCTACGTTGCTGTGTGTGTGTGTTCGCGCTGACAGTGTCTACAGTGTGTAGCCTCGTTGCGATTATATTCACCATGACAACCACACAGTCTGCTCTGTGGGTTCGGCAAGGCTCGCAAGGCCCTCAACAATGACTCAAAGTCTCGTAATGCATGTATAATGGGAGCAAAGCACAGGCTTGGCTTTTTAAATGTCATCTTGAAGCAGTGTTTAGATGAAGGCCACAATGGGTTGGGTGAAGTGTGAACTTAGTCACTGCGTATGCATGGATGCGCTTTAAATAGGGCTGCTGCTGCTGACCACCACTGTTTTATTATATGTCCACTAATGTATTCTGTTCATTACTCATCACCTTCACCTGAAAAGGAAGTTTATGAATTTAAACAAAAAACGTACATGATCAGCCCACCCCCACTCTATTGGAAGTTGAAATCTGGAACTGTGTGTGGTAATTGCCACTTTGACTCATGAAATGTGTGCACTTCACATTGGCTGAAATAATGAGTGTTTAAGAGGGTAGAGTGGTAAGACAAGAGAGTAAAGGGTAGCAGCCGGAGTTTGCTAACTGTCACTGTGGACCTGATGGGGAGGAGGAAAGGAAGACAGGGGAAGACAAGGCTGACTGCTCTAACACTTTTACACATATCATCATATCTGTATGATCAGTGGGGTGGAGGAATAAGGAGGGCAGGTTAAAACCCTGGAGCGGAACTGACGGCTACACCTGTCCTCTCTCCTCCTCTCTCCCTTGCCGTCTTGTTCTCTATATTGCCTGTCTCCCCCTCTTTAGTGTCCTTAGGGTTACAATTGTTTATCTCTCCCTCCCCCTATGTTCCCTCTCTGTCTCGTAGTGCCCTTTGGTCCAGTATTCCTCCTGGTGTTCCTCTTTCCCCTTCTCCTTTCCCCACATGGGTCCCTCCATCCTCGATGACTCCCCCCTGCCTCCCTGCCGCAGAGAGTCTCTCCTAATCCCTGGAAGTTTGGAACTAATGAACTAACTGCTGAGCCGCTGCCACGGAGCTTGGTCCCAAACTATACTGTACTTCACACTCGATTTCCTCTCCAGATGGCATAGTGGCGCGGCCGACACGACGGGGAGCGCCTCTCACACACCAGCAATTGCACACAAGACGGGCACAATAGAAACATGCGCACACGTCTGTATGTGCTAATGTCCGCGCGCGCACGCACACACACAGACGTTTGCGCATTAAAAGCAGAATTGGTAAGAATAAAACAGAGATGGAGAGAACTGCGTGCAGTTCAGTTTAGGTACATTCAGACAACAAACAGCACCCTGAACCCAGCGTCCCCCTGGGTTTTCACCCCTGGTTCGCTACATTTCCTCGGAGACCCTGAGCTATTGGGTAGATACGGCAAATTAACTTCGCTGAAGTGTGAAACGTAGCTGCTTAGTGAAGTGTCAGTGCTCCAGCAGTGGGCACTCAGCAGCTTTTAAAGCTTTTAAATCAGGAAGTGTGCTTCAATTGTGGTAATGTAGATTTTTGATCCTGTAAGTAACAAAACATGAACCAAGGTATGAGTTTAACAAATGACGGCTGAAGGATTTTGTAAAATTATTGAAGTAACTTGCAAAGAAATTAAAACAGATGCCGATATTTAGAACTTGGAGAGCTCTATTGTTGATATTTTAAGCTGATTCTGTTTGTTTTATTTTGCAGATATGATAGTGATTATTTCTTGTCACATTTAATCTCTGACTAACATCACAGAGGGGATGAGTTAGGTCATTGCACAATGCTTAACTTATTAACCAAAATATGACTGTAAATAAAAAGTTTTCCTTCCCTAATATTCATACAATGGGCTGTATTTATTATGCCCACTGCCAGCATCATATTACCAGTAGTAATGTAACTAAGACAAATGTACACATAAGTAAAAATCAGAGAATACTCAATCAGGCATAAATTTTCTGCTTTGCTTGCTTTATAGCATTCTGTGTCACTTTCCTCCTTAACCATACTCTTGCTGGAATGACTCCTTTAGCGTGGGGAAAACCTCTCTACCCTCTTAAACACTCAAAAGTGGATAGTGGGGGTTGGTCGGAGGGGGTTAAAAGTGGTGTTTTCTGTGATTCTATATGCCCAATTGGACCATTTACCGGTGGTCTGGAGCTGGTTCTCTCATGCCTCCATTAAAAGCGGTTGAATGACAAACAGGTCATTGTTGTATGGATTACATTATTACAGTCTATTACCTTTGTCTGATTGTCAGTCAGCATGAGCTGTGCTGTATGCATGAATTGTGTCTGACACCAGAGATTTCCAACTTAACATAAATTATGCAGTCAACTGTCAATTGCTGCATGACCTCGATTCAATGCTCAGTGTGCTTTTCCAAAGGATACAGAAAGCTTTGCTCCCTGCTTTAAAACTAGATTCAGTCAGGTATGGTCTTAACGGAGAGTGCTCCTGGAACTCTCCGTTCCAGGAGTGATATTGCAAAATTGGAATATGGAAGACATGTACAGTGCTTTGTAAAAGTATTCATATCACTTTAACTTTTTCCCACTTTCTCAGATTACAACCATGAACATCAGTGGCTTTATTGAGATGTTATGTTGTGGATCAACACTAAGCAGCACATAAGTATGAAGTGGTTTTCAATGTTGTATTTATTTGTGTTGTGTCAGCGCCCTTTACTCTGATGCCCCTAAATAAAATCCAATTCCATTAAACACCTTCGGAAGTTGCCTAATTAGTAAATGGTCAACCTGTGTGCAGTTTAAACTCACTGTAAATCCAGGTATTCTGGGAAGGCCCCATAGATTTGTTATAGATCATTGTTGAGTAAACGACATCATGATGACCAAGAAACATAACAGACTAGTCAGAGATGGGGAGATGATTAGATTATGAAACAACATCCCAGGCTTTGAACGTTTTGGTTAGCACCATTGAATTCACAATTCAAAATTAGATTATAGAGCAACTGCAAACCTACCAAAATATGACTATTAAAGCATAAATCAGTAAGGCAGCTAACCTGAGCAATGGTTCTCCAAATATGGTTTAGATCAAAATTTATTAATGTGTTAGAATGGTCAAAGGAAAGTGTAGAGCTAAATCCAGTTGGCAACATAAAAAAATCCATGCTGAGAGATGCTACCTATCAAATTTGACTAAGAATAATAAGTTTTGCAAAGACTTTTCAAATATTATTATAATTGTTAGCAAACCTGGTTAAAGAAATACTTCAATAGACGGGGCACCATAATTGCCTTAGAAAATGCTGTATTGACTCAGGACCATAGAAACAATGACATGCCAGACTTTGCAGATTTGTATTCATAGTTAAAAAAAAAGTTAAAGAATTAAAACCCATGTATCATTTTCTTTCAACCCTACAGTTAGTAAAGTGGATGGAAGTACACAACTACTTTGTTTTGGTGTATCACATCAAATCTCCCCAAAAATACATTGAAGTTTGTGGTTTTAACATGACAAAATCTGAAAATCTTCCGTGTGTAGAGATCCTGTTCCAAGCCACTGTAGATGAATACACATTTT
This sequence comes from Xiphophorus couchianus, assembly GCF_001444195.1. Lineage (NCBI taxonomy): Eukaryota > Metazoa > Chordata > Actinopteri > Cyprinodontiformes > Poeciliidae > Xiphophorus > Xiphophorus couchianus. The sequence continues at coordinate 9,814,818 of NC_040234.1, read as the reverse complement.
CCTTATGTTTTTTACTCCTGCCCGACACCTCACATGACCACAGAGACTTGAGAGAAACTCCCAGTTAGGCTGCCAAGATTCACAAACGGGATGCGAGATGCTCAACCAGAAAATGGACTCCATGCTGGTCAGATCAGAAAGCCCTTCCAATCCGAGCTTTACTGTCTGTCAAAATGTATGTGTGATTTTAGGTGTCATATAAATACTGGAGACCTCATGGGGAGAGTGCTGTGGTCGAACAAGAGGTCATGGGGCATAGATGAGTGATGGCAAAGCTCGTTTTAGCATGTTTCTTACGAATTGCTTGTTGATTCCTTGGCAACTTTTGCAACTCTTTCAAATGTCAGTTCAAGTGTATTGAAATAGCAGCAGTAGTAGTAAGAAAAGGAATAAAAGGTGAAGGCTGAGGTTCTCCCGAAAGCTTCCATTATCCTGTTACACCCTTGTGTTTTCACTGGCAGCCATAACCCACATCATTCCATGGCAGTGGGCTTCTCAGTACACTCAACACCAGGGAGCAACTTATGCCAGAGAAGGGAGGGTTACAAGAAGAAAGGAGCATCAAAGAATGAGGGTTAGCACAGATGTGGGTGAGAAAATAGTGAAAAATAAGCAAATATCTCCTGTTTTGCAAGAAATAAGAGACACTTGCTACCCTTCCACCCCCTATCTCCTCGATGCATCCGAGGAACTTTGGATACATTGTGGGATTTGTAGAAAACATTGAAGAGAGAGTCGATGTGGTGGTTGAAGTATTTAGTAACAATATTGAATATGCTCATTTTTCAAAATCTTTACTAATGTAATGAATTGACATGGCATGAGGTTTTGCAATATGAGAAGCAATAATATTTCCTGTTCAAGGTGATGTGACATTTCTCTTCTGCAGGACAGGGAACTATTACCAATAGTAACTTTACAGAACTCCATTTTTAAAAAATCCAAGCTAACCCTTTAAAATTACATTCACATTCCTGTTAGTATGTCCCCTGAGTTTGTTATTAATACTGCTTTTAGTTTTTGTGGAACAAGGTAAATTGATGCAAAATGAGCAGAAATTAAATACTCAATTATCAAATTTCACAAGGTAGATGGGCATCTGCTTAGTCACTTCCCATTACAGATAGGATAAACTGTACTCCAAAGAACATTAATTATATATTTTCATGCTTAATTAGTATGCTAACTGTGTGTAAAAACTGTTGCTTTCCTACCCAAGCCTGTCAGTTTTTACCAACTTTGATAAGCAAGTATCATGATTTACAAATTTCTCCTACTCTATCCGATTACCCGTGTCTTCTTGTCTCTCCGTGACAGGATAACACATAACGCATTGTGCCTCCAACTGACAGATTGAAGGTCTGAATCTCCTCCTGCTACATCTCAGTTATCAGCGTAGCTTGAATTAGACAGTCATCTCACTCCGGCTTTCAGGAGTGCAGCATGTCACTTGTCAGAATGCATTCACTATGACTTGAAGCCTGCTAACATGCACGTACGTATGTGCACGTGCATACATACACACACGCTCCCTAACACGCATGCACTGACAGAAGAAAAACAAATGGTTATGCAGCAACACTTCAGGCAGGCAGTCTTCACTTGTAAGAGTCTACAGCTCATTTTAAATGGCATTGTGAGTTGCGCAGCAGGTAGCAAAATGCCGGTCCTTAAAAGGTACAAAAAGAAGAGTGGAAAACAACCACTTGTACTGTGAATCAAGACTTCCAACTCTCCTTACATCTAAACAAATATGTTTTTTTTCCACTCTTGACACGTGCAATTGTCGCATAAAGGCAGATTTTCAAAAAGAGTGACTCTGGATATTGGCTTTCAGAGGCAGTAATGATCAGCCACTACTACTGTATTGATGGCATGATGAATGAGACAACTCACTGATCCATGTCAGCAGGGTCTACAGCAGAGTCATTAGGATGGTATTTGGAATGCATGAATGTGGTCAAATGTACTAAAGAGAGACAAGGTGACAACAGCTGAAATGTGGAACTATCAATTTTGGGGGTTATCTGGGCTGTTCTGGACAGGTACACATATCATGGGATCCCAGAGGTAAACATCTAAGACGTAACTCAAATGTGGCTGATATGTTTAGCTTCTTTCAAAGAAAGTTATGTAAGCTACAGATGCCCCAACTAGAAACATCAAGTATGGATTAGATCCACTCAGATTGGATCATGAGTAGATTCAAGTGACTTGAATCGATTGGGACATTTATATGCAGATGGACAAATTCATAATGGGTTATGAGGAATGGTGACTCAAGTTTCAGACTTGCGTTAAAGTCACTCTTAAGTAGTAAAAGTCAACTTTCAGACTGGATTTAGATTTACATTCCAAAAACTTAAGATTTAAAATACTAATTGATTCATTCAGAAATTCTACATCTGTGGATGTTATTTTACTCTGTTATTTTTCTTTAATGGATATGGAAATGCAGTACAGTGTTCATCAATTAAGACAGGTTAGAGTTCCTGACCTACAACAATGGCACATAAGAAGGAACACATTTGATCATAAAATGATTTAAATCATTAGAGACGATGTTTGACCTGCACTTGGAAGGAATGATTTGACACTTGGCCTGGACTTCAGAAAAACTATTTTTCAATATCTCTGTGACTAATCAGCTGAACATTGCAGTGGTTAAAAAGTAGACAATAAGGCAGAAGACAAAAGTAGAAATTTCAAGCCACATCAGCACTTAGAAGACGAAACACGAGGCGCTCCAAAAATTCTTACCACTGAAAAAGGAAGCGGGGAAGTTATGGAAAAAAATACCTCGGTTTTGACTGATTATCGGAGCTCTCTGGGCCTCCAAACCTTTAAACTGGAAGAGTTGATCAGAAGATTTTAGGCAAAAGGAGCAGAAATTAGAAAGTAGAAAACCGTGATCTTAGGAACTCCTAAGTTCCTAGAACCATGGACCTAATTTAGAGAGATACAATCCGAAAAACTAACAAACTAACAAACCTCAATTACTCCTTTGTTTAAGGTCCTCTGTGTTATGTGTCCATAGTGTGGAACATGGAATCAAATACTAGAATTGTTGTGGGATAGAAATTTGACTAATAACATGCAATCGCTGTTTATTCCCCTATTGGCTCATTAAAAATATCCATATAACTCACCTCATCTCATCTACTTTGTATTCAGTATATGCTGCACTTCTAGCTGCAAGGAGAAATGATTTAAATTCAATGTGTCAACTAGGTGAACTTGCGCACGTAGGCTCTCCATAGGCAACGCTTGTTTCAAGCTTGACAGGAGGGTGAGACATCCATGATCTGATGTTGAAGAGGAAGCTGGTCCTGCTGTGGACTGTACACACATCAGTTTGGACGTTCCGGTCTGATGTGGTGTCTACAAGGCAGCAGCCATGCTGTGTCACATATACACAGCACTCCGTAGGAACCTGAGCGTCAAGGCTCAGGCTGCGTGTTAAGAAGCTGCCCTCGCTCTCCTGGAAGGTCAGCTCTTCTGCACTTGAAACGCTTCTCGTGTGCGTCTACGCGTTCTGCGGCCCCGTCCGCCTGGCTGTCTGCTCGCTCGCTTGTGTGTCGGCCTGTAATGATGGGAATGATGGAGGGAATCAAAGGGTAGACGGAGCTGACGTTGGGGTGAGCTCTCCGTGGGAGACCAGGCGATTGGGGAGGGAGCTTTGAAGCAACTTGTTGGATGGCTGTCCATTAATGTAAAATATCTCGCTTTCAAAAGGTTTTATTCAAGCTTGGAGTACAGGATACCTCCGGGGTCAAGGTATCTGGAAGAATAATCTCTTTCTTTAGGCAGAAAGGCAGATGAAGGGAAGGATAGTGCATCATCACCTGCCTGTTTCTAGTATCAGATTCAGCAATTGAGAGAAGTTCAAGAGGCTATCCATATGATGAGTCTCACTTTACATGAAACAAGAAAGAAAATATTCACAGAGGCTCCCTTTTTGAAGTGGCAGCTTGCATTACTACTGTCTTATTTGATCTGTGAATAGTATAAACCCTGTTTATTGATCTCATCTGGTTCTCTGTGTATCTTGTTTGGCTAAGGATCTCTGTGACTTTGGGCACACAAAGCGGCCTGTAGTTCTCACAGATCGGTTTTCCCCCTTTTGCCATGAACAGCGGAGGGACAGACAGAATTTCATCCACCAAGTAGCAGGTTTATGATTAGTGATTTAAGGGCTTCATAAATCGGCCCATCCGTTTTAAGTTACCTCTGTACAGTTGCAGGTCCGCCTGAGCTTCTGAGGCCGGCAGCAAGACAAAGAAAGAGAGAGAAGGGCTTGCATAAAAGTCAAAGATCACAGCATACTCATCATATGGTGTGACGATCCCTCTCGTCTAGTTCAGCGATGGAAAAAGGGAGGCGTAGATGACACGGAGCAGTTCAGCCGCCTTGTGACCCCTGTTAAATCTGGCTAAATCTTTGATATGTAGTTTGATACTGGATTTTATTGATATTGGAGGAGCGTTCAGAATATCAAGTATAGTTCTGCATTCCAAGAGATCAGAGCATAAACTGCTCAGTCCTGTGACTCCTGACAGCTTCCCCAATGCTCAGATAAAACTAAAGTCAAGTTTACTTTCATTCTCTGAAATTTTTACAAGAGGCTGTGAACTGTAGCCCCTCTATGCTGCTACCCTCCATGTATTTTCCTCTACGCCAACACTTGCATGACTTAAATGGTCAGTCCACCAATCAAAACACAGTTAAAATATTTTGCACTGATGTTAAACAATAAACACACGAAAATAGTTTCTCAATAATTTCATTAATTATATGTAAAGTCAAATAAATAAATTATAATGTATATACATGATGTATTGCATTTATGCAGACATATATAATGCAAAAATATCAGAGTTTAGTCTCTAATGTGAGCTGACAACTTTCAAGCCACTGTTTCCTCAAACTGCTTAACTCAGACCACATTTTTCCCACAGAAGCTCTTTCCTCTCCCATAGCTGGACTTTTTCTCTCCACTCCATAATGTTTTCTCTTAATTCCTGCAGCTGCAACATCTGGTTTGAGTAAAGCTGCTTGTGCCACTTGGTTGCTGATAGAAATTGGGTGTGTAGGCTTCTTTTCATTTTTGCACCCTCATTGTGTTTGACTCTCAGAAAAACAACATGAGACTGCATCCGGTATTTTGCCATTTTTCGTAATATATATTTGCATTTTAGGCATGCACAGCTTATGGATATTATTAAAACGTTCTTACAGAACTGGGAAACCACTCTTGTTGATGCAAATAGATAAATGCAAAAATAGGATTTAAAATGGCACTAAAGCAAATAAAAAAATGCAAATAAGGAAAAGGGTAAACAGTCCAGGTTCATATCACAGTCAATGATAAGTAAGTATTGCTCAGGGAGATGTTAGCACAGCCATTGTTCCACAGATGCACAAGTTATCAGTTTCTTTGGGTAGTCCCAGATATTATTGTGTTGTGTTTGATGATTTAAACATATATATGAGACATATACTGTAAGTATATATGTTTAAATCATTGCCTCCATTTAGCATCAACAACACCCTTAAAAGGTGTATATAATTTTACAACTTTTCTTTCCAGTTGCGTTCAGGCTTTTATCTCAAAATGTCCATATTTATTTTCATGTGCAGAATGGAGAAATGTCAAAAATAGTGTGAAAAAGACAACTGAGTTCAGGTGAGTAGAAAACATAGCTGAAAGTTGCTGAAGAGTTACGTGAAACTTGAGTCTGCATGACACAATGCCAACGCAAGAGAAAATTAATAAAGGCAAGTCTGTTGTTCTGGCTGAGTTCATGAGGTGAAAATGTATATGGATATTCATTCAGTGAGGAGGAGGAAGTCATATGAACTGTTTGAAAACAGTAGCTTAAGAGACCTAGCCAACTAGCTATCTGTTATCAACACGGTCTAATAAGGATTTACAGCAGCATTTAGGCAGATGTTTTACTTGTGCAGGTAAAATTTTACTATGGGAATGCATCTGTCAAAATCCCTTCAGAACAAAAATTCTAGAAGCTGTTATTTCTGCTCCAGTTCTGACCAGCATGTGACTCATGCACATGTGCATCAGCACTCCATGTTCTTTTTTTTGAGTAAGTGTTACTAGAACATTTTACTTTTAACGACCCATTTAGTAATTATTTGAAACGCATCAAGAGTGAATGGAAGTAGTAGCTAAAGTCTTAGAATTGAATAATGCAGCCGTTAACATATTATTAAGAACACCAATTACCACACAGCTCCAACCCTCAGCAACTATAAGCTAATGCTACATATGTGGCGGACCAAAGTTAAAATACAAAATTCAGCAGCAGCTGCAGTGAAACACTGTTTTGTTCGTCAAATTAGAATTTTAGAATCTCTTGCGGGTTTTCTAAGATCCACACAAGGTCATAATTATACATAGAGTCTAAAATTTACACATTCACTCCCATATTTGACTAATTTTCCCTTTGCAAGCTCCAGAGAAACCAATCACATTCTAAATGTTATCACTTTTAAGCAAGATTCAAAATCTTCACTTGGGTTGAACTCAGAATATTTATGGTAGCATGCTTCATTCCTTCCAGAACCATTTAAGATGTTTGTTTGTGGTCATTGTCTGATTGCACTGACTGTGTTCAGTTTTCATCAAAAATACCTTTTAATTTAAGTTAAAATATATTGTATTAGTCTCGCCACCTTGTGCAGTGTGTAGCAGTGTCTCGTTGACTTCTACCCTCCTCACTGCTTTTTACAAATCATTAATATTGCAAAATGATATTTAGCTCGTACCTTAAAGGGATTAGCTTCATCTGAGCATAAAACTGTTCTCCAGATGGGATTTAGTTTGTCCATATTGGCAGCTCCGTATATATGTGGAGCTTGAAAGTTCAAATGTTGAATTTGGAGCAGGTGCTTCTTTCTCGGTCGGCACCCTCTCTTGGAGATGGAAAACCACAGTTCATTGTGGATGGTGACGCAGGTATGCATGGGATTCATGCCGATGGTCAATGTTTGTGAACTTCTCAGCAGAATCTTATTTTCTGTACATTTGAGAGATAGTTTCAGATCTACTCTTCTCAGAACACATCTGTTTTTATGGGCAAGGGAATACTATTTCCTGTCGAGGTTAAGTGCTACTATGAGAATAAAGGATCTTAAGCTGAAAACAGCTTCGATCAGTTAGACATATACAAATACATATTTTGCATATGTTTACATGTTATCTTGACAACTGATGCAAAAATCTACATTTTGGTACAGCCAAACTGAATGTTGGATGTTGCTGTGTTGTAGATGCAACACTCAAAATGTGACTCATTTGATCTACATGTATTTCACATTTAGACGTAAACATTGCAAAGTGTAAACTAAGTAATTTATTGCCGTACAGTTTTACTTTATTCATTTAAAACCTGTTTGCTGAAAGGCAGTATTTCTTTAGTAATCCATTCCTATTTAGCGTCATAAGATTTCTTCACACAATCAGATATATTATAAGCAATTATTGTGCAGAATGTTTCTCTGACATTTATAGTTTTTTTTTTTTTAATCAGGATAGTACAAAATGTATTTTTGCCAATCTTTCCGGAATAATGACTCTTTTGATTCATAAATGGAAATGTTCAGCCAATCAACTGACTGCTTATTTTCTCATGTCGCCCACTCTTAAGACTGTAGACATGGTAAGAAGGAAAGAAAAACTTTTTTTTTTCACAGTGGGGGTTCTTAAATGCTTTATCATGTATTATTTATGCCAAATTGATGTATAAACTCGTTGATCACTCATTTATTATTATTTTTGTGCTTGTGCTCAATGTAATTTAAACAGCTACATATCTATTAAGGACATTTGACTTTGATTATGTCCCTGTCGTGTTTTTCAATTATAATTTGATGAATATATATTACTATTTTTTGAATGTTAAGTGGTTGTTGAAATACACAGTCCATCATTAAAATAACCTCATTTCGTCCACAATGAATGTAATAACTTCACACAATTAAAATGATTGAGCGCATTTTGTGTTAATTTCAACCTGCAATAGAGTTAGGAGGTTTCTAAAATAATCATAATTGATGTGCATGTGTGTGTCTTTTATGTCTCTGTTTGGTAGGCTGAAGCCAGAGAGACCATCGCTCAGATTTTGGGAGAGCTGGACTTGGGCCGGACTGAGAAGTGTGTGAGGATAAATTCGGTTTCCAGTGGCCTAGCTGAGGCTGACCTGCAAGTGGTTCTTCAAGCAAAGGTTCTTCCTCCAGCCATCATGCTGCCCAAAGTGGAGGACATTCAAGAAGCCAAATGGGTGAGCTACAGAGCCAGCTGTCCAAAATGTATTTATTTTTCCAGTGTTCAATAATAATAATATACATAATTCTTTTTTCACCATCAGATCAACTAAAAATGTATTTCTTTTTCCAGTGTTCAATAATGATAATTTTTTTTTCACCATTTTAGATAAACTAAAAATACTTTAAACACTTAAAGCAAGACTTTCATTGGTATGTTGGTGTTTCATTGGTATTGTATTTGGGTTAGAAGTATATTTTGGGTAGTAGCTACATAAGAACTGTAAATATTACAGCCTTTGTATGTATTTCATAGAGAATGTTTATCTCCACTCTGAGATTTCCAACATTTACAAAAGGGTGTTTCAGGACAAGTTGAAGTTTAAAGCTAATGGGGATGAACAGAACTTTGCTGTACTCTGTTTATCCTTCCTGTTGTCTCTCACCGCCTGATATGTTTCAACAAACTCTTCAAACGGCTTTTGTGTTTCATCATAAATACCTTACCGTTACGGAAATGGCAAACTTTGAGGCTCCTTCACTCAAGAGCTGCATCTACACTAAAATTGTTTTAATCACAACCACTTAGCACTTTATAAGGAACAATTTACTTCTCAGAAATGTTGCATTTTCTTCGGACCCGCTGATCAGGCAAGGAAATTATCTGAATCTGGTTACAAGACAGTTTATTAATGCATCTCTAGTTTTTTCTGTCTTAGTTTAATATACTGTAATTGAAGTTCTTCATACTGATGAAAACAAAAGTGTGTGGTTAAATTTGTTAAGGGCCCAGTGATACTCAACTTCCATGAGTAGCCAAGTGCTTTACGTGTTGTTTAACACACAAACATGTGTTGGTTATCATGAAACATAACTGTCCAGCAAATTGTTACATCAAGGGAGTGTTATCCCAGTTATTGGCAACTCTGGTAAAGATGTGATTCCCTAAAAAGAGTGGTTGCTATGGAGACTTTGTACCCCCAACAGTTCTCTAACAGGGTCACTTTGAAGATTGTTTAACCTTTCTATCCTACTCACAGTCTTTTTTTTTATTCTATAAATTTATAACTTTACACAGTCGGAGCATCACAAAAACAAATACTGTTCTAAAAGTTGTACTTATCCATTATCAAAATAGGTATGTACAGCAGCTTCATTAATAGTTCACATCTACAGAAAAATAGTATTTCTGTTTTGTTTTTAAACACAAGCAGAGCTTTTACTGATGCTCACATGGAACTGACAAAATGTTTCAAACTGCAAAAGTAACAATCACATCCACACTAAGATGTTTTGGGTTTGAAAGCATCATCAGTTTGAGCTCATCACTGTTATTGCCAAAATCATTTTACTTATTTATGCTAATTATGCAAAACAAATGTCTGTTCCTTATTTGACATGTTCTCTTGTCTTTTCCATTTTGAAGAGTGACAAGAACACAGTGTGTCATATTTATACCCAATGAACACAGGAAGTCATGGATTACCATGTAGACACTTGGGTCAGCATAAGAAAAATAAGTATAAATTGAAAACATGTCTTAGATGCATTTGCTTTATAGAAACATTTGGTGGTGCTAGTATTTGTGGCTCAGATAATTTTGCTCAAATAAATCATATCCAGACAAGATATATACTGTATATTTTTTCCCCATACGAAATGAATGTAATGCAAATTGGATCCTGGGATTTTTCCAAATATTTTGGTGTAAATATCAAATATCAATAAGTAAATATTGTGGCGCAATTGCATAATAGAATACATTTATTCAAGAGCTTGTCTGACGCCTTTAAAAGGGTTTTTAATAATCGGGCCGCTGTGCTTGACCTTGATATAGGTACTACGTTCTTTGGAAATAATATGAATACATGTAGTTAAGAGCCGTTTGTTTGTCATTGACCGTGCCTGTGGGTTTCCATAAAAGGCTGCTGTACGGATGTCAAGTTCTCAAAGGTCAGGAGAGAGGGACATCATTAATGTAGACCTTTCTGATCAGCTCCATATGCTTCACTTACCACAAAATAAAAACTATCAATGTCAGTTTTTTCTTTTCTTTTTTCATTGTTTGCGTGTTTGCAATAGTTCAAAGATAATAAATATGCTTCAAACTTCTGAATGCTTGAGCTTTTGTCATTTTTGGGTTGATTTTATTACAGGCAAATGTTCTGTTGAACTTTCTTTCATAAGTGGCTAACATAGCCTTTTAAAAGGCTTCAGTTAAATCTGTTGTGAAAGGCATGTGTCTGGTCTGGTTGGAAACCTTCGCAAACACACGAACGTCCCCACACACACCCCTACACACACTAATATGTACGCATACATGGTCTAGTGGCAGGCGCAGGAAGTTTTTAACTAGTGGTTTTAATTAGAACACGTCTATTTCCTGCTGCCCTTTCTTTCTTCCCAGCATAATTGCTGACAGGTGTTCGCTTATTCACTGCTCCAGCTTTTCATCCTGCACTACTTTTATTCTCTTCAAAAAGACACTTTTGTCATGCATTTTTCCTTTTAAAATTATTATTGTTATCATTGCAAGATTTAAAAAAAAAAAACAACCTGTTGGCTAATTAAAAGCTGTATGATGCAGATAATTGCCTGCTATCTTCCCCCCCCCTTCGCCCAGTCCTCCCTTTCGTGACACTAATGCGCTTGATTATACGTTTATTCAAGTCCACCTACACACTGGCTATTAAGCTTACCTCGCTTCTGTCGAGATTTATTTGTGTATTTCTGCACCAGCAGGCGCACGCACGCTCCAGAGACGAAGACAAGTTCTGCATTGGGCTTCGACTCTGTCATGCATGCTCATCCGATGTCACCTCAGTCCCTCACAGCTCTTTCCATCTGTGCCCTTGCCCAGACTTTTCCTTCTGTGTGTGTGTGTGTGTGTGTGTTTGCGTTGTAAGCATGTGTCTGATTCTCTCCGCTCTTGTTAGGCCAGGCAGTAAATCCGTCACTTGTTTATTTTTCACCCCTTTCTTTTTTTTTTTTTTATTGATATTGGCACAGGAACCTTCAGCCTGATTTGTCGCTAAAAGATGGACTTGCTTGTTTCTCTTTGTGCCAAACTCTTTTGCCCGGCCTTTCTGCTCTCCTCCAGCCTCTTGTGTGACTGACAGGCCTTATTGGGCTGTAACAGGCGTAAACCCCCCTCCACACACGCACTCTTTTGTTCGAGGACAATTCTCACACAGATTCGGAGCCGTGCGCATTCTTTGCCCACCACACTATTTGGTGTGCACCGGGGACCAAAAGAATCGCGCCCTGTCCCGCTCCTCCTCCTCCTCCTCTTCTACTCCTCCTTCCGTCCCCTCCCCTCAACCCCTTTTCTCCGCTTCCCCTCTGTGAAATGAACACTTCAGCAGGCCGGAAACATTTAATCTGGCCCCCTTTTGAAGAAAATTAATTGAAACTTGTCCCATTATAGCCTCCTTTCTCGCGCCTGTCTCTCCCTCCTTCTCTTTTCACGATTGCGAGTCGAAAATTGTCAGAGGGCTTGTTTGCGTTGTGGCTCTGAATGGTAAGAAGAGGTGTTATTTCTTCCCTTATAACAATTCTTTTATTTATTTAATTTTTTTTTTTTCAATTTTGCCCTGAATAGCACCGTAAAGGGTCTTAGTTTTGATAGCCATTGACAGTTAATGGTTGCTGTGAGTGTCAGAGTAACAATACACAGCCACTATAGCGCCTCTTGTGCTAGCAAATCAGACCCTCAAGGTGTATAATAGCTGAAGAGGAGAGTTTTGAGGAAGGACAGAAACATGTAATCATGGAAGTGTTCTTTTTTTTTTTCTTTTTGTCCAGTAGAGCCATCACCTGGCTCCCTCAGTAGGACCTAAACCGCTCGCCTGGCCAGGGGCGACGTCTGCTGGATTCCCCAACAACGAGGCCACATCAGTCTGGGTCTTCTCTGTCACAGAAATGGGTTTATCTACACCCTCTTTTCACACTCCTTCTCAGACCCTCCCCCACCCCCCAGCCACTGCTCCCACCCCAACCTCCCCAAAAAAAACCCTTCCTGTGTTGACGAGGGAGGGGGGCATATTATGCTAAAACCCCCAGCGTTAGTTTTTATGTTGCCATAGCAGCCTTGCTCCCACAGGGTTGTGACCTCAGATGATTACAGTACAAAGCCTATTGGGTCTTGAAAACCTCTTTGAAGATGAAAAGTCTTTGATGGTTTGTATTTATGCAAATCTCCCCGATATGATTTATCCAACCGAGATTGAATGGAGAGATGATTAAAATTGCCTCTATTTTTTTTTTTTCCAAACCTCTTCAATGGAGGTCCACGCTTTCAGTTTTCAGAACAAGAGTGGTGAGTGTGAGGGCTTATTGTGCTCCTCATTTGGACAAATAGTCATGATGTACCTGGGGTTATTTGTAATGTTTATATATATATTTATTTATTTTTTATTTCTGATGTCTTAAAGAAGGAGCAGACGGAGAGGAAGGGGGAACTCGGAGGTAGACATTTCTTCTGAGCTTTTGCTCTCTCTCTTCTTTCTGTCTTTTTTTTTTTCTTTTTGTCTGGCTTTGAAAGGAAATATCTGATGGAGGGGGCTTTTGTGTGTTTCCAGATGATAGATTTAGGAATTTGGGCAACCCCACTGGCAGTCCAGGGCTAGCTGTGAACTGGTCTGTTGGAAAAAATCGGAATGCTTTGGTCTTCAAAGAATTAAACTCGGGTTTTAAAACCCTACTTTAGGTGAGCTTGCATATTAGCAGGAGTCGTGCAGCATAAAGGCCTCAGCAAAGTGTCACATCGCTCTCTGATTGTTGCTGCGCTCTCCCCTGTTCCCCGCCATGGAGGAGGCAAGCGGAAAACAGAATAATGCGGTGGTAAAAACACGCTCAAAGACGTCCCAAATCTTGTTTCTTCTTCCTTTTCCTGCACTTTTGTTTCTTCTCTGTGTGTGTGTGCGGGTGGGGAGTGTGTGTGCGTGGGTGCATTTACATGTCTGCGTGCTCTCTCAGGGGAGCACAAGCTGTAGTGGAGGAGAACCTCTGAAAGAAGGTAGAGCAGAACACTTCAGACGAAGGGGGGAACCCTGGTGTTAATGTAAAATATTTTATTTCTTCGCTTTTGTTGCTGCTCTCCTGTGCTTGCTCCCTGCGCCACGTGAGCCTCCACAGATGTGTTTCTGAATAAGGACTGAAACTGCCAAGACACAGGTAATAAAGGTGTCGGGATTTCCGTCAAGCAAGGAATTTTAACGTATGAAGACATTTTCCCCCACTCCGCCGTTTTTATCCTACCAGAGGTTTTGAAAACATTTGTAATCCTTTGCAGTTGTTACCGCAGAACAACGCATCCAAATTTAAAGTGACAGAATTTTCAACATTGCAAAGGCATGCAATTGAAAGACAATGATTACGTTGTTTTCATGATGTATTATGCATTCAAACCCCTTTCCTCTGCCACCTATGAATAAAATCCACTCCATAATTTCCTAGCTAGTTTATGCTGCTTGTACAATTCGTATCCCCCCGCCTCATCCACCCCCAACTAAAACTCATTGCAGTGTTTCTTACCAGCTTTTGTTTTTTACAAAATTTGTATTCAGCCCTTTTTACTTGGCTACCCTTAACTAAAATCCAGTGCACAGTTTTGTAGCTGGCTCTTGTTTGTTGAATTTGCATTCGGCCCATTTCCATTGCAATTCTCTGTGCCATTTCTTGGCTCCTATTTGCTGTTTGTATTATATCCATCCCCTTTTATTCTGCTACCCCTGGATAAAATCTAGTGCCTGGGGCTTTTAAAACTAAACAAATCTGTTTCTCTGGTTGAATGTAAATGTTGATACTTGTAAAAGGTGCTGCTATGTCGCCAGGTCCCTCTTGAAAAAGAGATTGTAGATCTCAGCGAGGTTTTTATCTGGTGAAATAAAGGTTATTGTTATTATAATGTGTTATGCTGTTAATGTTATTTGTAAATACTAATGAAGTGATAAAGGTACATTGACAAATTCAACCAAATGTTAAAAATAGTGCCAGGTTACATAAAAAATGGAATGAGAAAATATTTTTTTTCTCAGGGTTAAAACAAAATAGGTTTTCGTGTGACCAAAAACCTATTTTCCCACTTATTTGGACTGTGTAAACATGATTGGCCGAAAGCGCTGCAAGTAAATTAATTTATTGCGATTGCTGAGTGCTTTATTGTCTCCCAGTCACACAAAACCGTGGGTGCTGTTAATGAGCAGAGCCTGAGACGTTGCCCGTGTGTTCAGTTTGTTGACAGGTTTCAGCACAACTTGAAAGGACGGACGCTGACAGAACCCGTTCGCCTCGTCACCTTCGTGGAAACCGCTGCGGGCCTGCTCAATTTTAAGGTAGATTACGAGTAAATAAAAGGGAAACTGCAAACGTCAGAGTTTTTTTTTTTTTTTTGCTGTTTGTTCATTGTTGGCTTTAGATTAAAGACTCCATCAGCATGAGGAGAACTCGACAACATCCAGAAAGAAAAAGGATCTAAAGCTCCTCCACCGCCTCTCAAAATGCCCTCCGTCCTCAGACTTCCTGACATTGTTTAATTAGTGCTAATTTAATATCCTCATAGCGAGAAAATACTTTAGGACATTTCAGTTGGAGTCAGTCAGATTTCCCTAACAGTGCAGCATGACCTTCTGCTTCTTGGAGGGGTAAAGAGAGCAGATTTGGGGAGTAACCAGCTGGCAGCCCTTCTTTTAGTTCATCTGTCAGTTCTTCAGTATAATTCTCTGACTGCGTTTATGATCGTGTATGTGTGTGTGCCTGTGCCTGTGTACTCTGTGTTTTGTTGGTGGTTGGGAAGGGAGGGGGGAACGAGGGTTTGCCTGTTTCTGCTTTCTTGAACAAACCCTTTATTTTCGCCCAGACTGAACACCAGGTAACAAACTTGCTGTAGCACAGCTAGAGGCGGTATTAATTTGAAGATGAAAAAAAAAAAAAAGCCTGAAAAACATCCGACTAAATGTCACTCTTTACTACAGACAGTCCAGGTTTTTGTTCTTTCAGGCATGACTGTGGCTGCTAGTCTAATGCGCTTTTATCTATAACACCTGTGTGGCTTTTAATTATGTTTTGTTCCAATCTTTTAGTGAGCCCTGAGCAGATTTCTGGCCAAAACAATAAATTAATGAGCAATTTCCCAGATGAAACAGTTAATATTTCCCTATTGGTACTGTTAGATGTGTGCACAAATACAATTTTGTCTTTCAAGTCAAAATATAATTTAAAAGGAACATGAGAAAACAAAGGAAAAAATGCAGTCTTGCAAAAATACTGTAGAGTTCAAGACTATATCTTCCTGATAAGACAACAGAACTAATCCATGTGGTGAATTCACAGATTTTGTCTTTCTTTCCTTTTTGTTTTGTTTGCTCGTGGTTGTTTCTGTGTTTTAGATGTTGAAAATGTGTCTCTTCTGTCCGGCTGCTCCTGCTACTGTCATACTGATGTATTTTGTTCTCTGTTAGGCCGTGTGTGAGGAAATCCGCCAACTCGCTCCAAGGGCCGGGCTCCACCATGACGCCGTGGTGTTTGGCTCCGATGACTTCTGTGCCAGCATAGGTGTCGGTCACACTCTGTGCTTATATTTCTACACAATTAAATAACAGCAGATTAGATATTCACACCGTTACTTTTTGTGCAATGCTTTGCAAAAATATTCAAACCACTAAAACCTTTCCACCTTTCTGACTTTAAAACAACAACCGACATATTTTTGTTTGGATTTGAAACCGATTGGGCAACGCAGAGTAGTGACAAATGTGGCGTGCATATGTATACCACTAAATAATATCTGGTGCAGTCATTTGTCTTCAGGAGTCGCTTCACTAGTTGACAAAGCCCATGTGTGTTCAGTTTAGTCTCTGTAAATCCAGCTGTTCTGCGAAGGCCTCAGTAGTTTGTCACATAACATCAGTGGATAATCAGCATCATGAAGACCGAGGAATACGCCAGATGCTGCTGGGATAATACTGCGGAGATGTTTTAAACAGGGTTAGATTATTAAACAAACAGACTAAGACATCACCTTTCACCTAAGCTGACAGGCAGGGTAAGGAGATCATTAATCAGAGAAGCAGCCACGATGCCCTTGTTCACCGTTTACAGGAAAACTATTAGCCATGAGCTAAACAGGCCTTTTCATTTATAAAACGGAGTGCAGGAAAACCAAGACGTAACATCACTCTCAACACACAAAGGTGATAGATACGTGGTAGTGGCAGCATCATGCTGTGAGATGCTTTTCTTCAAAAGAGACAGGAAAGGTGGTCAGAGTATAAAGGGAAGATGGAGATCAATACATGTATCGTTTTCCTTTCACTTTAAAACAATCGCTTTGTTTCGATACATCACATAATTTCCTTATAAAAAAAACTACGTTTGTTGTAATCAAACAAAATTTGAACATTTTGAAAGGTAAGTAATGGTTTTGTATGAAAATCTGTATATTTGAATGTTTATCCCTCCTGTTGCGTGATTTAAAAAGCCTCCTTCTAAGTTTAGAGTCACTATATGTGTTATTTATTACCTCTCACTCTACTACCTCAGCATTCTTGCATTTGCCTCCCGGCCCTCCTTAGGTGCCACGCGGACTAAGGATGCCAGAGAGCTGCTCTATGCCAGGCAGAAGGTGGTGGTGACCACCAAAGCTTTTGGGCTGCAGGCCATCGACCTGGTCTACATCGACTATAAAGATGTGGAGGGACTGAGGCTACAGGCCAAGGAGGGAGCTCTCATGGGTTTCACTGGTAACATTTCTGCCTCTTTCTCTGACTGTAATCATGATTAATATCCTCCAGGTGCTCCTTTGATAACTGCGCTTGCTTCCCGTTGTTATCAGTTTTTGTTGTATTAATTGCGTGCCGTATCATTTCTGGATCCTCCCTGTGGGAGAACATTGCAAAGGTCTCATCTGCTAAAAGCACTCAAGATGTCCAACTATTTAGAATTGTTCTTTTGTAATGACGACGTCACCTTAAAATAATATCTATCTGTGCTTCACGACAGAACAATTTAGAGTCTGCATCCACTCTCAGTAAATATTAACAATTTAGACAACTGTATCCTGAGGAGTCTGTATTCTAGTCAGTGCCGGTTTTTGATGCCGTGGCTCTTTGTCCAGAGCGGCATATCCTTGGGGGCAGCATTAGCTCTCATAAAATGTCGACATTTTCAATTGCACACTTAACAAATTTCCTTTAGCACAGTTTTATGTCATTCAGTAGGAAGCACTGCCCCATCTATTATACCTTATACATACTAAGAAACCATAGCTATTTACTGCAGCTGGCTAATGACGCTGAAGTTAATGTCTGGTATGTAGTTTCATTCTCATATCTAAGTTATAGGGCTATTTCACCATTTTTAAGAATCTTGCCCATATTTTCTCATTGCTAGTTTAAAATGTCAAATACGTACCTATATAGTTGGATCATATACAAAATTCTAACTGGTGTTGGCAGAGCAATAGTTTTTATTGTTTCTAACAAGTTATTTAAGAAAAGGTTTGAAGATTTGTTTTTTCATGAATGTGTTCATAGCAATTCTTGCCATGTTTTCTAGCTTTATTATTTTATCTCAGTTATTTTATCCATCAAGAAGTCGAAATTGGAAGTGGGAAAATAAGTAGCTGAATCTCCTGGTTTCTACAGTTCCTCAAGGCATTAGCTGCCATGGAAGGGGAAAAAAAATGGCAAAGAAGAGACATTGAATCAATGACCTGCTCGTCACAGGGCGCGTATCGAAGCACACAAAATACCTGCACATCATGTTTTATCAGTGTGTAGGTTGCACTTCTTGCTGTTTCCCACTGAAACTCATCCAGGTGACCTTGTTTGCCACTCCCACCCTCCCATGTGTTGCAGGGTCAAACGTGTGCGTGCGCGTGTATTTTGTTGTCTGTCCTATTTCTGCATCTTCAGAGCTACACTCGGCACATGATTCCTCAAGCTTAGGCAAGAATAGACCGAAAATCCTTTTTGTTAATTGTTTGTATTTGTTTGGGCCTGACAGATTTGCAGTTTATCTCTCGGTGCATGAGGTTGAAAAGCTGGGGAGGGGGAAACAGCTGGTTGATGAAATAAATGGTTCAGTTTGAAAGGGAGCAGAAGCATTTAAAGCAGTGGATTAGTGCCGTACAAGCCGTGGGTACTCGGTATAATCTTGGTTAGTAGCTATTACTGGCCCATGTGTGCTTAAGCAATAATACGGTGCTGCCAGAAGCTCTACCTGTGCAGTAATTGACCTTGGCACAACCTAAGCTGGGAGCAGCACCCATTAAGCGCAGAGTACAGAACACCAGTGCTCTTTACTGGGGAGCTTAAGACAGAATTGTTTTGAACCAATGTGCACACCAGAAGATAATTAAATATCATCTTTCATGATATTGTAGTTAAATATTTTATTAACTTCCTATCTTATATAGTCTGAGCTGTTGGTTTGCATTTTTTAGAGATAGAAAAACAATTCCTTTGCTCTCAGGGACCATATTTCACTTCAGTCCCCAGGACCCTGTCCATCATTCGCCTGAGAGCACTTTGCTAAATAGCCGTCCTCCAATAAGGTGCCAGCCCCACACGGCAGCCAGGGATTGGCTGCAGGGCGTGAATGATGCATTTTAGGAGAACCAATGGATTGTAACCAAGGCCACCTGAGTCACCCAGCCGACCCTGTTGGAACCATCGTTCTCTTGTTGTTCTAAACAGCTGCACACACATACATACGCAGATGGGCTGACATAAAGATACACTTTCTTGTGGTAAAATATGGACATAATATGTCAAGCTTTTTAGGTCTGATATATAAATCTTCCCATCCTATAGGTTGGCTATAGGCCAAGTTCTTGTTTGTTTTTGTCTGTTTTTTGAAAAAAATAGTTAAAAAATATTAAAGCAAAAGCATTGTAATTATTCTATTGTAGTATAGCATGCTTTCTCAATAAAAATGCTTTCTTACATTTATGGCCACCAGCTTTCGTACTATGTTTACTACGATGTGAAAATGCAAACCAAACACCTCAGAGTTAATGTGATCTTTGCCAGATCTTTTCTTCATGGGTTAACTAGGGTGGGCAGAGCTTGATGAAGCAACTGGGTTCTCTCCTCCCCCCATTTTCCCTGCCCTCTCCTCTGTGATTTTCTTTTTCTTTTTTTTTTTTAACCCTACTCGCTCGTGCAGCCCGCCCGCACTGCCACCTTGAAGGATTTGTTGCTGGCGACAGAGCTAAGCCCTAAAGTGTCGGGTTCCCGCTGGCTGCCGCTGAGCTGCTGCTCTCGCCAGACATGTTCATAACCCTCAACTATTCCACTACAAGTTTGATCTGCAAATGTACACGGGATTATATCCGCAGCCTTTGGCCACATTTAATGGAGAAGATGGCTGTGTCTGTGCGTGCGTGTCTGTGTCTGTGTGAGATTGTGACCAACAGAGACATATCTCCTTGTTAGTTTTCAGTTTCAGTTTTTTTAGTGACAGACTTTTCTTTTGCTGTAGTGAACTCTTATGAAGTTCTTGTGGTTTCATTCCCATCTGCTTCACCTCAGTCTGTTTGGACATGCAGTCAGAGACAAGTCAGTTGTGTATTTCCATCTTCTCCTCTCTTATTACCTTTTAATCTTCCTATTCATATTGCATCTCTTGCATAGAAGTTCTAAACTACCATTAATCGAAACAAAATACCTGAGGGATCACCTGCTGTTAGATGACGTTGATCAAAGTCATAAAACTGCGTGAATGAGCAGAAGAGAGAGAATGACAGTTAAAGCAGGTACCAATTGATGCATGGTGGATATGAAACGTCCCCAGGAAGATTGCTCCCTTTTTAAAAAAAAAAAAAATATATATATATATATATATATATATATATATATATAAACGTAACAAAATGAAATGCTGAAAGGGCAAAAATGACCAGCATTATGCTGGGAAACATGCATCTTCGACTAAAAGAGCTAAATGTTCCGGTGTGTGTGCGTGTGTGTGTCTGTGTGTTTCTCTGCAGGTAAGCAGGTCATTCACCCCGGGCAGATCCAGGCTGTGCAGGAGGAGTTCTCTCCGAGTCAAGACAGGGTCCAGTGGGCCGAGGAGCTCATCACTGCTTTTGACCAGCATCAGAAAGAAGGAAAGGTAATAATAGATGTAGAATCATGAATTATTTCTCTGTAATGATTTTGTTTCGACCTTAAACGCTAAACAAGACTTTAGTATTATTTATTGTATTTAGGCATGGGGTTGTTACTGATGGAGATTCAAAAAGTTGATGATCAAAACTCTTACAATTTTACATCGCACAGTTCCCACAGATTAAAGTCTTGAAGCCCTGACATGATCAGAGCTGTTTCATTTGGCTGTATGAAGCATAAAGTAATGCAGAGCTCCCCCCTCCCCTACTTATTTCTATGAACTGCTCATCATCTACACCCTCCCCTCTCTTATAAGAAAGCTGAACTTCATTATTTTAAAACATTTCTGGTCTTGAAAAACCAGACGTGTTTTGAAATTAATGGTATGTCTACCGTCACTCCTGTTAAGAAATGCCTATTTGCATTTTTAGACCGAACATTTTGTATTAAAAAAAAAAAAAATCATTTTGGCAACATACAATTAAAACTACAGTTGGGAGGCCATGTATATGTTAAAAAGTCAACTGCATGCTCTCCCTGAGCAGATAGCCTGACTAATTAACAAGGAAATGTTAGGTGCTAATTTAAAATGACAAAATAACTAAAACATTCTTTCATATAAGCACTTGAAAACTACTAGTGAAATTAGTTTGTGCTCAGGCTGTTTTTTAGGTCTGTGCATCTAATTCAAAATAACAATATCCAAAGGTTCTATGTAATTATTTTTACTGTAGCAGCAGCAGCAGGAATAATTGTTATTTGTGTATGAATAAAAGCCAGTATAAAAGATTAATGCTACATGTATTCCTTTTTTCTTTTTTGCATAAATAGCCCAATGTAATGAAACTGCTGTGTTTTTACGTGAGAGTATGATGCCATGAAAATCTAATACTGGCTCTTGCCTGATTGTATCATAAAAGAGCAGCTCTTCCAGGACCCATCTGTAACTGACCAGCGTCTCTCTGCTGCCCGTACGCTGCGATGACACGGCTGTTTCTCTGCTCCAACGCTCACACTGATCCTTTGTGTGCACACCTCCATAGCTCAGGCTGCGTACTGTACACCCCCGGGTGACTCTCAGGACAGTGAGGGGAGGGGAGTTGGGCCAATTAAGTGTACAATATTATTGTCCCTAATTTAGTGCATGGTTGGAGCCTGTGTGCCGAGCTCTGTGGGCTGTCTGCTGAGGTAATACACAATCTGCCCGCCACCTCTCTCTCCCTGCCAGGGCAGCGCCCGAAGGGATTCATATCTTAGCCGGCCCTCAGCCGAGCCCTTCGTGTGTTTGTGTGTGTATATTATTTATCCATTTATTTATTTTTCACTCTTCCTTTGTCTACCCAGTTTCGTGTCTGAGAATATAAAAACAAAACCATGCTATTATACTAACTCCCAAAATATTGACAGAATTTTGACTTCTGCAACTGATTATATGTATGAAACGTGCGTCTCCAGTGCAATGTTTGTGTTTCTCCTCAGGGTGCGTTCACCTTCCGCGGCAGCATGATTGACTTGCCCTCGCTGAAGCAGGCTCAGAACATCCTGACCCTCGCTGCGGCGGTGTCGAAGAAATAATCGGAAGGGCCGCAGGTCTGAAGCAGGACAGGAAACTGGGATTCTCACAGACAAAATGAGCACTTCAGAAACTTTACAAACCATCCCCCCGGGGCAAGATTACAGTGGAAAACATGGTCTATATTTGTGTTATAACAGGAATATGTAGCTATGTATGTGTATATACTTATCAGAATCTTGCTTGAATTTGCTGTGGCGTGTGAGCAGTGCGGTCCTCTGGAAATGAACCTTGCGCAGTTCTTCTGATAGCGCGTTCACCATCATGTCACTGTGCAGCCTGCGCGCCCACACCCTCTGTCGCTTCAAAAGTCGTGATGAATGCTCTCCCATCAGCACGTCCTGGCAGGCGGGGGGGAAAGGGAGCAAAGGGTAAACAAACAACACCACTCTGTTGTGGTGGGTCCATTCCTGGGGCCTCGTAGCTCCACTCGGGACCTCCGCCGCCTGCCTTCACACGAACATCCTCGCGTTTTTGCGTCGGAAAAAAAAGCTAAAGAAAGAAATTCTCAATTTCATTTGTGTTTTTATTTTTAACTGCAAGGCCTGAAAGTAAATTGTGCGCAGCAACACTTTCACTCATTTTCTACATCAGGGCGACGTGTGCTTACAGCAGCGTTCGTCGAAAATAGCTTCAGCGGAACATGAAAAATGAACTCCTTAATGAGCGGAGTGAAGAAGTCACAAATGAAAGCACAAAAGGGGTCTTTGTGGAGCACTTGTCTGACTCGCAGAGGCTGTGAAGTGGGTGTGATGTTCGAGGAGAGACAGATTAGTGGCCATGTTGCTCCAGCAGACCAGGACCGAGGCTTTGTCTCTCTGACTGCGGATGGGAGGATAATTGAGGGGGTGTCGTATGGTTAATAGTGCCATTGGTGACCATGGTAATGAAAGGCGCCATACCACCTCTACCCCACCTCATCCCCGCTCTCTCTCTCTCTTTTTTTTCATGTTTCTTTTCCTTTACTGTATGATGTATTGTGTCTGGGACAGACCCGGTGTCCATGCCAGTCCTGTCCATACATAAAAGAAAATAAAAAGAGAGAGAGAGACAGAAACGGCTCCTGCGTCCAGCCAAAGACCCCGACAGTAAGCCGTCGCACTGGCAATTGGCCACATCGGTGACTCAAAACTGGTTCACTCTTTGCTGCCATAAGAACATATTGAGCTTGTTTTCAAACTCTAATGAAAAAAAAAGTGTTTTGTTTGATTGAAACGTAATATTTGCAGCCATTTTTGGACTTTCTGTGATGTTATCAAATGTATAAACTGTAAAACAATTAACGTGTAGTTTGTCTTGATTACTGAGAATGCAGATTGTTGCCATGTTTTTCTCTAACCCTTGCTTAACTTTGAAATGTTTTCCTCTTGCTTGTGAAACTTTCGCACATTTGCATTAAAAATCGCTCCAGTTAAAAATGTTCAATCCAAATATGCTTGTCGTTTTAGGCCAAATACGTTATAAAATGAATAAGTTAAGTTGATCTCTGGGATCAAGTAATAAAAACAGAATAGGTGGAATGTATGAAACACAAACATGTAAACCAAGTTCATAAAGAGTCAGAAAAAATACTGAATTGAATTGAATGTTAGTTTGTTACCATTTATAGTTGTATGTTAATTTTGTCTATATTTCTGTCATTCTTTCATTTTTTCAGTATTCATTTGTTCTTTTTTTTTTTTTTTTTTGCTGCGGCTTAAGATTTCACTGATGATGTTGTGATGAACCTGGAATGTCCAGTCGAACACACATTTCAGCTAGCCCAATATATTTACCATAAAATAACAAGGCATATCAATTCATTATTTTGATATTAAATAGCTAAATATATATATTTTTTTAGGAAAGTTGTTGACTTTAGTTCTTTTTTTGTACTGTATGTTGGTTATATTTACAAAATTCTCAAAAAAAAAAAAAATACTTACTTACTTACAGAAATCTGAAGATACACAAAATAACTGCAATAATTTGAAGCGCAACGTTCAGGCAGCTGTCTCCCCTCACAATGCTCTGGTACAATGTCTGAATCCCGGATGAAAAAAATCTGGGTACACCCAACAACCTTTTTTTTTTTTTAGCTGCCATCACTGTCTTTTCCAATTCAATCCTGTTTACCGCACCGCTCCACCTGAGGTGCAACACAGTGGAATAAGTGTCAAATTAAAAATGTCCTACTTAGTGAGAATGACTTTGGCTTTATGTTGCCGCATTCAGGTGAATTTCTAAGGCAATTAAAGCATTATTTCCTACAGTAAAACAGATTTCTTACAGCCCCTATTCAGAGTGCTGTGGAGGTGCGTGAAAGGCCCTCAGAAAGCCAGTTAGCCTCACATGGCTGTGAATGCCCCACGCTGCAAGCCCACCAGAGCGTAACAGAGTGACTTTAGTTTTGCAGGAGCCCACTTTGACGGGACAACTTGACTCTGCAAGCTGCTCTGCTCCAACAGGTGCCCCCCACCCACTGACAGGAAGGAAGACCTCAGAGCAGAAGGAGGGGGAAACTGCAACAAAGTAAGCTCCTCGTGAGAATAAAGGAGCAAATGATTTGGACAGGTTTAGATGTTTCTTTGTTTTTGTTGATGTTTTTTTTTTTCTTCTTGTTTTGTTTTCCTTTGGGTTTTTTTTTTTTTTTTTTTTTTTTTTTTTTTAAAGAAATGCAGTAGCCTAGAAACCTCTCCTCCTATTGTTTTTCACCCTGGCATCTCTGTAGATTACAGGAATTCACCCGAGTCTGACTCTGCTACGTAATTCTGCGTGACATTTCTATTATATAATAAACGCGATAATAATATTAACAGTAATACAAATTCACGTCTTCGCTCGGCAGTCTTATTTAAATACGCGTCTCCGGTATTCCCTGAGAGATTAAATTACAATTAACACGATTAGAACCTCACAGAAAAAAAAAAAAAGAAAGAAAAAAAAAATGTGACGGGGAATCAATTAGGCAGCGAGCTGCGTTTCATAGCCCGGTAATGTGCCGGTCGAGATTGCTTTCATAAATAATGAGCGCTTCAGCGGAGGGAGAGAGAGAGAGAGAAAAGGCTCGTATGCAAAACACCGTGAGAGGAAAATTAAAATGAAATGTTTTACATATTTCCCCATTAATCCAAATGGGACCCGTGCGG
This sequence comes from Xiphophorus couchianus, assembly GCF_001444195.1. NCBI lineage: Eukaryota > Metazoa > Chordata > Actinopteri > Cyprinodontiformes > Poeciliidae > Xiphophorus > Xiphophorus couchianus. The sequence goes on along the minus strand of NC_040234.1, from coordinate 9,789,721 downwards.
CACAGATAGTTTTCTTCTAATTCCCCCCGCCTCCCCTCCTGCCCGGGGATGCTCAAATAATGACTTGATGTTTTAATAGACTTCTAAATGGCGATGTATGACAGGCTAATTGCAGCGGCAGATTTTACTCCGAAGCAATAAGAAATGCCGCAGTTACGTGCGCGTGGCGCAGTTTGAGAGGAGAGGACTTATTTATGTATTTGTTTATTTTAATATAGCGGAGCGGAGAGGGAGGAACACGTTTTTCACTTGCGCTAATTAACGTCCAATAACGCTGTTCGCATTAGTTGCGGAGTTGCTGCTGTTGAAGCCATTTAAGCTCAGGCCGTACAGAGAAACTGACAGAAGGGTCGTTCATGCGCGGCCCCCCAGGCGGACAGCTGAGCGCTCGGTTTCTCCTATCAGCTTAAAGTTAAAACGCTTTAAATAATAACAATAATTTTTAAAAAAAGTGAATTTCTGCTTTGCGTTCTTCAAGTTTGACCACTAAATGGATCATAAAATGGCATAAAACGACGCATTTTGAAGTTAAGAAAGGGCGCTTTTTATGTGAGCCATCGGGCCTTTTATACAGCGAACTCTTTTTTCTTCTTCTTCTTTTTTTTTTTTTACCACATATGTGACAAAATTAACCCTGGCAACCGACTTTATATAGCTTAATGTTTCATTCTGATTATAAACCATTTTGAAGCCGCTTTGATGACCGTAACAGTGAGCTTGCCTGGATGTGAAATCTACCAAGGCCTGTCTCTGCTGCGTCAGCTGGCACATTATACCATTGCTAACTCAATTTAAAAGGGGCTCTAAATGTTCCTCTTTATTTTTCTTTTTTTATAGCAAAGACAGAAGAAATGTGTAATTGCTATAACTTACCTTTGCCATATGTTTGACAAAAATAAAAATAAATAATTTTTTGCTTATTTGCATGTTTTTGGATTTGCACAAGAGGCTGTAAATATATATATAAAAAATTGTTTTTTAAAAAGCATGATCCACTTTGGCCTTTTCAGTGTTTACTCACCGACTCTTTGGCCGTTTACAGGCCATCTCTGTTATTGAGTTTTCAACCTGTGCACTGTTAAACTTTTAGAGTTTACCTGAAAAAAGAAAATGATGTTCCTACATGTTACGGGTCAACACATTTGAATCTGGTCTTCTGAGTCCAAATTACAATTGGTTATTAGCTAAAAGACACAAGTAAAACAACTAAATCACAATATGTACCCTTTGAAGTTTCATCAGTGTTGAAAAGAAAAAAAACGTAAGAATTAGCTTTTGAATAATGCTTTAAGTGTTGTCGTATAAACGTTTTCATCGCAAAATTACAGCTAAGGTTTGCAAAAACTGCCACAGGTTATAGAAAGCTCAGTTAGCTAGCAAAATTGTTCTTTAGTTTGTTTGTTTTTCTAAGCTACTTGAGCATTAAAGGCTACTAAAATAGCAATAAACTTTTTAAGTCTGTTCAAGCGAAGTTGCAGAAATCTTTTTCCTGACAACAGCTAAGATAGGGATTAGCAACAGCTGTAGGGTCGAGAAGTACAGCTTGCTAACACGTTTGAGTTTAGCATTAGCATTGTCACTAAGCAAGCTAGACTTGGACTTAAACTCCAACAAAGAAACTCGAGTGTGATGGTAGTTCTCAACATTTTACCAAGTTCATCCATTCATAATACAGCCCATATAAACATGGATCCTTTGCTGTGGTCCAGTTTGACCTTTAGAATGTCAAACTGGACATGCTAAAGGTTAACGGAACCAAGACCTTCAGTGTAGAAAGCTCAGGATTTGTTACCCCAATAAAACACACAGTGCTTTTAGGATCTATCCACTACTGAACACTATTTCTATATTAACATAATTTATGTTTAGGAAAGAAATATAGATTTAATGGCTAAAATTTAATACCCCCATATTCGTATTTTATAGTGTGGATTTCTTGTCAGCAATTTTAGCTCTACATGGATTGAATCGCCCTAATTTCAAGATTATCTGCCCTTTAAAACGAATATGATTTTATTATTATTATTTTTTTTTTTTTGTAATTATTGAGAACAAAATAAACAACGACAACAGCAAATAACCAAACAAAATAAAAAAAACCCCGATATTTCTTGGTGGCATTACCTTCCTCCACTGCTCCTTTCCTGGGTGGACCCCCCTTCTCCTCGATTCACTTCTTCTTAACGGGCCCAGATCAAAGGCTGACCGGCCCGGCGGAGACCACTAAAACCCGCCCGCTTTGTCTGCTGTTGCCAGGGGTGAGGGAGAGGAGGAGGAGGAGGAAGAGGAGGAGGAGGAGGGGTGGTGTAATGAAACGGTCTCCACAACTTTTTGGTCATTTTTATCTTTCTTCTTTCAGTTGCGTTTGACTATCGTGTGTATTATTTCAGCCGTCTTTATTGTCAGAATACCTCGATTTTTATTTATCTTTTATTTTATTAATTAGTTCCCTGCAGCCTGACAAAAAAAAAAAAAAAAATACTACTCTGCCCGATGTAACACCTCTCAACTGAAGTCATGGAATGGAGCTAATAAAAGTGGCATAATATCCGCTGTTCCTGAACGCACATGCATGGGTCAAAGTTGAGACAGAGGGGGTGTAGGGGGGCGGGGGGAGTAACCAATAAAAGGCAGACGTCAGCTGAGGTGTGTGGTCACATGACAAGGAGGTGAGATCACAGTGTAACACCTGCCTCCAACTACAAATTTGATTGAAAGAAGACGGTTGTAACACATATAGTCAATATTTTATTATTTTATTTCCTGTAGGGTCCTCCTCTCCTCCGTGAGAAAAAACTTTTCGTCCATCACGCACCTTGACAGTTTGAAGAAGAATCACGTAAAGATTGAAATCTCTATCGTCAGTGGGTTACTGATGCAGGGGTTTCTCTGAGCTCTCACTGTGCTCGGATCGCGATGAGCTTGCCTCCTTCACACAATAAAAATGAATTTGAGAAGATGTGGAATATTAGCCATTCTAGTAATTAGTATGTTAATCATGCATTTTAGCTTGTTCAATGAAGGCTAAGTTCTAACAACAGCTGCTCCATTTTGGTTGCAGCGTACTTAAACATTTTGATGAGAATGAGAAGTCAAAGTCTTCGTTCAGGCAACCTCAGATCATCTTTATCTAATATCACTAGATATTCATATTCACCATCTGACGTGTAAGAATATATTTTAAACAATTAGTTGGAGCTAATTTAGGGATCCTTCAGATAATACATGAGCAGCCACAAAGCTACAACAGAATCCAAAGAGTTGCATTAAGTTTGATTTTAAGGGGACTTTAACATTTAGGAACCCTGATCCTCAGAGTTCCTATCACTCTGGGTACTTGCACTAAAAATCAGTTGGTTTGATATGTTCATTATGTTTTCTTTAAAAAAAAGAAAACCTGCAAAAATTATTTCGGAATACACAAATGAGATCCTCTTTTGACACTTTGGTTTATTTCAAAACAGTTTAATCATTCATTTGACACGCTTCTTTTCCTCTATAAAAATGCATATTCATGGTGAACGCCCCACTCATCTTGGTGGCGCCACGGGTCGTTGAACTTCTAAACTTAATTTCTGTAAATTTCCCTTGTTTAATTCAAAGTTTGCTGCGTCGGCGCATTTTATTTTATTTTTTTTTTCATAAGCGGAATAACACTGATCTCTCCGCATAATCAAGCCCCCGAATGCTTTTGATTCGCACCGGCCTTCCCCCTCCCTCATCGCCGCTGAGCAGGTGGAGGCCGCGCACCTGCACGCACAGCTGCGCGCACCTTGTTATCGCCGTCGCTGCTTGACGCTCAGGAGTGACTAGGAACTTGCCTTTTTTTATTTTGTCTTTTTTCCTAAGAAACAGAGCGCGTTGGGCAATTTATTTGTGTATTTATTTATTTTTTAAAAAAGGCATATTCCTTAAATTGATTTTGTTTATTCAAATATCCACTCTGGGTAATTGTGTGCTTATCCCGGTGAATCTCTCCGCGCTTCGACATGACACTATCTAATCCAATTAAACACGATAACCCTGGACTCACGTTTTATTCTCTTCCGCTTTTTATTCCACCCCAGCCCTCTTCAACTTGCAGACAAGCACTCCTGGTTTTGTGTCAAAGACGGAGTCAAGAGCCCTCTCTTAATCCCGAGCAAGCACCACGAGTGATTGAAAAGTGAAAGGAAGCCCTCATTGGTCCTCGAGCTGGATAGTGTTTTCTTTGTCCTGCACTATATACGGTCAGTCCTTTTAATGTGGCTCTTTACAGAGGAACCACGTTCCGGCTCGGCTGTCTGAATGAATCTGGCATCATCTCGGGCTCCTTTTTTTTTCTTTTCTTTTCTTTTTTTTTGTTTTGTTTTATTTATTTAACATTTAAAACTTGTAATCCAAACCACTTGCTAATTGGGATTTAGGAATCAATTAAACACGTGAAGTGCGCGCGCTTAATGAGCCCTCGGTTAGAATAGGTTGGGCCTATGCCCATAAACATCAAGAATCTACTATGAAATTGACTAAAATCTTTAAGCAAAAATCTAACTACACGTCTGAAATTAATAACTTGAATTCAGTTAAAACAAAACAAAACAAAAACAGAACCGAACTGAAACTGCATCTCACACTTGATTCCACTTTTTGACGTCATGTCTGGGAAATGTATGGCAGCATCGCCATATTGTTGGCGTGGATGCTGCAGAACGACAGGTAATTGACATTAATCCGCTCTGTGGCAGACTCAGGGGGGATGGAAAGTAAATGGGGATGCGGTTAATGAAGCACCGCTTGCCCTTTGAATCTCGGTCACAGCGTGCTGCAGGGGAAGTTTTCAACAAACTTTTATTTGTTGCTTTTTTTCAGATGTGCATTCATAGACATAAACAGATGGAAAGGGGGGAAGAAGGAGCTGCAGATTGGAATTGGGTCGGTGAGCTAAAGTTCTGCTTTTGTTGTTGTTTTTCCAAGAGACGATTTAGTTTATTGGAGTGCTTCATTAGGCTAACAGGAGCTTAGCCCTGCACAGGGTTATTGTTGGTGTTCTGCTTATTATCATTCAGATTGGGAGAGCTCCCGGTAGGAGCTGCGACAGACGGACAGGGGCCAGGTGAGGGAGGGGGACTTCCAGCGTGAGGAGTCGCACCTCTCCTCAGCCGATGCAACAGGGGCCTGCTTAATGAGGGCACCTATGGGGCCCCTCCTGGATAGAGAAGTGGCCTAACCTCTCCACGGCCCCAGACGGAACTGGAGCACCTGCGCGCCTCTGGTCCCCCTCCTGGTTTCCTCCTGTCACCGCCCTCATCGTCAAGAGTTCATGCCTCCAACTTCTACTTGTGACGCTGCATAAGGTTATTTTGAAAATCGAAGGAGGAGCTGGGCAGCACCCCCCCACCTGCCCCCCTCACAGCTCCCACACTCCCAATGTAATGAACGCATTGGGACTACTCTTCTCCTCCCTCAAAGCTGAGGGGAATGAGGAAGTGAGTGAATCTCTCTTTTTTGTAATATTACACAGAGGAACATCTCAAAGAATTAGAACATCGTTGAAAGTTTATTTCAGTAGCTAAAAAGGGAAACTCGCATAGATTTATGAAACACAAATTGGGACATTTCAGGTGTTCATTTCTGAAATACAGAAGATACTCACAATTAAATATGAATAAAAATTTATTCTTTTAATTCAATAATGTTACCATACTCTTTAAAGTGTGCCCTTGTGCTGCACAGTATCCGCTCTCAATACTCAGGGCTCCTTTTGTGCGGATTGCTGCTTTAGTATTTCATGTTGCTGACACTGTCAGCCTCTAAATCTGCTTAGGTGTAAAGAGTGTCAGGCGCCTTTCAACTTCCTCTAGACCAAATCTCTCAGAGGTTTGGTCTAGATGTGGCCGGTAAATCAGGTGAAATCAGGTTGCCTGTGCACGTTTTTGTTTTGTTACACTTTTTCCTTCTATTCAACTTTCCACCAACAGGCTGAGATACAGCACTCTCTAAACAGCCAGCTAGTTTAGTAATGACCTCTTGTGGTTTACTGTCCTATCAATATATGTGCGTGTGTGTGTGTGGGGGGGGTGACCTGTCACAATTTGATTCATTTTTGGAGAAACCGATGGCTCTTTCATTAAGACAAAACTAGCTTAAATACATACTTGCGATACACCCTCCTGAGTGCTACTAATCTACATATGTGTTTCACATTTTGAATTGAATTACTGTAAGAAATATATTTATTTTTTTGTTGATATTTTTCTTTGATTGAGATTCACCTGTGCACCACGAGTGTTACAGGTTATCCGTTCGGACAGGAATGTGGCGAGCCATCAGTCAAGCATGATAATGAAATCACAACCTTTCAGATTTAATAGCGCCAAAGATGGATAAGCTTTAATATTTCCAGAGATATACTGTCATTAACAATGGCAAGTGTCTCCAAAGGGCCAAAAGGTTCCCGTCCCCAGTGGAGCCAGCCTAATTATACAATTAGTCTTGTGATCGGGACAGTCCAGCACCAAATGTCCTCTGGGACAGAAGCAGACACATTATGGCTGTCATCTGCACCTTCACAGGAAGGAGTCGCAGGCTGCATTGTTTGTGTTTTTGATTCTGTAAGTTATGGACAGTGACTGGTATCAAAGTGCTCCAAGATTGCAAACAGTTATGGTTTCATAACTGCAACATTTTCCGCTACTTTTTAAGATATCCCAGAGGAAGTGTTGTAGCGATTGGATTTTCTTCAGCTGAATGGAGCATAAGAGTGATGGAGTGCTGCTGCCCTCCTCCCCCACATAATGCTGCACACTGCCAGTCAGCCGGCTGCAAAGCATCTATGCTTTCTCATTTACAAGAAAGCTAGATTTGACTGTGTAGATGTATTCCCAGCTGCATAAAACATGTGACGCTCATGATGTGGATACTATGGAATAATCCCCCATCATTCGCTGTCTTATCCTATTAGAGCCAAATACAAGAAATCAATGATAGAAAATTCAAATTAAAAAGAAGTTAGCTGTCTGCTGAATGCTTTTACGAAAACAACTGGATCTTGTTTTTCAAACTTTACCGCTTCTCTTGTTTGGCGTCACAATGGTCCCCTAAGACTTTCGCAACATTGTACTAACAAACAAAAACACACATTTTCACACAAAGTTTTTAAAACTGTATTGTAGTCTTGGTACATTTTTATTATGCATTTTCCAAGCTTTTTGAGGAAAACGTGTAAATACAACAGCTTTTTTATGAAATAGCAGATTTTTAAGGACCGGACAGACCTTATTAAAGAGATAGCTACAATGCAGCAAGTACACATGAACGCACCAACTTTGAGACATTGGTTAGCCCGCGTCTCTTTGAAATGTCTGCAGTTAAAACCAGCATGTTTGGCTTTACGTGGTTAAAAATTGCAGTTTTTAAACCGATATAAAATTATAGTTCAAAAACTCAAGCTTACCATAACATGACAATAGCATACCAGCTACATTTTGTCTTTAAAATCTTTTAAAAAAAAATGCTCTAGAGTCAAATGTGCATTCAACGTCATAAGAAATTGGAGTAGTTGGTAAATGGCTGATAGTTTCTGTGGACATCAGTAACACCAAAAGTCTTCTTAGCATTCAATCATTTCTTGCCTTAAGCCTCATCTGGGGCCTCACCAGACTGAGCCCACGTCTCTTTGAAGCCCTGGGCCAGATGGAGACCTCCGTATCTCAATCCTATTGCCCAGCCAACCATATTTCCTTTCTGGCTTATCCCTGGTCAGTTGGAAACATCAAGACGCCACATTTTCTTCTGGACAGTCAGAGCCATATCAGCCAACGCCAAAGTCAAGTCAGTGAGAGCGAGTAGGTGTGACGCTTGTGATGTGTTTGAGGATCCATACGGACCTCTCCGTGAAGTCAGAGGGAGGTCTCGGCTCCTGATGCTGAAAGAGGCTGTGGTGTCTCCACACTGGATGCTTTAACATTAGTTTGCTGGCTTATCACGCTGAATTAGATCTCCTACAGATAAGCTGGAGGCAAAGGTTGTTTGCTAACCAACTTCACCACTTTGCCCACAGTGCATATGTGGCGGTTCAGCTATGGTAAAAGTCAGAGGAGTTATACCTTTGCCTGTTCTCAGTGTATGCGCTCTCTTGTCTTTCCTTTATTTTCCTGACTCATGCTGGAGTTTTCCCCGCTCATGTTTCTTCTCTGTGTACTGACATGAGTTTTTTCTTCCCTTGTCTTCTGTTTCTGCCCCCAAGAGATACCCCATCTTCCTCCCTCCCCAGCTGTGTAAGAGGGATTTCTCCCCTCTCTGGATGCTGACCTTTTCTTGCAGTAAACCCAGATGCATTCAGGGGCCAGCCCTCTGATGTCGGATGCACACAGTTCTTTCCAAATGTGCTTCTGATGCCAATCTTTGTCCACAATGAAGAGGGTTGATCGTACAAAAGAGAGGGGATTGAATAAAGTGATAGTCTGGCTCTATGTGGCTGAAGTAATTTTTCTCGATTGCAGATAAGTTTGACAATATGAGAGGGAGGGGAAAAGAACGAAGCGTGGATTTGAATTACATTACCAAGGATCATAATGGTGGGGGTAATCCTTTATTTATGAAGAGCTGAAGTGCATCTTTGCTCCGGCGTGCAACCATCTGTATGTATCCAACACGTAGAAAGCTAGCAGATTTACTGGGACTTGGAAAAAGTATTGACGTCTTTTACACTTTACTACAATTTGCAATGTGAAACCCACAAAGTTCAGTGTACTTTGTCAGGGTTATTGTGGAGCAGATGTACAGAAAGTAGTGCAGACCATCAAAAGGATTTGAAAATGTTAAAAAGTGATAGAAAAAAAAACAGAGAAGTGTACCAAATCCCTTCAAGAAATAACTAAACCAACCCGGAGGCTTATGGTAGCTCTAGAGAAGCAGCAGTGATCCACTGCTGATGTGGGAGAATCAGTCAGCACAGCAACTACGAGGGATGCACTCTGCCAAGTCGGCCTCTACATGTGGTGGCAAAAAACAAAGCCATAGCTGAAAGGAAAAGGGAAAGAAAGAAGTGAAATTTAAAGTTCGCCACAACGCAGCAAGTACATCCGAACACACTCCACTTTGAGACATGGTGGAGGCAGCATTATGCTGTGAGGTTGGGTTTTCGTCAGCAGGGGCATGGAAGCTGGTCAGAGTTGAGGTGGAAGTGGATAAAGTTAAGAAGAGGGAAATCCTGCAAGAAACCCTATCGAGGCTGCAAAAGAGTAGACGTTAACGTTCAAGAGGGACCTCGATTCTTTAATCCTAAGCAAAATGTCTGCATGGCCCAGTCAAAGTCCAAATCAAAATCCAATTGAGAATCTGTTACGAGACTTGAAAATCGAAGTTCACGTTCTATTTTGCAAAGAGGAATGTGCAAACGTACACCAAAATGCTTTGAGTTGTAACTGCAACACAAGCTGTTTCTACAAAGTGCTGACTCAGGAGGGACTGAACACAAACGTACATCACACTTTTCAACATTTTTAAACTAAAAAGTACTTTTTACAGCCATGCATAACTTCTCTCTGCTATATGCTCTAGTAAATTCCCAATAGATACACTAAAGTTTGTGGTTGTAATGAAATAAAATGTGGGAAAAGTCATAATACTTACATGTGATACTGTGATCACATGTAAGACATGTGTAAATTGTAAACATTTATGGCTGAAACACTGCGGCCATATGTGATTAGATCCACATGTTTTCTCAATATATCTAAACTGTAAATCTGTCAAAAAATGTGCAGCGTTTTCAAATAATAATTAAAAAAGGCCATCAAAGTCATAGAAGCTGCCAGAAGCGAAGCTGTTTCTTCTTGTTCCGTCCAGTATCATGCAACCAGCATCATCCCTGGGCACAGATCAGAATACAGATCACTAAAAAGTCCATCTGCTGCACTTTGATGGAGTAGCTGACCATCTCTCTCCACCCGCTCTCATCCCCACTTTCCAAGTTTCGCTGAGGCCTACATCCTGCATTTAGAGGCTTTTAGAAAAGCCTTGTCATTCAATGAGAGGCGGCCGGGGGAAGCATGCTCACGCTCATCTGCACTTCGGTTTTCTACTTTCTGGCCGGTGGGCCGTATAATAGGGCCAAGGTACGGCGGCGGCTGGCTCATGCGGTTGTCCGTGGACGACCTTGCTCCCCCTCACCTGCAGCCTTGGAGCGGCTCCCAGTCCTGGGATGGGGCTTTTTGGAGCGGCACCAAGTTTCCGTACCCCCACAGATGTTACCGAGCCACCAGATTTGATGTCAGGTTCTGAGTGATGCATCACGCTCCTTTGAACAGCGGTGCAGCACTGCGAACCAGCCCCATACGTTTGCAATACTCAGATCTTTAACAGATGAGATTAAAAAGTGTTCATGTAAGTTTGACGTTTATGTTAGCAGAATTTGGAAATTCATCAAATTTAGAGAATAACTGCTCGGTATTTGCGTCTTTAAACAGCCTTTTTTGTTTCTCTGATTCTAATTACTTTATTTTTCTTGTTTACCTTTTTCATTCTAAAACCATGGAGGGTTTTCATGATTAGAATGATGAGACTTTTGACCTGCAAATGAAACATAGGTCAAATGAAATCTTTAACAGAAAAACTAATGTGCAAGGGACTAAAGCACAGGTGATGCTAAGACCCATCTCACTGGGGCTGTGCTTCATCTAAGTGCTTTAACATCAACTTTTAAAGATTACACAAAAGTCCCACGACTTAGATAAACATGTTTAAAGAATTCAAGTAAGCATTTAAGCATGGAAGCTTTTGAAACTTTTTAAAACCTTTGATTTAGATCACAAGGAAAATACAGAAAGAAAGTTGCTAATTATTCCTTTTATCATGAATGTTGTGTTCTACGTGTGCTTTCAGGGCATGATAGCAAAGTCTGACCTATTTTTACATACATTTTGGTGTAGACTGTGGTTTATGATTCAGATCTTGTGCCCCCAGTACGTCTCCGTGTCTAGCAACGCCCCTGATCAAACAGGGTAAAAACGCGTTGTATATAAGGCACCTTAAAACAGCCTTAAAGTTTGAAGAACACCGTTATAAAGCATTAATAAGGACATATATGATGTGCACTCAGTATAATTAATTCAATGAACTTCCACTACGAGTTAAATAAATAAAAAAACAGCTAATAAAAATAATAACACTCCGAGGATTACTTTTTGTCAGATGTGGAACTCCTTCGCGAAACGCACCGGGGCTAAAGGGTGAAAGAACAGCTGCTGAGTCTGGGCTGAAGAGGCGCGACGTTCCCCCTGGAGACATCCGACAAAAGGAGGGTGGAAAAGTCTCTATTCAAAACTTTCTTCAAAGGCTCAAAGAAAAAAAGAAAAAACTCCGACAAATTCGCATCTTAAACTTGAAGACCAACTTATCCCCTCCAGGCTGTCGAGCATGGAATAGGAGAAAAAGAAGAAGAAGGAAAAAAAGAAACATTCAGGCTGACTTTTCGCTGAGCAGTCTCAAAAACTTGCGCTTTACTTACGATGGACGAGAGAGAGAGAGAGAGAGAGAATCAACTCCGAATAGAAAGTTTTTTGACAAGAGAGAGTGTTGCAAAGGCAACTGGACTGCTTTGTTTTCGGACCTTCTCATGAAATATAACACCACACCTACCCAGAGGTGGGAGCATTTGGCATAACGCCTGGAAGACAAATATATATATATATATATAGGCTATAAGCTATAAAATGAAAAAAAAAACTGTGTCAACGGTCTTCGTGACAAAATCATGAAACGTACAGTAAGGCAAGCAGGTGTAGTTCTGCGCGAACGTCTGCTCTGTTTGACGCACACAAATTGTTCTACAAAGTGCAAATCCTGCGCCGTTATGTCGTTTTTTGACAAAACCTGTGAAACTTTGCCGGAAAGGCGTGAAGAGAGCAGCTTTATTCTGACTACAAGAGTTGGGTAAATATTGATTCAACTCAGGCTCTTTTATAACCCTCATTTTCAGGGGCCTTGGCCTCCGTTTATCACTCGATGTTCTTAGTTTTCACCCAATAGGGATCAGGAAAAGTGTGATTTTATTGTGTGGCCAAAACCGTGACAAAGTGTGTGCAGGTCTGCCGAATGGGATCTGGAGATTTAGGGCGCACGGTGTGAAGAGTGACACTTCCTTTCTCATTTCTATAAATAAATACTCGTATTATTATGATGATTATGATTATTATTATTATTGTTATTATTATTATTGTTATTATTATTACTATTATTGTCTCGATTCCACTCTGATTCCCCGGAGACGTGAGCCGTCCCATGGCTGCAGGTGCTCTCTGAGCACACACTCAGAGGACGCTTTAACTTTTTTTGTCGTCGCTTCACATGCAACTTTCGTGCGCATTGTGCCGGCGGCATTCAGGAGATGGATAAAGCTTGTAAATGCTGACAAGTCCGCGTTTGTTTTGGGTCCACGCTCGTCTGAGAAATTATCGCTCAACCCCTTTAAAGGGCCCAATTGAGTAGCAAGCAACGTTCTCACTGGGAACCCCTCTTTCTCTCTCTCTCTCTCTCTCTCTCTCTCTCTCTCTCTCTCTCTCTCTCTCTCTCTCTCTCTTCCCCCGTCTTTTTAGTTAACTCCCACCTCCTCCCCCCTCTTTGTCCTCTCCAAAGTGGCGTCTGCATGTCTGACTCTTGCCAGTTACTGATTTGCAGGCAGTATATGTTAAGGTGGCCCATGTAAGTGATTTCCACGGACATCCCACTAAAGGAGAACAAATCGCTGACAAAAGCAGCGCCTTTCCCATTCAGCGGCGTCGTTAGGACAACCCAAAAAGTATTCCTCAGATAATAAGTTCTACTTCAAAGCGTTTCTCGCTGAAGGGTGACCGCTTCACTCCTTTTTATTAAGTCCCCCTCCTTTAAAAAAAAAAAAAAAAATGCGGCCGTGGAGTGTCTCTGCTTATTTTCCATCATGTTTATTTTGCAGCGTCTGTTTCCAAACAGGAGCTTCTCTCCCTTTTTGGGGGCCGTGAGGGGGAGGGGGGGGGGTCTTACCTATTTACAGGGGTGTCTACAGAGAGTTTTAGAAAGGGGCGGCCACGTGGGGGCCCCACTAAGAATTAATGGCGGTGGAACACACAGCAACCAATTCATGTTTTTCATTTATTTATTACAAAATTTCTCAAAAAAACATATAATTGTTTGTATTGAAAAATGTATGATTTTTTTCAGGAAGTGTAGCTCAATTATTTTTTTCATGCCAGCCCTAATCTTGAAAATCGATTGTTTTACCTCTTAAGAAGTGGTAACTACAAACAGCCAACTATCTGAAACCATGTTTAGGAACTATTATTTGTCACTAATGCTTCCCGTCTCTGCCCTGTAAATATTAATCATCCATTGACAATACGGTGATAGGTAGAAGTAGTAGTAGTTGTAGAACTGTTGGCTATTTTTTCCTCTTCAAGATTTTTGTACGGTTGCATTTTTGTTTGCTTCCAGTCTGACTTTTTAGGATGCAAAATGCATTTACCATGCATTTCCTAATCACCGCATTTGTGCCTGCTTTGACGCCGGATAGTTAAAGCAAATAGTTAAAGTCATCTCACAAAATAATATACGTCAGCAACTGGTTACATTCGACGAGCGCAAACAAGAAACAGAACCTAAACTATATGGGAATACAGTGTAATATATGCTTTCCAGTTGATGTCCAGTAGACATTTTAGACATTTAAAATGTCTAAAATGTCTATCATTTTAGACATTTTAGAGTGTCTAAAATGATAAGTGAGATTTATGAGCTTTCTGTGACCTGTCTTTGTCATGTACAGGTGTGAAGTGGAAGCTGGAAGAGCCAAAATGGCAACTTAAGTATGAAATGGGGGTAATAAATTGAAAACATATCTAAATCCAATTGATACTATTCATCCGTCTGTAATGAGTGTGCGATTACACCTACATAATCCACAATTTTAAACCAAAACACTGCAACTCTAGCAACTTTTACTCATGGTCTTTACTTTTACTCAGGGTAATTATTCCTTAATTTAGTAATTTACTTGGTTCTTACTTATTGTTAGCTTTGGATTCATCTTTTAATGATATCTGGAATAATTTATTAGACACTGTAAAGTTTTAAAGGCACTGTGTTCTAACATTTCCCACAGTGTTCGTTATTAGCTACCGCACAGCATAACATGTTTGTATTTCTCAGAACTGCACATTTTTTTAATGGCATTAACATAAAACACGACAGTATTCAGCGGATCAATCCTGCAGCTCGGCATTTAAGAAAAAAGCGCATCGCTTTCGCTGTGCTGAAACAGCCACTTCTGCACATCTCTGTGAAATGAAGCGGGAACTGTCTGGAAACGTGCAAATTATATTTTGCGGAATGTCTCGGAATTACTGGAAGGATACACCACTGACACAATTACACACCTCGTCAAAAGTTCTGGGTTACAATTGACCCCATGGTGTAACTTGTCCCATCCTTCAATTTGTTGCTATGGCAGAATTTCATTTTTTTTTTCATGTTTTTTTTTTTTTTAAACCTCTGCAAAAGTTAGTGATCCCAACTTGAGCTGTGCTCTCTCTCTCTTTTTTGTGTGACCTAAGTAGTGATCCTGATATAATGTACAAGTTCAAACTCCATTTAATGAGATAATTAATTTTGGCACAGATTGCTGTGAAATTACAGCTAATGTCCCCATGTTTGATTTGCCATGTACAGTACGGAGGCAGCAGGGTCAGACGTTATAGTGAAAACTTGTAGCAAAAAAAAAAAAAATTAAAAGACAAAACCATATTTTGTAAATGATAGATAAATAAATATGCATGTTTTGCAACTCTTAGAAGTTCATTCTTTCCTCTCTTACAGTCACTCTTAGAAAAAACAGTACTGTGTTAGCTAACTTTAAGGATTTGCTAATGACCCCCACCCTCCTAATGACACCACACCACCATATTGGTTGGGGTGATCAGAAAAGTGACATTTTGCGGTATTTTGTCCCTTTTTCCTATCTAGTAAAACTTATCGGAATGTTCAAAGAAAAATCCACAGAAGTTGGTGTTTAACAAAGTTCCTTTTGCACCAGGTAGGAGCATCTTATCTTGTGCTCTAAATGAGCATTGGAGCTAGTTTCCAGTTCTCATTCAATTCTCCACGCTGACCTGAGTCAGGTGTGTCTTAATTCCGACAGGAAATAGTTGCTTTTACACCCCTTTCCTATTTTATCCTGATGTTCTTCTCGCACAAGAATAAAAGTTTCTTTGGAGATTTCTTTTGTTGTTGTAACTCTGTACAGTTCTCAGCTTGCGTGTCAATGTCATCTACTGTACCCGCCTGTGGCAACATGCACTTCAGGAGGAAGAAGTGGCGAGGGGGGCATCGCCATCCCAACCCACCCGTGCTTTGATTGGACTCCATTTAGTGACAGTGCAACCGGACAGATTCAAATGAGAGTGTCTTGCTGCCCGATTGCCATAGAAATCCTAACGCGGTGTGCAGGACTGTCAAAGCAGGCGGCCTTCCCCATGAGAAGCTATGTAGGCTTTGAAGTGCTCGCACAAACCGACGCCGGTCAATTTTTATTCTATAGACTGGACGGGCAACTCTTTGAAAGTGAGATTCTGCGTTTTTTAATGGAGGAAATAAGAGGGGAACCTACTTTTTACCCCCCCTTCCCACCTCCCTTTTCCTTCTTCATACACTCTATACAAGCCTTTGCTTATTGTCAGATATCTTTTTATCTTTTATTTTTCCCATGAATGATTCATGCCTGAGCCGCTTTGTGTCGTCACAGCCTTTTCAGGAACTAGCGCCACTAGGGGGGCTGTAAGTTTTCCCATTAGCTCAGTGATTAGTTTATATCAGCCCTCCTTGGCCTGTTGGGCCTGAGTCTGGGAATATGTTAAAGAGAATAAGGGCAGTACTTCATCTTTCCCTATTGCTGTTGAGACTGATGGCTTGTAGGCTCTTAATTAAAGTTAAAAAGGCTATTAAAGAAGACGGGACAACCTTCTTAAACCTCTTAATAAACCTGAAAATAGCCACTCTAGGTATTTTGACTTTGGTTGCAATCATTCCACACTTGCTTACTGTGTTTGTCCTGACTGTCTTTATTAAATATACCAAGAGTTTTGTGTTGTAAATTAAATCTGAAACATCAAGGGTCTGCACAGTCATAACTGATTCATATCTTCCTCTCTCTTTTTTTTTTTTTTTGTTCTGTCCACCGGCATCATGCACCTCAATATGAAAGACACATCACTACAAAAAGGCATGCGAGAGGAGGGACTTTTTTTTTTTTTTCACATTTCACAGCCTATCCAGGTAGATGATTTCATCTTTTACAGAGCACAGATCTTAAAAAAGTTCAACATAAATTTGCGGAAAAAAAAAAAAAGAAAAGAAGATTCGAACATCAGTAGGGCTCTTTACATCACCAAAACTGATATTATCATTATTATTATTATTATTATTACTATTATTATTAATAATATTATTCTTTGGTGTTTCTGTAATTCCAGTTAACAACACGGACACCAGCAAATAAATTACAATGTACAAAACGAACCCCTCCGTCAATAAAACTACACAACATTCACAAGCATCGGTACAGTTACATATGTACAAATCCATACAGAGTCGACATTTTTAGGGTCTCGGGGGACTTTTTTTTTTTTTTTTAAACTGAACTCTATACAAACGAGTGTTACGCCTGTGTGTATGTGTGTGGGTTTTTTTTCTGTTGTTTTGCTTTTTTTTTGCATAAAGTACAGTCTTAAATAGTTCTTAAATATTACAAAAAAATTCCATCCAAAGCATTTTTAAAAAATAAAAAAAAAATCTGAAAAACAAGAACTGTTCAGACACTCGGTTGATCACTTTTTGCCAAAACCAAGCTGTTGTTTTTTCTTCTTCTTTTTTTTTCTTTCCCCTGTGTATTCACGTCAATATCTGTTTGTTGTCACTCATGAGGCAGCAGACAGTATCCCCAACCCCCCCACCCCCTGGTGTGACATAATGTGGCAAATTTTCAATTGAAAAATTCCATTTTAAGTCCAAAATATAAAACTTAATAAAAACCTGTGTGTAAATTATTTAATGTAAAGTCAAATCAGTCAAATTGAGATTAATTTGAAGTAGTGATCTTTAAATATAAAGTCTGATTAATGGTCTAAATTGCTTACCATATATATATATATATATATATATATATATATATATATATATATATATATATATATATATGTATATATATATATAGTCAGGGGGGGTCATCCTCTCTCTCTTCCTGGCAACCTGCATTGCATCCACAGTCTGTACTGTTTCAACGTTGAGCTGCATTTGTCGGTGGCCAGTACTTATAAAGGGGTCAACTCAATGCCGAGTTGATTATAGTCTGGTCCGGCTTGTAAACAGGCAATCAGAGCATCGTCCTTGGGTCTGAGCCCCTGAAAGTGTCCTCGTCCTCCGAATCCGACGTCGGCACGTCGCTGGACGGCGTGTGCAGGTGGTTGGGACCCCCGCTCCCCTGGCACACGTACCACTCGTTCAGGTTGGTGACCTGCGGCGAGAGGTTCGCCGAGCGGTTCCGGTGCGCCTCGGAGCCCGGCGAGAGATTGTGGTCGGCCACCAGGGTGTTCGTGGAGGAGATGTAGGCGACGTTGGTGGAGGAGGGGGGCGGCGGCGGGGACTTGCAGTGCACCTTCATGTGCTTCCGCAGGGAGCTCGGGTGCGTGTAGGACTTGTCGCAGCCCCGCACCTTGCAGTAGTAGGGCTTGTCACTCGTGTGGACGTGAGAGTGCTTCTTGCGGTCGCTGCTGTTGGCGAACTTTCTATCGCAGCCGTCAAACTCGCACTTGAAGGGTTTCTCTCCTTTGGACAAACGAGAAACGCACACAGTCATCATGTGGGTCTGAAAGCTGCCAGAACAAACCCAGAAAATGAACGCTGGAGCTACTCCAACACAACTTGTCAGCGTTAAATCTTAAAGATAAGCTGGTCTTTCCGCCACTGAATACCTATCCGCTGCTTCACACCCACTTATCCCAACATATTAGCTTCATTCCTCTGTTGAACACGTGTAACATTGCCTCCAGGCCTTCTGGTTTTCCATGTTTGCATGTGGCTGGAAGAAGGGGGGGGGGGGGGGGGGGGGAGGCACTCGGGAGACCACCAGGAGACGCTTGTGTAATGTCGCACAGCATTTTTTTCCCTTTATTCCCGAGGCACAAGTTCTTATGTGTGCAATTTAAAACTATTTAAAGCTGGACTTATATTTTATACTCCTTTTATCGGCATGACGTTTTACCTGATTATGTCCGGAAAGCGTTGGCTCATGTCAATAAAAGATATTTAAAATTGTAGCACTATTGATACAGTGAAATAGTGATATCATCTTCCGCAAAAGCTTAAAGAAATATCACGAAAGATTATAAAAACTCTAAAGATAATGACAGAAAATGCCCCTTAGGAAGGGTATTTTGATATATTATAAATTCACATATAAACATCACTAGTTGAAAGTTAATCTAAAAAATAATTCTAAAAAGTTAACTCGAGGAAAAAAGAAATATCCATCTGAATACAATTAAGACAAAATTGGTACAAAGAAGTTATTTAGTAAAAAGATCATTTCAAAAAGAGAGAGAGAAAAACAGCAGTGATATTAAACTCATATTAAAGCAATTGGGAGTCACTTAGTGGAAGGTTAATCTGAAAAAAAAAATACTGTAACTAAAAAAAAAATAAAAAATACCGTCCAAGTATTCCTGTACTTGGACAGTACAGGAATAGACAGTTATTTCCAACACAAGCAACAGCAGCAGTAAATAATAAGAACAGCAACAAAACCTCCGAGGATAAGCACATAAATGTCACTTAGAAAAGGAATCTTAAAAAAATGTAAAAACGACAAAAAAACAGCTTTTGCAGAGTCCTTTTTGTTACGCAATCATTTTTATTTGACTGCAGACCCAAACACATATTGTTCACAGGTAGAACACACTATTCTCGCGATGTTTACCATAATATCTACCCTGCTGTCTTTAAAAAGGGTGTTCTAATCACCTATATATATATATATATATATATATATATATATATATATATATATATATATATATATATATATATATATATATATATATATATACATTTTCTTACACCCTTGTCCCTAGTGGGGTCAGGAGGTGTTTCACCAGCTAACGTTCCGGGCAAGAGGCACAGGTCGCCAATTTAGAAACACCAATTAACCTGACAGTCATATTTGTAGACTGTGGGAGGAATCCGGAGTACCCGGAGACAACCCACGTATGCACAGGGAGAAGATGCAAACTTCATGCAGAAAGACCCTGGGCCGGAATCGAACCCAGGACCTTCTTGCTGCAAGGCAATCCTTGGATCCTAGTCTATCTGAACTGCTATGGCGTAAAGAGTCCTACGCCCGAGGACAATTACATTTACGCGTGCAGTAGTATGTACGTAAGCACGTTTTACAAATCATATGCTCTAATCCTTTCCTTTCACGCCTCCTTCTGGTGCCTGGACCAGTGAGCCGGGGAAAAAAAGTTAATATTAAAGAAGAGGCGTAATTAATGTTTACTTCTCAATTACTTTTCTTTTTTTTCTTGCGTTAAATGTTTTACTTCCATCTGTGCGCAATTACGCACGAGGTGAACACACGCTGCAAATGCTCAGCGATCTTTTTTTTTTCTTCCAAGTTTTGGACGCAGAAAAGCATGCTTTACAGACCTGTGTGCGTTCTCTTGTGGATCTTGAGGTTCTCCGACCTGGCGAACACCTTCCCGCATCCTGGGAACGGACAAGGGAACGGCTTCTCCCCGGTGTGAACTCGGATGTGGTTGATCAGTTTGTACT
This sequence comes from Xiphophorus couchianus, assembly GCF_001444195.1. Taxonomy (NCBI): domain Eukaryota; kingdom Metazoa; phylum Chordata; class Actinopteri; order Cyprinodontiformes; family Poeciliidae; genus Xiphophorus; species Xiphophorus couchianus. The sequence continues at coordinate 9,769,888 of NC_040234.1, read as the reverse complement.
TCGCCTTGAAAGCCTTCCCCTCCCGCGGACATTCCTCCCAGAAGCAGACGTGCGTGCTCTGCTCGGGTCCGCCGACGTGCTCCACCGTGACGTGGTTGACCAGCTCGTGCATGGTGCTGTAGGTCTTCGAGCAGGGCTTCTTCTGGCTCTGCTCCTGGTCGATCCACTTGCAGATGAGCTCCTGCTTGATGGGCTGCCGCATGTATCTCAGAAACGCCCCCGCGGCTCCGTGAGGAGCGGCTGCGGCGGCGGCGATGTTGACGTTGAGGTTCATGGAGTTGTAGCTGTGCAGGGAGGACGCGCCGTAGTGCTCCGGCCTGTGCCCGAAGTGCTCCGGCCTGCCGTAGATGTCCCCCGGTAGACCCAGGCGCATCTGCCCGTTGAGGGCATGGTGGTGGTGGGCGCCCGGGGACGCCTGCTCGTGGAGTCCAGTGAAAAGTGAATGGGCCCCACTTTCCGCGTGCCCGTAAGCACCTGTTGGCGAGATGAACATGCCATGGTGATGAGGGGAGGAGGCGGAACTATGCTGGTCGCCAAGTGCATGCATAGCAGAGGCTGAGAGTTCTCTCCTGAGGATGAAGTCCCTGCTGCTTGAGTAGCCTGAGTGGGGGTGAGCCACGGGGAAACCCACTGTGGTCTGAGCGGGAGTAAAAGATGCCGCGGTCTGGGCTTCGGGATGGCTCTGAATGTGCTGAGACGGGCTAAGTTTGAGAGCATTTGTCTGTGCCATGTGCTCGGGTCCAAATGGAGTGAGTGCCACTCCGGGGTCGTTGCCCAGCTCCCCAGGGTGGAGGTGGGCATGGTGGGAGAGAGGGTGATGCCCCCCTAGCCCCGGGAAGCCTGTCATATTCTGATGAGGAAGGGGCTGAGTTGCTGCCAAATCCGCTAATCTTATCGCCGGGTTCCTCTTGCTTAAAGGGGGTTCCATAACTTACACACACAAGTCCATCCGCGCTCACCGCAGCTGCTTTTGCGCTCTAAAACATGAGGAAAACATGTACATAAGGGTTCTATAAGTTCTTTTGTCCGGCTTCTAACTCTGCTTGCTCCTTTCCCCACTCTGTCCTCAAGCGATTGGCAGAACATACAACAGTTGGAGGACACAGTGGGGAATACAGTTTAGAAATGGCACTGCGGGTATTGGACGGATTTCGGTGACTGGCAGTTAGGAGAACGAAGCGATTGGCTGTCGTTCAGCGCAGGGGCTCAGCAGGGTTCCGCCCCCTCACTCTCTTTATCGCTGTTGACTCCAAAAAGTTGTACTCACAAAGTTACCGAGCGGATCTGGTTTGTGCGTCTCTCTCCCTCCCCCCCCCCCTCTCTCTCTCTCTCTCTCTCTCTCTCTCTCTCTGTCTTTCTCTATGTGTGCGCGCGTGTGTGTGTGTGTGTGTGTTTACTGATGCCGGTGCGTGTGTGGATGACCGAAATATCAGTTTACGCGACAAGTGCATTCCAGTTCACCCCGAGAGGTGGTGTTTCCAAATGCCTCTCTATAATTCTGCCAATAAATAAATAAATAAATAAATAAATAAATAAATAAACCAGATGCTTGTTTTTGTATAAGATGGTAAAATGACAACTAGACTGTAGAAGAGAGTGGGGGAAAATACGCACACACACCAGGGGTCCTTTTTTATTTTTTTTTAAAGAAAAATCTATTTAATATCCAGGAATTTTGGTAAACAAGATCTTCCCCCCCCAAAACCCCCAAAACAAACAAACAAACAAAGAAAAAAACACAGAACATGACCATAGCGCACGAGTGGGAAAATACAAAAAAAAATAAATAAATAAAGATTTAAACATTACACGCCAATCTAAAGTATAAAATGACAGTGATAACTAAATAAATAAATAAATGCACAGGGACAACAAAAAACAAATGACAAAGTTACATATAATTCAGTAGAAAATAAAATTGTAATTATTTAAAAAAAGATAATTTTTTCACACACCAGGTTTTGTTATTCTTAACCGGATGTTATTAATATCCCAGTTTCTGCTCTTCAAATGTAATCAAGTGTGAATCTGGGGTTACTAAATCTGCCTTTAACCACGCAGAAGTAAATAAAACCACAGCTACGCTACTATAAAATTGTACATACTTATTTAATGACTCTTTTATTATATCTTCACCCCATCATCAATTTCAATTTCCTCTGGGGGAAAAAAAAAAAAAAAAAGAATCTCGTCACATTTAACCCTGTGCACCTTTTGTAAAAGTTTTTATGAAATGTTTTTATTTACTTCTTCAACTCCAACTTGTACTGTGACGCTACACGTCCCTGTTTTAGATGATAATATCCACCTATCACAGATGTGTTATTTCTCCTTCTTTCTGAACTACAGTAACACACGGTAAAAACTGTTGATCCCTGTGTTGCAACTGACAATGTGTGGGCAGCAATGAAACTGCAAAATGCCCCAAAAGTGTTTTTTTTTTTTTTTCCCCCACTCAGTCAGTAGATGACGTCAAATTCATAATTTTCTATAAAAAATGTTTGACTCAATTCAAACTTATACAAGGGCACCACGGGGTGAAAATGATTGATGCACTTTGTAATTAGTTCCTATAATAAATATATATTTGTGTGTATCTTTATAAATAAATAAATAAAGTGTTATAACGGTCATTTAACTTAATTTCAATTCAAGAGTGACTCTATTTTAATTTGGTATTTTATCCTAGAATTTGAAAGTTCCCAAAAAAAAAATAAAATGAAGTAAAATAAATTATACCCTTTTTGTACGAGCTGTTATGTAGTAAAAAATAAATAAATACGTTCTATCAGCTCCAAAAGAGCGCTTTGCTTCATGGAAGCCCATAAAACACACAGGAGCAGCTGGAGCATTGTTTATGATTTTTCTGCAAGCTTTGCTTCCCAAGCCCCAATAAATGTAGACGTGATCCATAAACACACTTAAAAAAAAAATAAAAAATCTGATTTTGGTTATAAAATTTGTCACTGGAATTGCTGGGCGATTTACGCACACAAGTTTTGGTTTATGCATGACTGCAAGCTGGGGTAGAATTTCCTTTTTTGTTATTTTTTTCGAGCAGAAATTAAGGCACAAATGTTTGCTTTTTGAGTTAATAACTGTTGACTTATAGTTCCTTTATCACCTGAAAGCTGACGATGTCTCAGACTCAGTAAGAAGAATAAGGATTGGGGGTGATGAGGGGGGTGGGGGGGGGGCACCAGAGACCCTCTCTTTCCCTCTAAAACAAAGACGCTTTGTCATAAACTGGGTTATTTTACCAAAAGGAGTCAAGGGGCGGCATATGTGGTCTTAACGGGTCAGAGGTCAAACATCCATGAAACGCAAGGTCGCCGAAGCCACACAAGTAACCTTCCAACGTGTCAACATATTGATACTGTCGGGCCAACAGAGAGGAGGAACGTTCCGTATAATAACGCAGCCGGAGCGCCCCTTATGTGATCAAGATTGCAGGTTTTATTGATGGCGTTTCCGCGCACGCAGTGCTGAGGCTGTCACTGCTTTCCGTGAGCTCTCACTTCCCATTTTGACTCACATTTCCAGTGATTTATGGCACTACATCTGCAGAACGGCTCTCAATGTGTAATATAGTGCCTCTAATAACCTGTTGAAATACTGCTCTTTGGGGGGATTTTGCAATGGGCCAGACCCTCTTTTTTTCTTCTTCTTTCTTTTCCTTCAGCTAGAAGAGAGCTGCAGCCTTCCCCTATTGATTTTTTTCCTTTTTCTTCTTCTTTTTTTTTTTTTTTTTATTTTCTTTATGCCTTTCTCTCTATCTGGGGAATGCTCCCTGGTTTTCCCACAAAAATAAAGAACTTCTTATAGGGGTCGGCAGACGTGACTTTGAACTTGGATCAGCTCCTGCGTTTCCTGTGGTGCGGGTTGAAATAGACTTGGGAGAATGGCGCACACACAGTGGCCCAGCCTCCCCCCGTTAACTTCGAGCCAGGAGACACAATTTTGAAGAAGAAGAAAAAAAAAGTTAAAAAAAAAAACTTTCCCTAGGCTTTCACCGTTATTTGTCGCCCAGAGTCCGTAGAGTCGAGACTGACAGAGAGCTCCTCTGTGGTGAAATGGACAAGGGAGCCTGCGTGGATTTTTATGTGGTGAAAATGTAAGTAAACTTCCTTTTTGGCTTTGGGGAGCGAATGAGCAGCTGTGATGTATGGCGTGTGTGTTAACCGTTTCGGCTCAGACTAAGTGGAAAGTTGCCAGGAAAACGCAGGCTTAGGAAGAAGGAGAAGAAAAAAACAATTGTCTGAACCTATTTTTCAGCCAGATTTTAGGATGAAACTAAAGCAATGTCAATACGACACATTTCATCCAAAAACAGCCTCAGATTTACAGACCACCGAGGACTCGCTTTGATCCGTTTGCTGTTCACCACCACTAACATGCGACTTCATTTGGTGTGGTGGCTGCCGGGAACCGCAGAGGGAAGCAGCAGAAGCAGCCCTACGCAGAACCATTAACATTAAAGCGCCAGCAACAAGCACCGGTGGTTTGTAGGGTGAAAACTGGAGAACCACGACATAATCCAGTTGTGGTCGTTTGGGAAGCCGCCGGAATCCACATGGAGCCACACAATTATGCTTTGTCAACTGAGTCTATCTGCAGTGGCATCCCCTCAGCATTATGATGCCGCCACCATCATGTTTCCCCGTGATGGTGGCGGTTGTGCGTATAGGGGTCAAAGTTCAAATTTGGTGTCATCTAAATATAGACGCACATAGGTCCTTTGAATGGGGCTGAAGGGGTTGTGAATCTGTCTGCAAATGTTTATGTCACTATATGTTGCCATGGAGAATTGTGTTAGAAAGGTTTTGTGTCTTGTTTCTTTTAGATCACAAAGTTCAACTTTGGTCTCATCAGATAGCTGATGCTTTTAAGATTTAAAGGAGTATTACCTATAACTTTATTATGTGCTGGTTTGTGTTGGATTGAAATTCCAATCAAAACTATCTATCTATCTATCTATCTATCTATCTATCTATCTATCTATCTATCTATCTATCTATCTATCTATCTATCTATCTATCTATCTATCTATCTATCTATCTATCTATCTATCTATCTATCTATCTATCTATCTATCTATCTATCTATCTATCTATCGAGGTTGTGTGACATGTACCTTGCTAAACTTGGAATACATTTAGAAATACGCAGAGCTGCTGCGCCAGATTTTGGCAGGATTAAACAAGTACATCACTATTTTCCTATCTAACAAATTGTTTATCATTCACTGCCATGACCAGCGTAACACCCTAAAAATATCAACAATAACAAGACAACAAAAAAACCCCAAAAAACAAAAAAACGCGCTCTCTTCTCCCTTGTCGTGATCCTCTAAGCCAGCCTGCTCAAAAGAAACATGGGGTTTGGGGGGGAAGAGAAAATCTTCGACCCTAAAAAGTAGGCGGTAATCGTTTGCTTGGAAAAATGGCGTTGCGCTATTAAGTCGCCAGAGCTCTACCTGCCATTGGAGGGGCACCTGGGATTGATGAGGCGCGGTGGCCAATGAGACTGCGCGGAAGGAGAGAACGGGCTCCAGTTAAAGGGGGCGGAAGAGGAGGTAGAGCCAGTCCACGGAGAAACAGGGACCCTCCGCCGATAAAGCGCTCGTTCCGAGCCAGAGACATAAATCCGTGCCCAAACTGGACCGCGGTGAATGTTTTTTTTTTCCTTTTCTTTTCTTTTTTTTTAATTCTTGAGATGCTCCAAACACTCTCGCTCGGCGTGCGCAGAAGGCGTCTAATTAGATAATTGTTTTGATCGAACAGTATTTTTCTTCTTCTTCTTAGTTTCACTAAAGCACAGCCAGGAGGAGAGGACACAAGGGAATCCTTCACTTTCGTTTGGATTTTTCGATCCCATGTAAATTAGGTTTTTTCCCCCCCTTGATAGTTAAATTGAAATCTTTTAGTTATGCGCGGAGAAGCGCTTTTGATTCACGCCTGATATGGTGTTTCCAAAGCTGGAAGTTGCATCGTTGCGTGTCAACATTTGATCTTTTTTTTTTTCATCTTTCTTCTTACTGTAATAATAATAAAAAAAGGAAGACATCTACGCTGGTTTCGTAAAATAAATAATAACAATAATAAAACATGTTACTTGATGCTGGCCACCAGTTCCCCGGACTGGGAGTGGGTACGTTCGCCAGGCATCACTCTGCGAGCGAGATGCAGGACAGAGACTTGAGTTTGGCGCAGAACAGCTTTGTAGACTCCGCGCACATGGGTGCGTTCAAGCTGAACCACGATCTCTCCCCGGGACAGAGCTCTGCCTTCACCAGCCAGGCGCCGGGCTACCCCGCTGCGGCTCTGGGGGCCCACGCCGCCCATGTCACGTCGTACGCGAGCTCCCCTTTCAACTCCACCAGGGACTTTCTCTTTCGCAGCCGCGGCTTCGGAGAATCCTCTCCGGCGAGCGGCCAGCACGCTATTTTTGGCCCCACGGCGGGGTCCCTTCATCACTCCCACACAGACACTCAGAGCCACATTCTCTTCCCCGGGATCCACGACCAGCACGGCTCCCACGGCTCCCCGAACGTCCTGAACGGCCAGATGAGGCTCGGACTGCCGGGTGAAGTTTTCGGGCGCTCCGAGCAGTACCACCAGGTCTCCAGCCCGAGGACCGACCCGTACTCGGCCGCGCAGCTGCACAACCAGTACGGCTCCATGAATATGAACATGGGCATGAACATGGCAGCCCACCACCACCATCACCCGGGTGCCTTTTTCCGCTACATGAGGCAGCAGTGCATCAAGCAGGAGCTCATCTGCAAGTGGATCGACCCGGAGCAGCTGAGCAACCCCAAGAAGTGCTGCAACAAAACTTTCAGCACCATGCACGAGCTGGTCACGCACGTCTCCGTGGAGCACGTCGGCGGGCCGGAGCAGACCAACCACATCTGCTTTTGGGAGGACTGCTCCCGGGAGAGCAAGCCGTTCAAGGCGAAATACAAACTGGTGAACCACATTCGCGTTCACACGGGGGAGAAGCCCTTCCCGTGTCCCTTCCCCGGCTGCGGCAAGGTCTTCGCCCGCTCGGAAAACTTGAAGATCCACAAGAGAACGCACACAGGTAGGCCCCTAATTTTAACCACGGCGTGGGGGTGTGTGTGTGTTGGGGGGGAGGCGGGGGGATCTTAGATTTAAAAATAGTACCTCCGGGAATTACCTGTAAATTGATTTAAACAATTAGGATTTGTGTAATTGCTATTGGCCTGCGTGTGCTGCTATTTTTCATGTCATCTAACCGCGTCTTGCCGTCAGAAACTCACGACAGAATGTGATTAAGAGCGACTATCCTAGGCTACTAAAGTCGTAGTAACAAAGTAAGATTTAGAACCGAAGCGGCTATCATTCATTTTTAACCATTGAACGTGCTCTCATTGGACTCCTTTATAACTATTCTATCGGATGTTAAAACAGGTCTCCCCCCCTCCCCTCCTTTCCTCCTCCCAGTCGCACCGAATGATTCCGAACTGGTGCTGTTTACTTTTTATTTAACGTCCAGTAGAAATGGGTCAGTGAGAACGGTGGGAGCGCTTTGCGTGCGCAGCTGAGCAGCCCCGGCTAGTGTAGTAAATCGCATCAGCTTTAATAGCGCTGATCTCCTCCGCTGCGCTCCTCTCCCCGTAGCGTTTTATCTGGGCTTTATTAATTAAATATTTCGATCTCGACTCGTGCATCTAGTTGTTGCGGATCGCAGCAGCAGCAGGGGGAAAAGCCTTTTGTTTGCGCCCCTTCAGATATGAGCTGAGGTGCTAGACTGGGCCATTATCAGACACTTTTTTTTTTTTTTTTTTTGTTACCGCATTTGAACGCATTTTCTGGGGGGAAGTGGGGGTACACGAAATTGATCACTTGCTAATTAGATTGTTATTGTCTTCGCACCAAATGGTATGCCTCCAGTGTGAAGGCCCCATCGACAACGGCCTTCCCACCCCCAACCCCCCCTTTCCTAAATCACTATGCGCATTATTTAGGCTAAATAAGTCTTCCAACTCACCCCCTCCTCCTCCTCCTTTATCCACACTCGTTTTAAAAACAGCTGCCTAAACTTTAGAAACCACTGCTAGGAAGAGAGAGGGGGCGGGGGGGGGGTTGAATTTTTACGCACAAACCTTGTTGTTTTACCTACATCAATGCAACACCTGAGGCAATTTCATTAAAAAAAAAACAAAAAAAAAACACATCTGACTCCTATCTGGTTGTTGTTTTTCTTCTGCAGGAGAGAAACCTTTCCAGTGCGAGTTTGAGGGATGTGACAGAAGATTCGCGAACAGCAGCGACCGAAAGAAACACATGCACGTCCACACGTCGGACAAACCATATCTGTGCAAAATGTGCGACAAGTCCTACACACACCCCAGCTCACTGCGAAAACACATGAAGGTAAATATATCTGGCTTATGGAACAGTGTGTGTGTGTGTGTGTGTGTGTGTGTGTGTGTGTACTATGATGTCAATAATCAAATCTCTGGTTGTGTCTCAGATTTTGCATCGCAATAACTGAGACTTTTGTCAGCTGTTTGCAAATGCCAACATCTGCCTGTTTTTTATTTATTTATTTTTTTGCATCTTCTTGTTTTATCTTCAAATGCTTGATTCTTCTTATTCTCTCATCGGCCAGGTCCACGAGTCCGCTCCATCTGCGTCAGATTCATCGCCAGCTGCAAGCTCCGGCTACGAATCGTCCACACCCCCGGGCCTGGTGTCCCCCACCACCGAGACCCAAAGCAACACCACCCTGTCCCCAGCCTCAGCTGTGCACAACACCACCAGCCACAGTGGCCTGTCCTCCAATTTCAGTGAATGGTATGTGTAGGACTGAGCTCGACAACAACAAAAAGAACAAAAAAAAACAAAAAAAACAACAAAAACAAAATAAAACGAAGCCACACACACTTCACAGCACTGGGGCATTCCACAGGATATACTTTGTATTTAGAGACACACACGCAAAAAAAAAAACAACAAAAAAAAACATTTATTTTGTATGTTATTGTCCACCAGGCAGGACGATGATGATGACCAACAGAGGAAAATGTGTATAATAAATAAACCTTAGAGGGTGTGTTTCATACTGTAAATAGGAACTTAAAAGGAGAAAATGAAAAAAAAAAAAAATCCACGTTCCCATTTGGTTGTGGTAGTTTTGTCAAGTCTTTTGGTGTATAGATGTTCCTTCAGGTAGCTGTTTCTCTAACTGGAATCTTAGTGCACATATTACCATTAAAATCTGTACAATACTGTTGAATATTGTGATCCTGAGGCAAACTGATTGTACTATACTAAAACATCTATAAACTGGAGAGAGTGCCAAAGTTAACCTTCTAACTCCCAACAGACCACAATAATCATGATCGTGAATGTATATTTTAGTTTGCTGGGGCTTAACTTGTGATGTTTTGTGCTTTGCAAGTTTGAATTGTGAAGAAGAAGAAGAAGAAGAAGAAGGGGAAAAAAAAGGAGAAAACACTATCTGGAAAGATTGTGAGGTCAAATAAACGTTGTGTCGTTTTTTCAATTTGTTTTTTTTTTTGTTTGTCTTTTTTTTTGTTCTCTACCCACACACCCTTTCCTTTCTTTTTGTTGTAAATATTAGCTGCCATATTTATCCATTTGTAATTAAATTATGGTATTTACTTGCTACAGATGAAACAGTATTTATAAAAAGAATGTTTCTTTACCTATAAATATGTACAATGACGAGCTACAAAACACGGGCAGTTGTTTCGTTCTGTGCTAATTTTTTGTTCAAAGTTTTAAGAGGTGTTTCCTTCCTTTAATTGTGATAAGAATTTTACTGCTTACAAATATAATAAAAAGGTGTTGCAAGTGCTTAATAATCCTTTTGTCATAGTTTTTTTTGTTTGTTTTGTTTTTGTTAACGTCTCTGGCTGCTGGTGTTTGGTGTTTGAGCTGCATGCTATTTGGCATCTACCTTTAGAATGGATTAGGGCCTTCCAGGAATGCTTGAGGTTTCAATTATAATATTCAGGTTTGCATCACGATGGATGCTGACAGGCTCTATAAGCAACGTGCATGCTTCTTGGGGTGCACGCTCTTTCAAATCCAATTTAAAGAGAAAGAGAGAGAGAACATATCGTTTTCCATCATTTTAAATGAAGCCAACCTGAGAGCAGTCAGTAAACACTTGTGGATGCTGGTTAGTTTGTATGACCAAGTGTGTAAAGTTTCAGCTAGTGGCTTGATTTAAAATCTCAGCTTCTTATAACTAAAACCTCCACATCAGAGAGCACCGGATCTTTGATGGGGACCAGCCATGAACTTGAACTTGACTGAGCTCAGTCGTTTGTGTTTTTTTTTTTTTTTTTTTGGCCTGTGTAGCAGATTGTCCTCGAACCAGCTGACTCTGATTGTGCTGCGCTAATAAGTAGGATCAAAATGTACTGTGCATAGTTGCATCTGAATGGGGGCTGGATGGTTGGACTGGAGTTAAATCAACCTGAACTGCATTTGGCTGAGATAGATTCTCCATTGCTGCTTATGGATTGCATGTTTGTAGAGTTCTCGTGGAATTGCATCTGCTGTAGTCGCGATTTAAGTATTCGAAGTGACTTAAACCTGTTGGTTTAACATTTTTTTATTTCTAAACTTCATGTTATTAATTCTGCTTCGGGGCTTTTTTTTTTCTTTCTTTGAGCTGTGCGTGTGTGTGTGTGTGTTTTAGCTGCTGTGATTCAGCATAATTGCAAAGCAACACGTTCTTTTCTTCTTCTTTTATTCGAACAGATGGCGCTTTACAAAGTGGCCAAAGTAGGCCGAAATTAAGACCATAAATAGGATGAGGATGGAAATAACCTTTTGTCGCGTTTAATGCCGTTTTGTTTGATGTTTTTCGCACGCTTCTGTAGGAATAAGTGGTCTGCATTCTTGTTGAGCACGCAGACTTGGGGGACTTGTTATCTTGCGGGCCGGTTCTCTGCAGCACAAGCAGCAGCAGCAAGTGGCACTCTGCCTCACGGAGATGCTTGACTGCAGGCGACGCTGTCTCTTGTTGTACAAGCTGCTCACATTACTTGGCTCACGGAGCGCATGTATAGTAAATAAAACCGGGTCGGTGGTATCTCCAGGGAAGATGCTCTGATCTCAACGAAAATCTGTGAGAAGCCACTAAAAATGCCGTAGCACGTGCATAAAAAAAAAAAAAAAAAAATTATATATATATTTTCCAGTCTAAATTGGGAGGAGAGTCCCCCCCGCCCCCTATTTTTCTCAGATTTTCTGGTTTGATTTTTTTTTAAAAAGTAGAAAATGTGCAACTTAAACTATTTTCCGCAAGAGGCGCACGTATGAAGTATTGGACTTAAAATATTTGAAATATATATATATTTAGCAGCTTGAAATCGCCTCCCTTAGTAACGGGCCCGCTGACCTCCTCGGCTGAGCGAAGGTATGACCCGTGGAGAGTGGGAAAGGTCAGCTCAACAACAGTGCGTCGATGTCGGTTCCTGTTCGGCTCCTGCTGCGCTGATATTGATCCGCAGAGAAAGGAAGCGCCATTTTTTTTTTATTTTTTGTTTCCTTATACTTCTCACTGCTCTTTGTACGCGGTTGTTTGTACTGTAAGGATGCCATACTGTAAATACGGAAGAAACCGCTGCCTCACTGGGCCAAAGTTAGATTCTAGAGATCACGAAAGGTCATTTGAGAGTTCCGGTCGGGCTTAATTAGTGAACAAAAAATAATAAATTAATACGTCGAAAGTTCTTTTTTTTTTGTTCTTTTGTTTTTAGTTTTAAGATTGCACAACTAAATAAATACAATTAAACAAAATTAAAAATGAAGAAAAAAGTTGTAAAAGTTTCGCAACAGTTTTCTTCTCATTATATGAGCGAAACATTCATTTAATTAAACTCAGAAGCTTAAATGGTTTTAAACTGCGTGCAATTGTATACAAACAAACAAGCACAAAAAAAAAAAAAAAAGGATCACCCTGATTTTTTTTTTACAATTTTTATGAATCATGTCAAAAATATGACAGATGCGTTCAGCGAGACCAGCGGGAAAGAACGATGAAAAGCTATTTAATCACTGCCACATATGCCACTGCGTGCGCACCTATCATACGTCAGAGGCGATGAGTGTTGGGCCTGCTTAATGTGGGTGACGGAGGGGAAGCAGGAGACGTTGGGCTGTCACGGAGCCTAATATCACAGGAACATATTGATGATCATCTTGACAGGGGCAGGGTCGGAACACATATCCATTTCTTGAATGTGGAATGTGGTACTTTTGTATTTTGTATATACAAAATACAATATATATATATATATATATATATATATATATATATATATATATATATATATAATAAAATAAGATACAAGTTAAGAAGCAGGAAGAGGCAAAAGACCAAAAATGCCTGAATTCGTTCGTCTTTATGCGCCCAGGTCAATCAGATAATTTTATTGCTTCAAAATGTTGAAACTTGCCACGATGTCTCGTTTTAATATGCGAAGTGTTCAGTCACAGGTTTATTGGGTTCGCCCCCCCCCCCCTCCCCTTTATTGTTCTCGTTAATTAAAAATTAGCCTCTTGCCTTTTTAAGCGTGTGACACGTTAATGTGTTCTCTCAAAAGGTACAGAGGAAAAGGGACTGAGTGACAGTTTGTGGCGCGGAAGTCTAAATTTGACATTTTATCTTGTGAAAATAAAATAAAAGTTTAACTGTGGATTTACAAGATGTCGGGGTTGTTAAAATAAACCAGGAGCAACCTTCAGAACGAAGCAGGGACTACGCTGGGCATTTAAAACTAAAAAAAAATAGGTATTTAGGAAGGTAATTTGAACGAAATATACATTTAGAGATTTAGCCATTTGTGGGAAACGCATTCTCGCTCAAACTCCAAGCGCTAAACCTAATTTCTGTTATGCTGCTTTGTTTCCCCCCACCCTCAAAATCTGTCCAAGCTCAAACCATCTCTATATGTCTATTTATTTATTTTTATTCTTTTTATTTTTTGCTTACCTGTGGGGGCGGCCCTTAGAAATTCTTGTCTCCTCAGCCAAATTAATTTTCACAATGCCAGACTTCCCAAATCCCTCCCTCGTCTCTCCCAGCAAGGAACAACAGAGGCATTGCAGAAAGAAAAAAAAAATCGTAGGTGTGCATGTTTTCAAAGAAAACTTTTAAAACAAACGCCACATCCTTTAATTGAATTCGAGTGTGCCCGAATGAATACGTGTGGAGGGGGAATATTTACACAGAGCCGTTGTCACCTGATTTTCCTTAAAATAACCGGAAAAGCCAAATAGTACAACGCAGTGAGGTACATTTCATAGACAAAAAATCTTGGTGAGTTATTCAGTCACTCAGGTGTTTAAGGTTATATAGCTTTTATTTCAGTTACTATTTTTATTTTACAATAGAAGCTCAGAGCTTTTAGTGTGGTCCTCATTCAGTCCAGCTTTATTAGGAAATTCAGGTCCGTAAATACAGAAACAAGACCAATCCCCATATAATTTACAGAGAAGACAATAAAAGAATTACAACAACATCTTACAAAAAAATATATATATATATATATCATGGAGAAATGAGGAAAACATAATAAAAAGTTATAAGTTCGTGTGCACACATTTACGACCAGCGCGCTCTCATTCCGGATGAGTCATGGCAGGAGGAGTGCAGAGTGCAGCAGAACGACTCTGCGTAACAACATACAAACATTGCATGAAGTGGAAATGCTCAGTTTCTTTAAAGTGCTTCCACTGTACAAAGTAGTGCAAGTTGCACCACTGTCACATGTTTCCTGTCTTCTTTTTTCCCCCATTGCTTTTATCTTAAAAGTAAGTTAAAGTACACACACATATATATATATACATATATATATATATATATATGATTTTATTGTGATTCAAAAATAATTCTGAGAATAAATAAAAACTTATTTTTCTGAAATTACTGTCCCCTTTTGTTTCTTTCTGTCCTCCTTTTCCTTCTGCTTCCATCTGTCTGTCCGTCTCCGTGACGCTGCTGCTCATGTTGTGCTTGCACTGAAGTCCATGTACAGTCTGCCTTCCTGTGCAGCGCAGCTCCCATGGCCTTTCATCTGAGGTTCAGCGGCCGCCTTTTTCTTTCTCACACAGATGAATGTGTTTGAGTGAAAGAGCCGGAATGGCTGTCACTTCTCCTGGCACGGCGGAGAAACAAACAAACCCCCACCCCTCTATCCCCACCACCACCACCACCCCTCCTCACTCCTTTAAGGAAGCTGGCGCAGGCGCCTCCCATCGGACACAAACACCACAGAGTCAGAAGCACAAATAGCCTCAAAAGCTAAACGCTCTCCCTTTCATGCAGAACGCTTGGCTCGACTGGTCCTCTCATGCACACAGAGACACACAAAGTGGAGAGGTGCAGAGTAAATGACATATTCAAGCTCGACCGAGGTGCGCTCATTGTTGTGGGTTCCCCCCACCAAAAAGATGAGAGAGAGAGAGAGAACGAGAAAGAGAGAGAGACAGAGAAAAAGTGTTAGAATTTCACTAATCCCTCAAAAACTCAGCATCCTTCCCTGCTGGTGCTTTTGCAGCAAGGTTCTCAATATGGCTCCCATACAGCAACCTGCCTGCTCTGTTTATTCACCTCAGTAGGTAATGTGCTGCTAGGTTGAGACATTTCCAGGTACCTCCTTTTTTTTTTTTTTTTTTTTTTCTTTTTCAGCCAAGGCGCTTCAAAACAGGAGCAGGTGTACCATCAAAGTGCAATTATCCGCACGCAGAACACAAAGAAACCAGGAGACACACACCGGATAATGTTGCTGATTTTCTGCCCATGCACTCACAGCTTATGTGCTTCTTTGCACAGGTGAAAAAGAGAGGAACATGTGACAAGATATGCAGGGACGACATTGTTTTGAAAGTATAGCACCTTGAATCTCCACAGACATATTAAAGACTTCCTTTTCTATTCAAAGCAAGCAAGGGTAAGGAAACTTCCAATTTCCTCCCACCTGTAAACATGCCGTTTTACCTTGACTCCTTTGATGTTCACACAGGCCAGGCCTGTGCCCCCCTGGGGGCAACTCTGCAAAGAGGTGACTGGGTGGTGTGTGCTTGCTGTTTTTTTGGGGGGAGGGGGGTTATGAGAATGCCGGGTAATGGAACAAAAACTCGTGGCACTTTACGGGTCTTGTTCTCTTTCAGGAAAATCCAAGGAAAGTCCACAAGAAGCTTCTGATTAAAGGGACAGTTCAACAAAACTGCATGAGAGGTTCTGTTTAAAAGGGTACGCAGAGCTAATAACTTACTTGATGTTGATAATTCTGTGTGCCCTGCGACAGACTGGCGACCTGTCCAGGGTGTACCCCGCCTCCCGCCTGGAACGTAGCTGGAGATGGGCACCAGCAACCCTCCCGACCCCATTAGGGACAAGGGTGCACAGAAAATGGATGGATGGATGGATGGATAATTCTGTGTTTTCCATGAGTTTATATCCAGATTAGATTGTCCCAGAGGCTGAAGCTAACAGGTAGTATGTTGGGAATCGAGACCAAAGAGGACTTTTACCATCTTAAAACAACTCCAGTGTCGAATACCCCACAGCAGTTTCTGCAAACACTTTCTGTTTGTTGATTTGCATTGAACAATTACTGGCAGAGAGACCTATAGTTTTGCAAGGTAAATGAAGAGTGGAGCCTGTCCGCCAACAATGATCTTCCCGTATGAAACTCATACTCAGAACAGAACATAGCACAGTTGTATCCAGTCAGTATTATACAGCCCACCACCATGTGGGGTTGACATTAACCCTTACACCCTTACCCCCCCATCCACATTCTCCCTACCCCCACTTCTCATGTAGTGAACCGGCACTTCAAGTATTTAAAAACGTTGCAGATTTTACCACTACTTTAAAGCTTTTCCACATATATATTTAATATAAATGAAATGTATAAAAAAGCAATGTGAAGCAAAAGAAATAAATCTTATATCCCTTCCACTGATTTGTTGGGGTAAAGTCAATTACTTTGTCTCAAATAGAAGGTTATTTTATTTTAGAGCACTGTTGGTGATGGCACTTACTAGGCAATATATAGTTTTTCAGTACCTCTAACCAATGTTCACAAGCTTGCATCTTGCATTCTCTCAAAGAACATTTATATTTAATGCTGGATTGAAAGGAAAAAGTTCAACAAAATACACTGTGGTTAACTTACATGTTTGACCTCTTACCAGTTAGCATCCCAGGATACAGGATACTGCAACCTTATTGGCAGAGTGACTCACTGATACTTGACTTTGGACTAACATACAGCATTGTTATATCAGTCTGATGGGTTGAAGAAAATGCATTCAATTTGTTCTAGGGATCATTGTGTTCTTTCATATGCCAATATAAAATATGATATTCAATAGCTTCTTGTCAGCTGAAACTTTGAATTTCATATTCTGTAGGGTTTGAAAAATTGTTCATCAATCATTCACAATTGTAAGAAGAAAAAAAAAATTGATCAGATTAAGTGGCCCACCCCCTCGATTGGTGTCAATGATCTTTTTATTTTACCCTGGGAATGTCAGGTCTGCCCTGATAAAAAAGTAAAGTAGTACAAAAAGTCAAAAAGAATAGGAACTTCAAAAATAACATTTTATTGATTTTTACACTACCTTGTTTTCTTGTTAGATCTTGTTGGTCTGTGCAAAATGAAGATGCTTAGAAAGTTACCTACTGCAGGCAAGATATTGACTGCTTGTATCTGACGGGCAGAACCTCACTTCAAAAGTCCTGAGCTTGTCCGTTAAAAACAATATAAGACAAAGTCGGAATTTTTGAGTCTTACTCGAGTGTCAAGTTTCTAAAATGGAGTGAACAATCCCTGAATGCTAAACAACAAATTACATGTTCAACTTTGTGAGACAAGAACACCGTGTTTGTTTTTGAAACATCGCACTAAGAACAGAGAAGGCAGATGTAGACCGTGTGAGAAAAAGAGCCTGATGTGACTCCAAATGGGCTCATCCTGTCTCATGTAAAAGTCTGATCAGATGAGATTCAATGCTTTGTGTTTTTATTAGTAAAGACGGCACTGATGGCCCAAATTACCCAAATTACACACACGGCACTTGATTTGTTTTCTCTCGCAGTGACAGCAGACTCAAAGGGCACTGGTTAAAAATGTTATCCCGACATAAAAATCTAATCTTTAAGTCACAGCAGATCAACTCGTCTAGTTGATCTCTCTATTTGAACATCTATTGCGACATATTTAAAAAGAAAAAAAAAGTTTCAGAGGAACTGTTGTTTGTACGACAAAACAATTCGTACTTAAGAGCCAAGGTGTTCCTGTGCCCCTCCGCTGTCACTCACATTCAGCTCTGGAGCGGTAAGACAACAAAAGTCCCTGCTGATATTTAAATAGATTTATATGACATGACACAGGAATGAGTTGAATATGCCCCCTTACTAGTTCTACTATGCACTCACACAAACAGACACACTCTGGCCTCCCAAACTCCTATCCCCTCGCATGTGTTTTCTCATTTTCTGATTTCGTTTATTGATTTCACTCACCCCCGCCCCCTTTCCAAATCACACCAAACAACTCCTGACACGAGATTAATCCAAATGAAGACACAGCTTCCAGTTTCACTTGGAGATGATTTAATTTCTCATGTGCTGTGACGTGACCGTGTTGAGCGTTTGACGTCTTAAAGCACATCTGTGGTAAAAGGCTGTCTGACTTCCGCAGGTTTTCGCCTAATGAGACAGAAATGAAACGAGACAGGGATCAAACCGGCTGCAGGCCCCATGATGCAGACAATATTCAGTAAGTCATTATCGCTCTGATCTTAACCGCGTGTTTTTCGCTAGACCGTTTCTCTCCTGAGGGTTCTGATCACCAGACGACACATGTAAATCAGCACACTTGTTTAGAATGTTTCCGTCGAAATAAAAGTCCATGTGGTCGCAGCGACAATTTTAGGCGATCTATTGTGTATCCTGACTTATCCTGGAATGCCCTCCTTTATTATATTTGAAGAGCTCTGCTGTGGTTTCTTGCAGGTTTATCAGTGTTAGCCTTTCTCAACAGGGCGCCACTCAGATTGCACCCCATAGACACTGTCAGATCTCTCAGAAGAGGCCAGACTTGCTTACCTCCAGTTCCTGAGTTTAGTGAGCTGGAAGGAGCTAATTTGATTGACTTTCACCTCCTTCTTTTTTTTTTTTTTCTCTCGCCTGTATCTCACAGTCCCCTGACGGTGCGAGACTTTTCTGCTCACTGAGTGTATTGACAGGCAGTCAGTTAGCACTTGACATGTCAATGTCCAGTCTGCTCGAGTCTTGTTGGATTCTGGGTGTTTCTGTATATTTTTCATTGATGGAGCCGACATGCTTGGCCGTGAAACAGATTATTCTGGGCTTATTCTCCATGTTTCACAAGTATGCCGGTGTAGCTTGGAAGTTTGGAGCTGATTTGCCTTCAATTATTTAAGCTTTCATCACAAGGTGCCTGGAAGCTAAAAGAGAGGTATCCAGACTCCTTACACTTTTTAGTATTTTGCCACATTAAAAGCACAAACGTCAATGTTTTTATTTTGGATTGTTATGTTAGAGGCCAAAAAAACTGCAGAGCTGATAACCCAAAATAAAATACAGCATAAACACTTTCTTCCAGAAGTCATTTAATGTGTAAGAAAAATCCACTTGTGAATAATTCATTCTCATATTAACAATAATAATAATAAAAGCAACCTTTTATTCTTTGCCAAGGTTCACATTCCAGGACTCTTAATTATCTCTGAAGGCTTTTGGTTGTGTTTAGGATTTTGCTGTAGAATACAAGTGGCTGAGTAAAATTAATTAATACACTTTTCAAAGTTTTATTTTGAATAAGTCTCAAGAAGTGCAGTTAATCATGTATTTATTAGCATTTAATCTTTCTTCAGCTGCATGAGTTGAGTTGTTATTCCTCCTCCATATGAAGCTGCCAACAGAATGAGCTGTCCACCTTCAGATTCAAAGGAAAGCAGCATGCTTCACTGAGCAAATAATAATAATACAACAGTGACACATAATACTTATTTATTGCAGAATTTTACTCACTTTGAATATAATGCCAGCAAGTTTTTTTTTTTTTGTCCAAGTTAAGCATCAGGCCACAAAAATGGAAAAGCGGTGCACTGGTGTGGCCCAATAGTTTAACATTTACAGAGTATACAGAGTCTTCTCAGTGAGTTTTAGATTTTGATAACGTCCATTACAATATCCCATCTTAAGAGTTAAGTCAAGAACAAATGTCAAATAGTTGGGATATGTGAGACCGTCGGACTACATTCAATTTGGACATTTCCATCAACTCCCAGCACCACCGTTCATCAACACCTCTGCTAGAAAGAATCAAAGGCATTTGAGCAGCATTCAGAAATCCCAGGAATGCCTCTCTGTACGTATGGACAATATCTCAGTTAGAGAAAATGAGGAGAGGAAAATCTTTCTCCAGTAGCAGTGTGAAGGTTCACATGTCAGAAACTATCAATGGAAACACTGTTTATTTCAAAAAGACAGCACCAATAAGATCCAACCCATACTACAGCAGCAAAACTCTACAGTAATGAGAGCTCCTAAACCTAGTCTTTGGTCAAAACCTGCTACAAACAATGGATGTGCAGAGTCACCCATTTTCATGTGTATTTCGAGTTTCAGTCCTTACTTTTACTTAGCCCAGAAAAATATATAAGAAATGTGACTTTTTCAGCTTAAACACCCTGTTCAACTCGCCCATAAGCAGACTAGTTTGGCCAATTTAATCAGACCAAGCAACTTTTCAGCCCCATTTTTTTGCATAGTTTAGGCCAGGGTTCCACAACCTGCTGTGCCAGAGCCGCATGTGGCTCTTTAGCTCTTCCCCTGTGGCTGGAAATGACATAAAGCTGAGCAGTATTGAGCAGTATTTTCGAAAATAAGGATGATTAAAAAAGTTATTTTCATGCAACATATGCATGCAAGGAATATTCGTCTTTTTGTTCATTCACTTTATTTCATTCTTTTAATCAGTTTTCTTTTTATTTATAAAAGTGCATTCAAGAAAACTTTAATTTTTTTTTTTTTACATACATTCATTATTTGAAAACACCAACAACAAACTAAATATGTGTTTTTTTTATTATTTATATGAACAAATGTTATAGAGTAGACGGTGAAAAAAAAACTTCTGTTACACTGAGAGGTGTGGGAAGAGAAGTCGGTCAATCTTGACTGCACAGCCAACAAAGCTGGTTTATTAACTGTCAAGGATCATAGAAGATTTCAAAATGGCAGCCCTCCCATCAATCTCTCTGCCACACCAAGCAGTCCACCTATGTACTGGTTAAGTCCCGCCTTCCCATTTTAAATTGACCAATCACCTCAGCCGGCCAGAGTGTGGGGTTGTGGGAAGGGGGGAGAGGAAAGAAACCAAGTTAACTTTCACACAAAATAAACACTAGCAATTATTTATCAATAATAAAATATAAGGCAAACATTTTACATAAGAAAATGCACAATTTACAAGTCATTTTATTTGTTTAATTACTTTCAAGCTTCAACCAATCAGCTCTTACCACTGCACTTCCTATAACAGAGCTGGGTTTGAGGCGGTCCTCCTCTTTAACAGGGACACAAGATGGCTGCCACAAACGACACACCCACAAGGTAACAAACATTTCAACCACACACACACACACACACAAAATGTTCATTTACACACTCTAGAACTAAAAAGAAGGTTTGCTTCCTAATTTCATAAGCTAAAACTACATATTATTGAATGACTGTAGATTTTGTGAGGGCAAAAATATTCTTTTGAACACAATTTTACGTAGGATGTCAGTCTAAGAAAATGAATGTTGATTGAAAGGACAGACATCAAACCAATATCTTACTAAACTATTCATGAGTGCTTTCAAGTTTCAGCTGCAGTTTAAAGTCAACTTAGAACTGTTAGAAAAGACGCGTTATATCTTAGAAGAGATACATAAAAACAATCAATGTGAAAATAATTTTAAAATTGATTCTATACATGCTTTTTTTTATCAGATACCGCGCTCTTTAAAGCAGAACATTTGCCTTTTGAAATCAATCTCACATTTTTCATTTGCGATTTCAATTACTTTTTTGAAGGTTGCAAGAGCTCAGTAATCATTTATTTCTACAAACATCCAGTAACTAGAGGCGTTTTGCAGACAGATGGAGTGCATGGTATCTACATGCCAGTGCTTAAGTGACAAAAAGTGTCAAGGTACCACTTGTTTGTCATTGTGCTTTCATTCATCTTTGTGACACATTTATGCATATATTGCCAAAAGATCCGCATTTGTCATTCGAGGCATGAATATAAACATGACTCCAAGAAAAAAAAAAACGTCACACGCGGCTTTTTTACAACACAGCGATGCGGACTGACAGTTCCTCCTGTCTCCTGTTTTCCTGCTGCAAACCTGTGAAGGAGGTGTTGATGGGTGTGCAGTGCCCTGCTTTTGGAGAGTGGGCTAAGTTTACTTCCCACTGCAGGTCTCCAGGGCTGGGAAAACCGTAGCTATGGACCCCCACATCCCATCAACAGGGCAGTGGGGCCATGAAGGAACCTGACTCTTACCAACACTTGGAAAAAACATAAAAAATTGGGCCCTCCATTGACAGTGGCTTACAGCCTAGCGGGAGGATGCAGAATAACATAAAAGGAGCGGTATTCATGACATGATATTTTCATGGCTGCTGAAAAAAACTGAAGGGGGGTTGTCTCTTGCTTCTTTTTTTTTTGAAGGAAAAACGGTTTTCAGTTTAAACGCATTCGGATTGAGCAAGAAATTCCCCCATGCATTAAATATTTGGAAAGTGTCATCGCTGGCTGTTGATAAAAGACAATCCTTTGCTGCATCCGGGAGCCATGCAGATGACACACTGGGAAGAATTCGTATTTTTGTCAGATGCAGAGAACGCTTCCCCAAGCATAACAGCTCATCTTCCCCTCCCTGCGCTCTGACTCCGCTCATGTCTCCCTCCTCATTTTATGGCACGTTTAATGGAAAGGCTGCAGACTGGGAGGAGTGATGCTAAGGGTGGAATAACATAAGCTTTAACTCGGATACCACCGGGACTTAGGTCCTAATCAGGAGGATGTGGTGGCCCGGGCCAGGGGAAGAATTATGATTATTACGGCATGTTAGCACATGTCTCAGAACGGAATGGACAGATAGATGAGCTCACTGAGGGCAGGATTAGCTAGCCCACATGCTGATCTGTGACTACCAAGCAAGACTGGCCTGAGTAATTTGGGTAAAAATAGGTTTTGTTGAAGGATAGTTGTTTAGAATATGTCATTTTGTTTCAAGAGACGCCTGTTAAATCACACATTTTATCAATTTGCAAATCACAAACTTTCTTGTATTTTACTGGGAACTTATGGAATAGACTAAAACAAATTAATACATTAAGTGGAAAAATAAAAATATAAAATGTTCCTTTTTTTTTTTTAAGCAAGCCAAGATCTGAAAAGTTTATCAAACAGCCACCTTTACTTTGGAAACTTTATGCAAATTCCAATTAGGAGTCATGCAGGGAAACAATCCCTCACCACACCATCTACACTGAGTAAATGGTGGTGGCAGCCACATGTTGAGGGTAATATGGTGGAGATATACTACAATGTATGCACTGCTAACTATACTAGAAGCAGGTTCTTTAAAGTATTGCCTCCAACGGACTAAAAACATACACATGCCACACTTTTCAACATTTCAATTTGACAAAAACAAGATCTGGAAAACATTATAAGCTTCTGTACCCTTCATAAATATATTATTTTTGGTCTATCGCACAAAATCCTAATGAATTACATTGAAGTTTGGGACTGTCACAAAGTAAAGTATGAATACTTTTGCAAATAGTACATCAAGCAAAAGTCAGACCCATTCTGAACAATAAACCTCCTACAAAAAAATGTGACCATGTCGCAATGTCCTTCGAGGTCAAACATTACAGGCATGCAAATGTGTTTTTCCCGCGATTCAATGTTGACTTTGCAGAAAGATTTTATTTAAAAAAATAATAATAATAAAAAATAGAAATACCCTGGCAGATAACCTTCGAAAGTGGGGACTCTTCAACATTTCACGTGTCTTTCAACATGCGTGTGAAAACATTTCATGCTTTCTGACAGTGTATGACCCTGCATTGTCAGAGAAAAATGCACTGTAAGCTGCAAGGCATGTCAAGCCACAGTATGGGGTCCCTACTTGTGCTATAATCCCAGTCGTGGCCTTTTAACCCACTGCGGCTTCGCCATTCTCTGCCCCGCTCTCGCCCCTTTTTGCACCTGACACTGGAACATGGAAAAACAAATGGAGACCTTGAAAACCATAAGGCACTGCTTGTTTGTCCTCTAAGTTGTGACTCTTTCCCCTCACCTGGGTTTGTTTGTAGATTTAACCATGTTTAGCTTAAAAAATGCAATGTCTTTGGAGGAAAGGACTCTTCTAAATTCACTTGCAGCCTGGGGATGCTATTGATTCGCCTTGCCAAAGCTGTCTCATCTCTGATACACGGGCTGCAGTTTGTTTTCTTTTTTCTATTCAGTCAGGTAATATTTTCTCACCTGTCAGAAAGTTGTTGAAAGATGAAATCTTGCTCGACACTAACCAAGATCTTTAGAAACAGGCTTGTTTTTAATAGCCTTCTGACTGCTTTGAAAGAGATATTTGCAGAACATCTCCAGAAAACCTCACAAGGTTTGTGCTCAAGTATGTTCAGAAGTGCTTTTTTTTCTCACTTATTGTTTTAATGAATGCATTTCTGTGTGCTAACCGTAGAAAACCAAAAACAAATTTTGGTAAACTTTTGAGTTTATTTATTTTTTTGCCTTCCTATTACATTTAAAGCTATGTAAACTGGATTTCACTTTTCTCCGTTACCTCCAACCATCCCCCCTACTTTTACTAATAAAGCCACATTCCCTGCTGATGGAAAATTGTCGGTTTACCTCGCGCTACAGGGGTCCGGGCAATCAGTCCTTAGAAAAGCAGTGCCAGGTTAACCTGCTGTGATAGTGGACTCTCGGGAGAGTGCCCCACCTCTGCTTGACATGCAGAGGCTCTGTTCACCAATAAGAGGCATGCCCACTACACAATAGAGCCGCTCCAACCCTCTTCAGTTTAACGTTATAAACAACAATCTTCTCAACTGGGCTGGGCATGCATAAAAGTGTTTATTTTTCGCATCTTGTCTGATTGAATTTCTAGTTTTGATTGTGTTGGAAATCCAGCATTTTTCTTTTTTCTCTCTCTTTTTTTGTTCGGCAAAGCTTTATCTACCCCTTCCCTAATTTCATGTGAATGCTTGATTTTTTTTGATTGCCTTGCCTCCTCCTAGCTTGGCCGACAGTTGTGTCATACGTTGAAACACAAAGAAGGGCCTTTGTGAGGCAATCTCGCCCGTCTCCTTTGCTCATACCCCAAGAGGAACTGTTAATGGGACACTTGCAGTATGGGAGTTCACAAGTCGAGGATAGAGATGTGCAAAAGCAAGTTTCTTCACCTTTCTGCTCAACGGCAGGATCAAGTCGAATTACAGGACTAAACAACACTTTGTAATCCAGAAGTGCTTTTTAAGTGGCACTTAAAAGAGTTGGAGCGCTTCTTATGCAGATGCTTTCTGAATCTCTAGCAAAACTATAAGTGCACAGGAATTGAATCTGTTGGGTGCAGATGCTGGTCTTTCACTACTGTATTTGCATCATAATACAGAGGTATGCCACCAGAGTCCATAATGCAAATTAGTTTAATTTAGAGAGTGCAGAGATTGGTTTGTAAACCGCTGTCTTTCAGACTCTGCATGGGACTCTAACAAACACACTCCAAAAGAATATGAAATATTGGGTCATTTCAAGCAGTTGGCATGGTGTTAGTACTGTAAGAATCATTTGCAATCCAACCACAGTTTTCAGGCAAATTCTCTTATATTGATTTGACCAGATTTGATTAATGAAGTGAATTAATTGGATTGAATTGCTTGTTAGATTTCAAGAAAGTGAGTTGGGCAGCCAGTTTGCAATGCGTTTTAGTCTACTCATAACAGCCGTCTACACCACAGGTTGTAAACCAGGTATTTAGTGAGATGAGCAGATTAAGTGACAAAATCATTGGCCAAAATTTTGTGTTGTTTGTGGTTGTCAAGGATTTTGTGTGCCTGTCGGTGTTTATGCACCAGCCTTAACTGATACTTACTTCCTTCACAGTTACATTATTGAGAATATGAATGTTGAGACCAACCATAGTGTCAAATAATCACAACACACTTTTACAGAAAATATTGATTCATTTTTAAGATTCTGGCACCTTTTAAAGAAGCAGTGAAATTTGTTGGCACATAGAGCCATTTCACAGCACAATCATGTTAATATGTTGCCTTCATTTGCAACAAAATGCCATATATATATATATATATATATATATATATATATATATATAAACACAGTACAGACCAAAAGTTTGGACACACCTTTTAATTCAATGAGTTTCCTTTATTTTCATGACTATTGACATTGTAGATTCACACTGAAGGCATCAAAACTATGAATAACACATGTGGAAATATGCACTAAACAAAAAAGTGTAAAACAACTGAAAATACCCCTTATATTCTAGTTTCTTCAAAGTAGCAACCTTTTGCTGTGATTACTGCTTTGCACACACTCTGCATTTTCTTGATGAACTTCAAGAGGTCGTCACCTGAAATGGTTTTCACTTCATAGGTCAACCTGCCCTGTCAGGTTAATAAGTGGGATTTCTTGCCTTATAAATAGTCATGAAAATAAAGAAAACCCATTGAATTAGAAGGTGTGTCCAAACTTTTGGTATGTACTGTATATATACAGTATATATATATATATCACTGTATATATATGACTTAAAATAAATTTTTACTTCATAATTTAATGCCTTAAAATTGGGGTTCTGCCTGTTTAAAAACTCCTGCTCTTTCTGAAGCTCCACCTTCAGGAAGTCATCACCACGTCACACCTCTGGTAAGTCTTTAGCAAGATTTCTCAAACATGCATGAAAGAATCAAGGCAACACTCCAACGTTGTTTTTGATGAGGGGGTAACATTATAATATGACGTGAAGCTCAAAAAAGTCAATCTTACATACCGTAGTTCTTTCCCTTAAAAGTTAACAAAATGGATTTCTGAAACACCAATGCAAATTTTGCAAATCTAAGTTGCACTTAGGCTGCAGTTCTTGGCTGACAATTTTGATCTTTTAAATGCAGTCGCCATCAAATTTCACAAGAACAGTCTATGAAGAGAAGCTTTGCGGCGCTTTTAAGATAATATGCCACACATACTAGTCCGTGCACCAATTTTGAAGTTGTGCAATTGGAGCTGACAAAGTTTACAGTTTACTATCAGCGGTGTCTGTAATTATGGACAATTGTCAAGTCTGTTACAATTTAAACATGACAGTTCGGCTGATGTTGGTTTGAAAAGCATTAGATATGTCAGGTAAAGAACCACATATGAAAGTAGAAAGTTCAATAATAATAAAAACAAAAGAAATCTGCTGTTCAGATTGTTTTGAAAAACCACATATGGGTCACAGTTAGGCAAAATAATCAGATATGGGCCAGCCTTGTCTGAAGTGGTAGTATAATGAAGATAATATGAAATTAAAGCTAGGAGTTGATGTATGTTGTCGATGCAGCTTCCCCTGACAGAAAGACAGATTGACAACAAGTGGCTCACACAGCCTGCATACTGTACAGTACAGTGTGTGGCTGTTGTTCTGATGGAATCGGTGATAGGTTTCACTGGAAATGCCTTCCTGCAAGCTGTTGTCTGTCACTTAATTAGCCTCGCGTTCCAGCATCATATGCTCCTCTTGTGTATTTATTTATGTTCACACACAGCTGTGAGGAAAGTATGCAGGTGTCGTCTTCGCTGCAGATCTGACTTGCTCACGTTTGCTTGTGTGTGGCTGGTCATATGCATGAAAATGCAGCGAGAAAACAGAAAATTGGCTACATCCTTTTTACATCTTTATGTTGAGATAAATAAGAAGCTGTGAAAAATGCTGAAAATGACACCACGCAGAGCATTGTAGCAGATTTCCGGGAGGGTTATTGTTGGTGTTGGTTATAAGCGCTCCATTACTTTGCATTTCTTTAGATTTCTTTGTATTTTTATTTGATTTTTTTAGATTCCTTTATATTGATAAGGACTGTGTCTTTTATATTTACACATCTTCACATACACGTGCTGGTGTGGGTCTCTTCATTTCTGCTTAAAGATTTTCTATCCATTCTCATTTGTAAACATGTTTCTGAAAGTATTTGTTGAAAGGATGACCTCATCTTCTGTCTAAGCAATGGGAAATAGTGGCTTGAAACAAATGGGTGACAAAACACAAAGGTATTTATTAATGTCTTAATGTGATTTATCAGACTGGGACTCCATTATGACTTTCCTTCTGTTGGGCTACATTTGGACAGAACATATTTGTTTAAAATACTAAAATTTTCGATGTGTTTTTAGGGCTAAATTTAAACAAGTATACTAGATGATATGTGTCAGGAAACTCTCGCCTTCTTTAAATAAAGAGATTAGTGTGTCTTAGCAGCTGAAGCTAATATTGAGTCCAAGGTTTTTCTCCTATTAAAAAGACCAAATAATAAAAAAAACAATAAAAATGACAAATAAAAAATATTGTCATATTTTTTTGTTAATTTTAAGCCACTCTACATTTATATCAGTAACTTATTCTGACTGCAAATGTTCCGTCGTCAGTCTGTTTCATACAGGAAGATTATTGATGATACACCACCATTAACCTCTACATCTTGTGTAGGTAAATAGGCTTTGATGTTAATAATTAGCCACTGCCAAAATAATGGTGGTTTAAGCATTCATAGGATAGCACCAAAGTTGTTTTTAGCCTTTTAATACAAGACAAACTAATTTGAAATTTTACTAAATGAAGATGTTGAGCGCAGTTTATGCAGCAGGCGAACTCGGTTCCAAACACATTTCAGATTTCCCTTGGTACTCCACAAATTGATATGACAAAATAATAATAATTAAAAAAACACATTCATGAAGATATTGAAAAGTTTGTGAAGATATTATTTAAGCTGCTTTTGAGTATGATTTAAAACAATCTCCACATCTTTCTTTGAACAATGCACAGTCTAACTTTTGGGTGAATTAGTTGGGACATCCACTACTTTGACAATTCTCTCTCTACAATGTTTGATACTTTCTGTTCGTAGAATGATGGTGGACTGTTGGTATTCAGATTGATTAGGGACCTCAGCTACATCTGTGAATACTGAACCCTGAATTCGTAGGTGGTGGTCCACTGTAGTGTGGAAGTGAACTCACGACGCCTCGCAAAACAATAGCCAACAACCACAGCTACTCTAAGGGAATTTTTGACATTACCGATATTGTTCTAACACACTTCTATACATAAATAAATAAATCCCTCTGCACTACCAGTAGATCAATGAATAAACTTTGCATCGACAATGAAACATTCTTCTGCTTTCCTACTTCATGTAAATTAATTTTTACTCCCCTTTAGCCCTTGGCTTTAATTTGGCAGCATACTGACCTGGCACTGTGTTGGGATATTCATTGCATCCCTTTTAGTCAATTCATTTAATTATGCCATTCTACCCAGGGTGCAAGAGCTAGAGCAGCATCTGAATGTTGCTTCTTCAATCTGCATGTATAATCTACTTGTATAAATAGAGCCGGTCAGCTAAGATGACCAAAAACACATTCTGGTGCAGTAGAATTATGTACACTGATGTTTTTGTGGCTCTACAGAAAAGATGGTGAGTTTCATAGGGAAGTCGATTCATCAATAAAGAGAGGAAATGACGAGAGCCAGTGCAGGCTCTGCTAATTGGGAGGAAGCGGCAGTTGAGATTAGTGTGGAGAGAGGATGAGCGTGTAACCATTAAAAGGCTCCCCCAGTTCTTTTCACATTTAGTAAGGAGAATTGCTTTCACACTCATCAACGACAAGATTTTTTTCCCCTCCCTTTTTGTTACCATCTTTTATGGCATATGTCGGATTGTAGTCTTCCTCCTCTCTGAAGATTATGTTGAATATCAGCATGGTCTTTCTGCTCAGTTTGGCTCATAAGTATCTACACTCACACTAAATTAATAAATTCAAGCAGAAAACAATTAAAGAAGTCACTTAAAATTAAAGTTAATTTGAAATACTGGTTGGCAACTAGAACAGGGCTGTCAAACTCATTTTCATTTTGGGCCATATCAAAAATCTCAATGTTCTTAAAGGGCCGGTTGTGCCAGACTGCACTGAAGAAACCAAATAAACGGTTAAAATGTCAATAAATAGCTGTTCCTCCGAGATTTTGATTGTTTTAGTGGGTTTTTTGGAGTCTTTTGTGGCACCAATTTAGAAATGTTTGTAAGGAATTTTTGTTTGTGTTAATATATGATGTTAATTGTGACTTTTTATTACGAACTATAACTTGACATTAAGTAAGGCTGAGTCAGCAGTCACTTAAGCTCAGGGGTTACGTGTCACTTGAGTCCTTGAAATGTAAAGACACAATAATAAATATATTCCAAAATGACCAAATTTGCTGTTGCTTCCCTCACCACACCATATTGTATATTTGCAGATTTGGTCATTTCCTGTCCAATTGTGCTTGGACAAAACTGAGTCTACTGCCATTCCTCACTGGCACCATGTGTGCTTTTCCTACATACCTTCTGTTTTCTTCACAATCACCTTTGGCAGCCAATCAAAGTAACATACTATAAACTTTTTATAGTTTTTGTGTGAAAAAATAAATGATGTGACTTCAACAGCTATGAGTAGCATTTCACTCATATTGGCTCTACTGTGGATTGGACCTTTCAACAGAAACATCAGAACAGATTGAAATGTTTTCTGTTGCTGTTACTGATCACAAGTAATCTGATGCTTAACTACCAAGAATAATATGTTGTACAGAAATGTTATTG
The DNA here is from genome assembly GCF_001444195.1 of Xiphophorus couchianus. Lineage (NCBI taxonomy): Eukaryota > Metazoa > Chordata > Actinopteri > Cyprinodontiformes > Poeciliidae > Xiphophorus > Xiphophorus couchianus. The sequence continues at coordinate 9,739,873 of NC_040234.1, read as the reverse complement.
CCAAAGTATGGTGTGTGTCGCTAGACTCTACTAAAACACATGGAATTATTTTTGTTTAATGTCTGCTTCGCTAATACTGCAAGAGGAGGCACCTAGAGCTGTACAGTAACATTGACAGTATGTGGTGACAGGTTGGATTTTCTTTTGATAACCAAATAATGGTTGGGATCTGATTTCCATCTCCTCATTTCTCCTTTACCTATGCTCTCCCTTAGCTTTTTCTTCTATTCTCTGATTAGTTCTTGTGGTTTCTTTACCATTTCCATTCCATTTGACCATTTTCCCTCTGTATTTCAGCCCATATGTATGCATTTTTCTCCACTCTCCTCCTTCCATTGCACTTCAGGATTGCCTGTGATCACTTCGGATCATTCCCATTATTCGCCCTTATGTTCCTTAATGTGTCGATGGTCATTGTAAGTTGCGTACTTACACTTGGAGCCTACAACCACTGATCACTATCTGCTTTTGTGGAAGAAACTGTAGACCTTAAATTAGTTTATGAGGGTTGTGAGCTAATTGCACAGCCTCTTTCTTCTGCATGCCATATGCTATGTACATATGTTATGTTATGGAAATCTTTAGGTAGGAACTACTTATATGTATTGATGGGCTGTAAAATTATTGATATAACAGGAATGTCTACATTGCAACAGATTAAGGCCACGTCATTTTAAAGTAACTCAGAATGTAAAACAATATGGCAGTTGTTGACAATAAATAATTCTGTGTTTCCCTTTTATTTCTTTTAGCTAGTTGCTAAGCTAAAGCTAGAGGAAAAGACATGTTAGGAAACACCCTCAAAGCTAAGTTACAGGATATGACAAACTAGGTAACACCCTCTTTGGGGCGTACCTTAGAGAGAGGCTAACAAACAGAGTGGGAAAGTGTTCTGGGATGCCATTTTGTCTTGCTACCTCTTAAAGGTGGCATGTGAAATGGACCAGCTGTATTTTGGTATTAATAAATGGAATTTGTGAATTCCATTTCCAAGAACTCATCTGAAATCATCTGAAATCATCAAGAACAGATGATTTCTCCACACAGTCTAACTCCAGTGCTTGTAATCGATTTCAGAAATGTTATTCAACCTTATGAATCCCTTCAAGATGTTAGATGTCTCATACATCAGGTAAAACTAAAAAAGAAGAGGCTCACTAAATATTCACCTGTTGCCACCTGAGAGATTTTCCCTATCCTTATTTTACAAATAATGATCTGAAAAGTTGCATAGGCGTTTGTTTACAGCCCACTTTACTGCGAGTCCCCAAACGTAAATCCTCTGCAACCAGTTCCTATGAACAACTGGTGCAGTTCTGCTATTTATCAGTAAAACAAATTGACAAATTTCACTTCCCAGCGCTGTGACATAAAAGTCCTTACGTCCTTGTGTTTCATACCCTTTTAGGTTGGGAAAATGGCGGCAGTGGTTGCCGGGTTTGGCTGTTACAATATGGAAGCTGAGGAGAACTAAGAGGCAGTGGAGAGGGGGAAAAGGATGGAGGTGAGGGAGTTTGGAAGCAAACGCAAGCTGTGAGACTGAAAGAGGCCAGATGCAGTTTTCAGTCAGGCAGCGGCTTAGGCTTATACCCCGAAACTCAAAACCCTGAAAACAGCCAAAGACGGCGGGTGTGGTAAAAAGAAAAAATAACTAAATAAATAAAGGTTGATAATCTGGAATGAGCACTTTGGTGTATTATATAGTCCTGAAGATCAGTGAGCTTGATTCTTAGAAAATATAAAGAATGTCGAAGATGATGGGGCAAACATGAATTTAAAACATAATATGAAGACAAAAAAAAAACGTTTATCACTCTCACCTGCTCATTGCTTAAGACTCATGATCAGATCTGCTGTCTTCGACCTTATTCTTCTACATCCACAAAGATACAGTGCATCACGTGTGAGTTTTGAAGGCATTATGAATTATTTAACAAAAAGAAAAATGGGTGGGGGGGTGATGGCTGGGGAGGACAAAACCACTGCGGGTGGTAATTCAGAGCAAAAGAGGACTGAGACGAGTTTGTGTTAACTGAGATTAGGCATAAATACAGCGCAGAAAATTCCACTCTCTCTGGCTTTCATGTCAGCTATGAAAATGAGACGTGTTGAACCAAGACTTGCAGTGGTAACACAGTGATAAACAAACAAAACACCACATGAATACCCAATTAGTGCCTTGAGTGGAGTAGCGTGTTCGGGCGGAGTGAGAATAACCAGAACCACAGGTTGGAAACTGCACGGGATCATCATGGTTCATCACGCACAATGGCCGCTGTGCTGCTGAGATTCAATTCCACGATCAGCACTTTGAGTGGAATTTTTACACATGCTCTTTTCATGTATGCAGTACGATATGATACCAAGACAAATAAGATATGTGCTTTGCCTAATTTGAGATGTGAGATGAAAGGGCGCTCTCTTTTCTTCAATCTAGTGAGGATATTTTTCATTTGGTGGTTTTGGGCCACCAAGTGAGTGTATTTTTTTGTTTGTTTTTGGATACCTTTGTTGTGCTGAATTTGTCCCAGAGCTTCCTCCCCAATGATATCTCAAAAGAACAAGCCATATTTATGAGTGTTCTTATTTTTGCATGCAAATGTCAATTCAGTATTTTCAACTTTTTCACATTTTTCTAGTTACAAGCACAAACTTTCATGTTTTATTTAAATTGTGCACGATACACCAATATGAAGTAGTTCATAACTGCAGTGTAATTGGAGTGAAAGGTAGTTGTGCAATGTGCTGGTGGCTGAATGCAAATAAATGCTGTGGTCTGAAGGCTATTAATTTGCACAAAAAAAAAGTCCATAACCTATAGGTAGATATAGATTTCCTGTACCTTTAAAACCAGGACTGAAAATATCATTTTGTAACATACCCATAAATATCAGACTGCTATATTTATTCTTATCATGTTTTCTAAGCCAGTTATTTCTTAGGAATCTGATCATCTTCTTTCTTTTATGAAAGACTTGAACTTAATATTATTTTAATACAGAAGGCTGTCTTTAATGAAATATTTGCTTCTCTTTATCTCTATCTTTCTACAAAGCATTTTAAATTACCCTTTGTATGATTAGTACAATACAAATAAACTCACCTCACTCTCACAATATGCATCACAAATACACTTGTGTTTGTGATTGTAACCTGACAAAGTCTGAAAAAACTTGCAGGGTTATGAATACTTTTTTTATTAAAGGCACAAACCAGCATATTTTAAACATTGTAAAATATTTTTAAAATAATTGATAATACAATAGATTAATATACTGTGTGCAGCATTTCTTTTTTTAGGCTTGCATACGTAAGATAATGTCTCATTCAACTTCTTAACAGCAAAGTTCTGTCTTTCTGTCTCGCAGGAAATTTCAAGCCAAATTGTCCATCTTGCTTTATTAACATCACCTGTCTCTCCAGAGGTGTTCTAATATAGCAGATGGTACTAATTATCAAGGGTCACACTCATGCCCATGAACACCCAAGCCCCTCCATTACACACATATACACACGCCCACACACCCCCACTCACCAAGAGTTTCAAGATATAGAAGAGACATTACTCATACATATATTATTGAATATATTATGAATAAGGCCTGCATAATCTGTTAGTTTACACTTTACAGAGAATGAAATGTGCATATAAATATCTTAGGATCTTGACAGTTAAAGCCTTTATTTGGCTCAGTGGGCTATTTATGCCAAATACTAACCTTTAAGAGATTAATTGTAGTTGTATTTATTAACGAAAATCGTCCAGTTTGAGTCAATTACAATATCACTTTCCTCCAGATACCTGTACTTTTTTTCAGAAAATGAACCAGACAGAGCGTTTTCTTTTCTGTTCTTCCTCCTCTCTATCCACATTGAGGGGTATATTCTTAGCCACGTTTAAATGTATTCCACTTAACAGTGACTGCACTTCTTTCGTTCTATGCATTAACCTTTGCAGTGGTATTTAATTAAAGTTTCACACCTGTACCTTCACCCCTATCATTTCCTAGTTCCACCTCAGTAGAACTGCAATGGACTGAAAGCATGCTGCAAGTACATGGCAATTAGCATGACCTTAGAAACACCACGAGAGTCTCAGCACTGAAAATCCCTCCCTAACCACCGCATATTTCTCTTTGCCCGGTAGACCACAAGTTTTGCCTGTCGTTTTTTTTTTTTTTTTTTTTTCTTTCATGACCCCAGTGCATTGCTGCTGTGCTCACACTCAGTGGGGTACGAGCGATTAAATATGGCCCCTCTACTTCATGGTGGCCATGGGAGACCACATCAAGATACAAGCAGGGGGTTGTGGGTCCACACAATTCCTAAGGGAACATTTTGTCCTGACCCCAAATCACCTTTACTCAAGTTACAAGAAGAGGAACTGACTGCTGTCAGATGAAAATGGGCACCCTGAAGGATAGATCCTTGCTCTGCCCATTAATTTATTGTAAAATAGGTTCTTAGTTTTAATTTTTGTGTTAGAGTAATAAGGCTTTTATTTTGAAGGTCAAGGTAGGTGTGGGACAGGAAATCAGCCATTTTGTTTAGTTTTTTTACTCAGTCACACATGAGGAGGTGCATCTGTCACAGTCAGCCTTTTGTTTACGCCATCAACATCATCGTCTGTAAGTTTTCATTTAAAATTCAAGAATAGACTTCTAGTCATAATAAATGCAGCTATTTTATTTATGTTACACTTTACTCCATGTTACATGAGTACTTGGGTCACCAGAATAAAGCGGAAGTAAAGAACCTGCATCCTGACTCAAGCATTCATTCTATTGGAGATAGGCTTACTTCTCCCTCTAAGCCTTAGAGGCAGAAAAATACAGGGAGTTCCTAAAAGAGAATCTGCAAACAGACTAGAGGGGTGAAAAACTTACCTTCAAGCTGGACAGCAACTCTAAACACAACAGCAGAATGCTTTCGATCAAATCAACTTAATGTATTGGAATGCCTCAGTTGAAGTGTAGCCAACAATACAAGTTTGAAATTCATAAGCAAGAGCATAATAAAATTTAAAATCTCAGTTGTCCTTCCAGCCAATTAAGAACTGGGAGTCAGAGTTCAAAGGTATTCTTTGCAGACACTCTACATCCAAGCAGACCAATCTTAAGCTATTTTGCTAAATGAATGGGCAAAACTTTCAGTTTCTAAATGTGCAAAGCGGGTAGAACCTTATCACAACAGACATGCAGCTGTTTTGCAGTTCTTGTATTGTTTTCACCACTTCAATGTTATATGCTACTCATTGGCCTATCATATAAATTTTAATTAAAATACACCAAATATTCTGGCTTTACTTTGAACACGTAAATATGTTCAGTGGTTATGAACACCTTTGCAAGCCACAGTGTACCAGGAATATCAGTGTGATTGTTGTTTACAAATTAATACTCCATTGCATCTTACTTTGCAGATAAACAAAATCTTTATTACAATGCTAATCGCAATTGCATATGTTCCTTTAAACATTTGGATCTTCTTGTACGAACACATGGCTGTCACAGCTGCAGAAAGGTCATCACAGAGTCATGTCATGTTCTGTTACCAGCAGAAGGTGATCTGCTGGTTCCCCCACATGAGCAAATCAAGTCTTTTCAGAACTGCTTATCTTACAGTACATTGCCTACAATAACAACGACGGCACTTATTGACCAGATAAATGTCCTGCACAGGGTCACAAGACCACACATGATTAGTCACTCATACATGCATGGCTGAGCATAAGAGTATGTGCCCCCCGTGTCCACACATGCATACACCTCGATGGCCTCTGCGGACCCCCCGGGGGGCCAGGAGCATCGGTGCCCCTGTGGTGTTTTGCCCTGTGGTATCATGCTGGGCTGATATTTCTGTCTGCTTGGATGGCTACTTGACATGGTGTTTATTTGGATTGGCAACTTGTTTTCATTTAAATCAATATCCAGTGCAGAGGAAGGGAGAGGTTGTCCAAGGAAGGGATTGGCCATGCAAGTGAGTGAGTATAAGTCTGCCTTGACATAAAGAACAGAAGTTGGGTGAATACCTAGAGGAGGCTGTGGGTGGAAAAGGCTCCAGCCTAAATATTTCTATAACTACTAAAAGGTCACTAGTTTTATACATTTTGATAAAAATCTTTTCTTCAGTTAAATAGTACCAGTCTTAGAAGGGACAGTATTTATCCTTGACTACACAATATGTGAAATAGCTACATAAGCCTTCCTTAACAAAAAAGGAACATTGAATTTGCTGTTTCCATCTCAGAAAGATAGCAAAGAAAGTGAAGTGGAGAAATGCTTTTTTGATGTAAAAGTCAATGAGACATTTATCCTGTTACATATAGTCCAGAGGAACATCTAAAAATACGCAAGTTTTCACATCCTTAAACTAATTCTTTGTTTTACCATTTTATGATTAAACAGTCGTCTTTGTCTGTAGTTCGTAATCATGTGTTGACTTGGTGAAATGTAGCAACTCTACCTTGCCAAAGTTACTTAAACCTATCAAACTGGGAGGAGATTTCTTGCAGGCTCACTTTCAGTACGCCTACAGATTTTGAGTCACAGGTAGTACTGGACATTGGCTAGATCATTCCAGCACTTAAATTTTCTCCTGGTGAAACTTATCTTTTTGATTTGGATACATGCTCAGATTCACTGTGACAACTTCAATAAAATTTGACTGGTTTTTATTTATTTGATTATATATATACACTGCTCAAAAAAATAAAGGGAACACTTAAACAGGTGTTTAACACTTAAAGTGTTCCCTTTATTTTTGTGAGCAATATATACATATATATATATATATATATATATATATATATATATATATATATATATATATATATATATATACATATAACAAACCCACACCACAACCCAAGGAAAATAGGAATGTTGTGGTTCTTAATCAGATTGGCATCTTGCATTTGCATGGAATGAAGAGTACAAACATGCCATATTTTAGCAGACTGCTAGGCTTAATGGCACTGCCAAGGGACGGCTAATAAAATGTCATCAGAGTGAAATGAGAGTTAAGTGAAGGGGAAAAACCTGAATATTCACACTCATTTGGCTGACACCTAGGGGACTGCAGTCACTCATGTTTGCATTGATATGCATTGTATTATGTGCTCCTCACCCGCTCACGGTGACAATCAACAGCTTTAACACCTTTGCTTTAATTTAATTAAAGCTGGGGCTGTCAAGGTGAAAACTTGATTTGCACACATACAAGAATTCACGCGTGTGCCTGCCCACGCATACACACACACACACACACAAAAAAAAAAAAAAAACACAAGGGTCACTGTACACAGAGGTGGACCAATTATATCTGGATGGATAATTAGGCAGCCTAAATGTTTGTCCTAGCAGGCCAGAGCAGGTGGGAGGAAGAAGTGACAGGCCAAAACATTTATTTTTGAGTCACTCATTTTTTTTCTAGATGTAGCTTTGGAAGGCCATTCTTTCCTTAGATGGATACTGTCTGAGTTTGAATCCTGTCTATTTTATTATGAAATATATAAACATAACGTAAATTGGTCCAGAGGACTACAAAATAAAGTTTGAGTCAAAAATGACCTGCATTTTAATACCAAATATATATCACTAAAATGCATGTATGTGTGTAAATATATACACACACAAATGCACTTCATGGGGCAAGTTAGCCACCGTTTTTGGTTATACTTTGTGTTTACCGACTGCTTTATTCCCCGTAAGCGACAACTCACGCTGAGTCCCACAAACAGACTCAAAACCAATAAAGCCATGTTTCAAACATGTCTAAGGTCTGTGGACATCTTTTAATCTTTCCTTAAAAGATGGTCCTGGTGGCATTTTTAGAACATTAAAGGAGTGCAGCAAGACGGAGCCAGTGAGGTGATGAAAGTGTGGTCAATGTTTTTTTATGAGGAAGTGGGATAGCTGTCCAATTTCCATCATAGTCTTTCATCTCTAACTGGTCTTCTGGACCCTAATGACCACACCAAACACTGATCTGCACTCAGTTTGATACCTTTACAAATCCTCGGAACTTAATTTAAATGAACAAAAAGCTCTCTGGGGACCAGGGCTACATGTATAGACTGATATTCATTTCAACATCATGAATATAAAATGTTGAAGAAAGAGGAATGTGGAGATTTTTTTTAAACTGCAGCTGGAATACCACTGAGTCTTAGATGGAGCATGCAACCAGAACATCTTTTGCTGGTATTATCTAGTTAGAACGCCGATGCGGTATCAAAAGACTTGCTTTCCTATGTTTCACTATTAACAGGTTACTTCTGAAATAAGCTGCTATTTTTAAACCAAACTGAGATACCATGACCTTCAAGGATTTGATACTAAATGCATAATTCAATTATTCATGCCTTTTTGACTGGAGTTAGCAGGAAGAGTAAGAAGTTGTCAATGGTCAATGCAAAGTCACTGTGCCACACAAACTAAAACCTTATGGGAAATTCTGGTAAAAATGTGTCAAAAGGGCTTAAAATGTATGCATCTTTCAAGTGATATGAACCTGCTGACATTTATTGTAGTAAGAAATCATTGTTTAGGTATAATCACCGGGCCAAATCTGTGCCACATTTATGGTAGAATAAATGTAAAAAGATGCTTGCTTTGTGATTTAAACTTAAATAGCAATTTATGACTTACTATTTGCCTGTTGTTTATATATGATGGAGACCCATTTACCCTGGTCACTCTTCAAAATCGAAAAGACAGAAAACACGCTAAGCAAGTGACACAGATGTGTGTTGACCATTAAAAGTCTCCACATGTCTACAAAACATGGCTAGTTTCATAAACTTGCCCATGTCAAATTGGTGATTGAAGAATAAAAGAGCCAGAACTGAAAAGCAAGTCTCCATAACAACCACCAGACACTCTCCACATGAAAGCTGGTTGTTTGGGATCAATTCAAAAAGAATATATTCCATCACCACAAATGTAAATGTGCAAAGTTTATTATACTCTTTAATTGGAACCATGTGCTTTAGTCAGGTGACAGTAAGACTGAACATTTTTGACATCAAACTCTAGTTGGGTTTGACGAGAAGCAAAGAATATGTGATAAAAAAAACAACAACTCGTAAACACTGTTCTGCATGGCGAGGAATCTGTGATGTTGTGGACTAATTTCTCTTCCAAAGGCCTTGGGGACTTTGTTAAAGTTGTAGTTCCCAGGCCGTTTTTACTTCCTAACTCTCATCTCCATATAGGCTCTGAAACGCAGTGAGCAACATCAAAGACTTAAATCGACCAAAACAAGGCATACAAACGACAAATTCCAGAAAAGTGATTATAGTAGGAAGCTTTTCCCTGAAGTCACCTGAAAACATAATATTACTTCATAATTTACAGCAAGAATAAATCATCCCCAGGATCTTTGCACACATATGTAGCAACACACCCCAACACACACAGATTCCCCGGGGAAACCTTTCCCTCGTTTCCCAATTCTCACCTACTCCTGCTTTCTGTCATGTGTCTCATTTGTGACAACATTCACGTGTAACACTTTGCTTCAATTTGATGTGTGAGATGCAGTCAAACCCTAGCACCAAACAAGCCCTCTAAACTCCCCCCACCTATAAAAAAAACAAAAAAACATGGTGAACGTCTCGCCCACCTCTGTTCCCTCTTACCTGCCCCTCGCACCGATGGCCACTCTGCTCAGAACAAACAGGATCCAATGCGAGCTCTGAGTTCTGCCTTCAGTTCTCATCCCACAAGTTTCCCACTGGCAGCATAATGATTACCTTTATGAAAATGGCAGGTTAATCTAAACCTAAGTAAGTTTTTCTCCCCCTCCTGTTCCTTTCCCCACCAGGTGAGCATTGCTGATGCCTACATATTCTGATTGTGAACGTTTATCCTTTTATGACTTCTGTTCATCTCAGAAGGCTACGCTTCCTGTACGTTTGCAAAAACACAGAGGTGTGCATGGAGTGAGGAACAATGCCTCCTCCTCCGTGGCCTCATGCACCCCCGTGAACCCTCCTTATCATTGAGATTGTAATGTAATGAGTCCCCCCACCCCTGTACCCCTTCTTTACCCCCTCCACACACACCACCCTTTGAAACAAAAGGCTGGTCAACTCTGGAAGCTCTGTGGCAGTGTTAACACAATCCCCGGGAGTGTTTGCGGACATTGCACGCTCAGCTATTCTGCATCTATATGTAAACAAGACACAAAAATAGACAAAGTTGTAGATTATATTAAAATAAAAACTGTCCTCTACCTGAACACAAGCTTAAAATCATGTACGTCATTTTGTCGTAGCCTCAAGAGCAGCTTTCCCTGGGTTAACCTCTCTTCATTGACAGATTGCACATCCACTGGGTTAAACTTTAGCAACACATATCCCACCTCTGACCTCGCCACTCCATATTGTCCCTGTCCCCAAATGACAAAAAGCCACCAGCAGCTGTGACATTCATCACTTATTAGCTGTGCTCATTCATATGAATATGCTGCCCAGCTCTGCTCCGTAGCCTGCAGGACAATCTCAGGGCAAAGGGGACGCTGGATTAGGACAATGGAGACACAGGTGGAAAAAACATCCTCAACACCAGGGAAGCATTTGTGTGGGATAACAGACCATACTCACATTTTGAATTAAGTGGAACAAAGGGAAGGGTTTGTCATCTTTATCTCTTTATGATTACAAAGCCTGAGTCCCCATCAGTTTCTTGGTACCTCCCTGACTGAGGCCTTTCTCCACCAATTACAGTTTAGACAGCCAGCTAGAGTCTTGCTACTTCCAAACTTCTTCCATTGACTAATGATGGAGGTCACTGAGCTCACTGGGAGCTTCAAATCAACAGATTTTTTTTTTCTGTATCCAATTTGTTTCTCAAGACAATCCTGTCTGAGGTTTGCAGACAATTCCTTTGATGTAGTGTTTGACCTCTGACCTGATGTGAACTGTGACATCTCATATAGGGAGATGTGTGGCTTTCCAAACCTACTATAATGAACTGAATTTACCACAGGTGGACTCCATGTAAGATGTAGAAACAGCTCAATGATGATCAGTGGAAAAAGCTCAAGTTTGAGATTCATCAATAAAGTATAAAACCACTGTGAATACTTGTGTAAATGTAGGTTATTTAGCTTTTTTATGCTTTATGCAATTTTAAAGCACTCCAAATATGTTCTAAATTATCTTAATGGGGCACTTGTGTGTAGAACTTTGAGGAAAGAGGTTTATTCAATACAATTTGGAATAAGGCTGTAAAGTAACAAAATGTGGAAAAAGTGAAGCCCTATAAATACTTTCCAGATGCACCCAACCTCTAACATGACCTATGACTCCAAATGTATCCAATGTGTCATATGTAACAACAACAATGGTGGGCTATATGTCTGTAGTTGTGCGGCAGCTCATCGTTTTGTTGGTTTTCTTCCAAATAAAATTCACTCAATCTTGAGGGAGGCTTTATTTTAGCAAAAAATATTCACTGAAACCTTCTGCTTATTCCTCTTGGTACTGGAATAATCTAGAATAGTGGATATTATTATGAGAAATAATGTTTTAATGAATTCTGAAAATGTATGATGTTGTACCAGAGCTGCCAAGAGGTATTACATTGCATGAAGCCCTGAAAAAAAAAAAAAAAGAAGAAGTTTAATGCTTTATTGTCATGTCACTCTCTGTACAGTGTGTAGTAAATATTTTATGTCTACAAGCTTCTACCGTTTTGGAGTGGCATTCTTCATGTGCTTCTGAGCCACTTGCTAAACACACACGCACACGTGTGTGTGGTAAAGTGTGTGTCGGGGGCTGCTTTGTTTTGTTAGCTGACAGCTCCCCTCCCTGTATTGGGCCTGGCAGATGCAGAGGTGTCACAATGTTGATTAATTGTTTACGGTCACCTGTCTGCGTGGCTGCCTGTCTGCCATGTCGCCGTGCGCTGGGGGGATTCAGGGGTTGCGGGGTCAGAGAGAAGGTACGAGCAGAGGCGGGGGATGGCAGCGGAAAAAAATAAATAAATAAAAAAAGGTGAGGAAAGGGGAGACGACAGAGGGAAGTTGCGCTACTGTAAGTGATGCCATGCCATCAACCCTGGCGTCTTCAGCTGTGCCTGTCTGAACAGCGGTGTTGCCGTGTCGAACACGAATCACTGCTAGCTGGGGCCTGGCAGGGCCCTGTTCTCCCGCGCCGTTTCCCGCAGCTTGTTGTGCTCCTCTCTGTAGAGGGACGAGGCAGGAGGAGGAAATTCTGGGAAGGAGAGCCAAGAGGGACGAGGAAGTTTTTGGGGAGTTTCTTTCTTTCTTCCTTTTTCCCCCCAAAAAAGAAAAGACTTCTTAAATTTTTTTTAGCACAACTTCTCCTGCTGAGTAAATTAAAACCCCCAATGTCCGTATGATGTTTATCTTAAAGGAACTGGAGCCTCTCCGATGCTGTGAAGAAATTTGTAATTAGGACTATAAAAGCAGAGCAAAAATCACAAACAGTCGTTGCAGGAGTCTAATAAGTTGTAGTAGCGGTGCTGCTACTGTGATATTCACATTGGTTACTGGTTCTGTCCATCAACATCCCATTTTTAATACATCGTTTGCATTTCTAATGCGGACAAATAATTAATATTTCACCAAATCTTTCACCAAAGAGGTTTGGCTCATTTAAATGTGACTGAGATTCATTCAAAGAAGATTTTTCATCTTTGATTTCCCCCTTTTGCTGTTCTGTCTCCATTCTGCGTTTGTCAGATAGAGGATATTAGCGACATGACACGAGGAGGCTTCAGTACCGTGGTTCACTGTGCCCTCATGGAGAGAGAAAGGCGCACTGGACCTTTGCATCATTGAGAACACATATTCAATTCAGTTTGAATGGCTTTTGATTTAGCCCATATTAACCATTACTTACTTATTCATAGGCCACTAGGTTTTCTTCCCCTCCATCCATTCAAATCAATATTGCAGAACTCAGTTGTGAGTGTGGGTAGGGGTTTTCTTCAAAGTGGCAATTCTTCCAACCATCTGCGCCTCTTTCTCTCTCTCTTTCTCTCTCTCGCTGTTTCTCTGTCTGCACGTTCTAAACCCGCCCTTAGTAACAAGCCACGGAGCACCAATCTGTGCCGTGATTCGGCCAAGCCCTGCCTGCCGACTGGGAAGGAACATCATCAAAACTATTCTGTGTTGCCATGGAAATAGAGACCTCAATAAGTTCATCTTTTTTATGTTTTTCTTTTTTTTTTTTTTTTTTTTGAAGCTTGCTTGGCATTTGGTTGGTTGGGTTGGTTGGGTGAATGAGTGGCAGAGCTACAGTACAAGCTGTTCCTCCTCTTTCCACTTCTGCTTGCGTGTGTGTGTGTGTGTTTGGGGACCTCAAAATATCAGGCATTTTGAACCTTCGTTCTCATCCCATGCGAAGAAAAAGGTCCGTTTCTTTTTGGGTTTAACAATATATATGCACATGTTTTCAAATAAATGCGTGGGTACTGAGACGTTAATATAGAAACCCGAGGTTCGGTAAAATTCGTAAATTGAAAACAGAGAGTGAAGGCTAAGAAGAATGAGTAGAAATAAATTGGGTCGGCAGAAAACATTTAGTAGCAAGTTTTGTAACGCGGGTTACATTTGCTATTTTTTTTAGGGTGTTTGTATTTGAGTGCTGCATGGCAGCAACGCTCGTGTTTGACACTGCTGTTTTATCATATCTGTAAGTAGAAGCTGTTGTAGGGGTGGCAGTACTGGAATTGGCTCTTTGAAGTGTTTGGATCTTCCTTCTTATACTAGGAGAATACCAATGTATGTTAGAGGTGTGTGTGTGTGTGCTCTTATTGCGTGCGTATGTGCGTGTGGTAGATGAAATAAGATGAAAACAAAAAAACAAGAGAAAAGCAGAAAGAGTGGTGTTTGTTACAGGCTTGTCACTGCAACATATGATGCAGCTTGATCAGCTGGTTTCAGAGAAATTCTCTTTGATGTTAATATTATTCATTCGAGGTGGTGAGCATCAGCTCTCAGAGGAGGCAGCATGCGCAATGTCTCACTTACCTCCACTCTTTCAGCCCTGATTCACAGGAAAAAAAAAAAAAGGGATCTTTCCTGAAAACAGAATTTGGGGAGGAGAACCTTGTTCAGGGTGGGCTGGAACAGCCTTACTCCGTGTAATTGGACAATTAAAATCAGATCCTGGCATCTGTTTTTCTGCCTACTCTTGAGGGGATAATTTTTATAATGTATTCTCACAGTCATCTTGATATGACTGTGTAAAATAATGCTCCGAACCTCCGTATGTGTCAGATTGTCTGTGTGAGCAAAGCAAACGCCTACAGTCATGGTAAACAGTGCATCCAATTTAAATGCTTGGATTTTATGTACGTTATGGTGAAGACTAACAATTTCCTAGGCTTTCTCATGTTTCGTGGTCATGTTTTGTTCAGGTTAGATTGAAATAGTTTTAGATGATGTAGTAAGGGACTAGATCATTTGCAAACAAGCAGATTCAAAACCACAAAGAGAACCAGAAAGTCCAGAACAGATCAAAAGTAAACATCTACAGTTGTGTGCAAAAGCAGTAGCAACAAAACCCTATAAGATAAGATAAGATAGCAAACAAGAAACTGACAAATGAAATGTAACGTATGCAATTAAAGTAAAAATACAAGATGAAGTTCAGCCAAAATAATAGAAAAAAGGAAACAAGTGCCTTTAGAGAATATTTAAGATTGAAGGGGTTTGAGCGGTTCTAAAATGCTGCACCAAAGGCTTCCTCTGCTCTGGCCTTGAGCCTTACTGTGAGGACATACAGAGGTAAATGGTTGGATGACATGAGCACCCTGGTTAGGGTCTGGCACGGCAGCAGGTCCATGAGAGATTGAGGTCGAAAACATCCTTTGACTTTAGCGATGAGGTTTAGCTGACAAAAGCTTGACTTTATGACAAAACTCACTTTTTTATTAAATATAAATAGACTGGGGAATGCCAGTCTATTTATTTCTTGTAGATGAGTGAGAAAAAATTAAAAAGGGCCAAGAAGACTGGCGAGACAGTTGGCGTAGTTGTGCCCAAATATTACAATAAAGATTTTGCTGTCATTTGAATTAAGAACTTAACGGTCATCCTTGAAGCAACAGAGTTGCTTCCCTCCTTGAAGCAACAGAGTGAAAGGCCTTTAATTCTTTGCCCAAAAGTACACAACTGTACTCAACCTTTACTAATGGCTGAGCATAATTATTGTTTTTTTAATTTCAAAGAAAGCAGATTTGACCGTTTTCAGTGTAGCGGTAAAAAATTAGATCATTGTTTTGTTTTTTCTTATTTGACCCCATAATAAATAAATGTAATAAAAAGAGTAATGAACCTAAGACGGAGCCTTGGAGGACACCATATGTTATTTAAACAACGTAACTTAACAATCCTCTGTATGCTCAATCTATTTCTTTCAAGCGAGAATGTTACAGTGTAGCTAAAAGAAAGCAGTCATGGTGTTTTCTGGATTGTTGTTTTGTTCATTTGACATAAGACATAAACAATTTCAGAACCTGGTGAAGACCAGATGAATAAATCCTTGAAAACTTAATATTAAACAAAGAGTTATTTCTTTCTTGTGGGGTTGAGATCCTTTAGCTTCATTTTATTTGATAAGACATTGTTGAATTTGTTATTTCTTACATTTTATTTAAATAAATGTAAAAGATAGTGAAGTACTATCACTTACATGGCAATATGTTAAAGTAATTTTTGCAATAACTGTAACCGTGAAGGCGGATTAGGGATAGCAGATTGATTATGTAGTTTAAAACATTTTGAACCTGGTGAAGACCAAAATGTTTATATAATAAAACTGTTGAAATGGCAGTATCTTACTTTCTTTTACCTATGGCTGCATGAGAGAATCAAAGAGGTTCTCCCAATTTTTTTGTAAAAATGTGTAGCAAAACTGACCATTTTGTTCTGCATTTAAATCAGTTTTTCTTACAATTTTTAGGTAAACACAAATGATATTTTGTGGTGGGTGGGGGTTTCAGAATTTACTTGTTTTCTAATACTGTAAATTATATATTACAGATATAAATGTTACACAATTATATACTGTATATATAAAAAAATCTCAACAGATACATTAAAACAAAAAAAAAAAACATGACTTTAAATCTTCCGATGTCCAATTTCAAGGTGAAGTGAGGCTGGTTTGCAGCTTCCGTCAGTGTGTATGTGTGTGTTTGTGCTTATCTGCTTGTAATCAGGTCTCTGCTTCCATTCCCAAAGCTGACCCTAACAAGATGTGGCTGATAAGGCGGGCCTCTGGATGCATCTGTATGCTGGGCCTATTGTGCTTGGATGAGAGTGGAAAAGAGAGAGGGGTAGGCGAGAGGAGAGGAGGGAGAGGAGGGAGAGGGGTGAATCTCTGAAGGGTTGGTCCTTTTTTTCCTGAAATGGAGATGTTATTACATTAGCAGCTAAAAGGGTTTATTCACAGTTAGTGCAGTTTAGGCATGCAAATGGAGGATTTCGGTGCTCTGTGTTGCCTGGAGGTATAGGACAGAAAGCACAGGAGATTTGCAAGGATTAGTTCCACAGGTTCCTTTTATTATGGAAAGAACCCTTCGTGAATAAAAGGGGGAGGGAAAAGGTGAGTTGAGGAGAAAGGATAGAAGGGAGCCAGTCAGGGAATTTAGATGGAGGTTTTTTTCTCTCTCTGTGTACTACATTCAGCTGCATTGCAAAGAATCTAAATGATTTTTTGATTCCTTGACTCTCCCATGGTCCGAGGCTACAGAGAGTACCGGTTTACGTCCGACCTTCGCCCCTCCGTGACAGTTGGTAAGCAGTACGCTACTCTTCGCCTGCAGATCGAGACAGTCGTATTCCTGAGCAGACGCGAACCATGAAAAGCTGGAATCCCACATAGCAGTAAGTGATGGTTATGATGATGAAGCCTCTTGGCATATTTTACAGTGCACACTGCTCAGTGCACATTAAATGGAGGGTGGCGACCCATTCAGATCACTCATGTAGTGGGTGCATGTCTGAGGGACTGGGGTGCTGCAATCTGATATGCTTGAGTTGTAAAGTTAAAGCCTTCATTATCTCGGCACGAGGCGTAAGGTGTCACCTTCATTGGACCTGACACATGCACGCTTCCCTAACCGTGGGAGACCACACACACGCAGAAGTGCACACCAGTGTAAATACGACTCAAACTGTGGGAGACGGGGTTGAGAGATGAGGAAGAGATGCCTGAGGAAGAGATGGACAAGAAAGGCTGTGAATTAATGGCCGATGGGGTACGCCAAGGTCGGCCCGGCTCAGGTTTGCGGAGCTGGTCAAGGTGATGGGTCGTGATGTGGGGGGGGGGGGGGGGGGGAAGGGACGCACAAACACAGAGACAGAAGGCCGGTGGCAAATTACTCCGGTCTGTTGTTCCGCGGGGAGTAGAGAGTGATGGTGAAAATGAAGAACGAGATTGATGGGACGGCATGCGCTTCAATCAGACTTGATGTGATGTCATCTGGTGTCCCATCATCTATTCTTCACCCAGAGTTTTTCCCCTAACTTTTTTTTCTCTGTTTGTTTCAACCTTCACAAAGAACAATTAACAATGTAAAAGAGTACAAGTTTAGTGAAGCATTCTTCAAGTTAAAAATTTTTTTGGAAACTTTTGGAAACTTTCATCACAATTTCATTGACAATGTGGGTTTGCATGTTTAGGCACATACTGTACATGCATGTAAAGTCCTCAGCAAGATCAAACATAAAGGCAATGGCCCAGCAGTTTGATCACCTTGAGTAAAAACATGATAGTTTCACTGTATTCACATGAAAATAAAAATGCATGGTATGATTTGGGTGCTTTTTTTTAACGGAGAAATAGAGAAAAACATCTATTATCAATACTGCTGTTGTTTCTTTCCACTGTCGCCACATACTTACTCATGTGAAGTTGACTTGTTACCATTTGACAGTGAAAACTCATTTTGACTGCACTGAATGATGGCATGGTTTGAATTTGACTGTGTGTAATATTTCTGGATATGAATTAGTTCTTTTTGTGTGTATAAATAAACCAAAATGGTTGCTTTTTTGTGATTGGCTCATTCACTGTTTATCTAAGCAAGGAATTGAACTAGTGTTAGTGTAAGTTATATAATATATGCCTCTTGTTTGTTATTTTGATTATCTTTGATTGTGTGTCATTCTCCTGCCCTCCTCAACCGTCGTCATGCTTCTCCAGTCCAATTTTTGCCTTTAATTTTTGCCACAATTATTGTCTTTAATAATTGTGGCAACCTGTCCTCTTTGTCACCCTGACAAGATATACGTTATTTATGCTTTTTATTGAATAAATCAACTATACCACATTACGAATATTCCAATATCTCCTTTCTTGTAAAGCAAATTTGTACTGACACAGTATAGGCAATCAGACCCACCATAATGTTGGCTTTCATTTTTAGGTTAGTGGATCCATCCATCCATCCATCCATCCATCTTCTTCCGCTTATCCGAGGTCGGGTCGCGGGGGTAGCAGCTTCAGAAGGGAGGCCCAGACTTCCCTCTCCCCAGCCACTTCTTCTAGCTCCTCCGGGGGAATCCCGAGGCGTTCCCAGGCCAGCCGAGAGACATAGTCCCTCCAGCGTGTCCTGGGTCTTCCCCGGGGCCTCCTCCCGGTGGGACGTGCCCGGAACACCTCACCAGGGAGGCGTCCAGGAGGCATCCTGACCAGATGCCCAAGCCACCTCAACTGGCTCCTCTCGATGTGAAGGAGCAGCGGCTCTACTCTGAGTCCCTCCCGGATGACTGAGCTTCTCACCCTATCTCTAAGGGAGAGCCCAGCCACCCTACGGAGAAAACCCATTTCGGCCGCTTGTATCCGCGATCTCGTTCTTTCGGTCATGACCCAAAGCTCATGACCATAGATGAGGGTGGGAACGTAGATCGACCGGTAAATCGAGAGCTTCGCTTTTTGGCTCAGCTCTCTCTTCACCACGACGGACCGGTACAGCGCCCGCTTGACAGCAGACGCTGCGCCAATCCGCCTGTCGATCTCCCGCTCCCTTCTTCCCCCATTCGTGAACAAGATCCCGAGATACTTAAACTCCTCCACTTGGGGCAGGACACCCCCCCTGACCCGGAGAAGGCACTCTACCCTTTTCCGGCTCAAGACCATGGCCTCGGATTTGGAGGCACTGATCCCCATCCCGGCCGCTTCACACTCGGCTGCGAACCGATCCAGCGAGAGCTGCAGATCACGATCTGATGAAGCCAAAAGGACCACATCGTCTGCAAAAAGTAGAGATGAGATCCTAAGGCCACCAAATCGGATCCTCTCAACACCTTGGCTGCGCCTAGAAATTCTGTCCATGAAAGTGATGAACAGAATCGGTGACAAAGGGCAGCCCTGGCGGAGTCCAACTCTCACCGGAAACGAGTCCGACTTACTGCCGGCAATGCGGACCAGACTCTGACACCGGTCATACAGGGACCTGACAGCCCGTATCAAAGGGCCCGGTACCCCATACTCCCGGAGAACCCCCCACAGGGCTCCCCGAGGGACACGGTCGAACGCCTTCTCCAAGTCCACAAAACACATGTAGACTGGTTGGGCGAACTCCCATGCACCCTCCAGGACCCTGCTGAGGGTGTAGAGCTGGTCCAGTGTTCCACGACCAGGACGAAAACCACACTGCTCTTCCTGAATCCGAGGTTCGACTATCCGACGGACCCTCCTCTCCAGGACCCCTGAATAGACCTTGCCAGGGAGGCTTAAGAGTGTGACCCCTCTATAATTGGAGCACACCCTCCGGTCCCCCTTTTTGAACAGGGGGACCACCACCCCAGTCTGCCAGTCCAGGGGAACTGCCCCCGATGTCCATGCGATATTGCAGAGTCGCGTCAACCAACACAACCCTACAACATCCAGAGCCTTAAGGAACTCCGGGCGGATCTCATCCACCCCCGGGGCCTTGCCACCGAGGAGCTTTTTAACCACCTCGGCGACCTCGCCCCCAGAGATTGGAGAGCCCAACCCAGAGTCCCCAGGCTCT
Source organism: Xiphophorus couchianus (assembly GCF_001444195.1). NCBI lineage: Eukaryota > Metazoa > Chordata > Actinopteri > Cyprinodontiformes > Poeciliidae > Xiphophorus > Xiphophorus couchianus. The sequence goes on along the minus strand of NC_040234.1, from coordinate 9,719,870 downwards.
GCTTCCTCAGTGGAAGGCATGTTGGTGGGATTGAGGAGGTCTTCGAAGTACTCTGCCCACCGGCCCACAACGTCCCGAGTAGAGGTCAGCAGCACACCATCCCCACTATAAACAGTGTTGGTGCTGCACCGCTTCCCCCCCCTGAGACGCCGGATGGCGGACCAGAATCGCCTCGATTCTGGTCCGGTTAGTGGATGTGGAAAATAATACAACATATCAAGTAATACAGAGTCTTTAGTGTATTTTGAGTAGAGTAACAGGCAAGCTGATTATATCTGCTTAATTAGTTGGCCTATTTGCCCTGTTAAAGGGGGATAGGGAAATATTATGTACAGGGACATAGTGTCATTTTATAGCACAACCAACTAAATATGTTATCTTCAGCTGTTATAAAAAGTCCTTTATATATAAAATAAAACATGATAGAAATTTGACTTTTGCAATTTGACAGTTTGAAATTAACCTCTGTCTCTTTAAGAAAGCTCCAACTCTTCCTGACTTCAGGCGGAGCTTTGTGAGGCCAAGTGTTTAGGCACGCCGAATGGCTCCAGAGATTCAATAATTTCTCCAACATTTTGCATGAAAGAATCAAAACAACACTACAGGTTTATTTGTGATGAGGGATTAACATTATAACATGATAAAAAGCTCAAAAAAGTCAATTTTACAAACACCCAACCCTCCCTGTTCCCCTCTCTTAAAGCCTAGAATCAGTGGCTTCAGAGACTTGATTTCCAAGTATAATTTTGAAATACAGCTACCCATAAGGTCAGAGTGCTGGCGGATATTTTTTCAGTTTCCTCCCCAAGATGGTTTAGGTATTTTAATGAAAATGTTTTGAAACGGCCCAATCTTTCTTGAAAGTGAGGAAAAGATAAAAGCAGTTTTTTTTTTGTTTTTTTTCTTGTCAAGCTGTCAGGCAGTACAAAGCAACAGGTGGGGGATGGAGCAGCAATGCATTATTATGTGCTCTGTGCAGCCAGAAAAATCTCTGGTAGCTTTCTATGGCATCTCATTAAAAGAATTTAAACTGTAGGAACAGTATGTCTTAACTTTTAAATCCCTGGTAAACATGGCGCTGGTAGCTGGCTCGTGCATGTCCAGAAACGGCACTTGAGGTGAAGTGGCCTGTTATGCTCTGTTTTCAGCCCAACACATTGCTTAAGAAAGGAGAGTGTGCACCACTGAAGAAAAAGGCTCTCCCCTCTCCACACCAGCCAACAGCCATCCATCTCTTCTGGCCCAGCGGCTCTTTAATTGTCTGCATTTGGATGCTTTAACACTTGTGCTGTTAACAACCATTAACCACGAGTGTCCTCACACAACTGTGAAGGAGGTACAAAGAGGACAAGCACACAAACCGGCAATGGTTGTGTGAGACTCTCAAACAAGAATGAGTGTAATCAAACAATATCTTTTTCGCGAGCCGTCTGTTAACGACACACTGGGACACAGTAGGCAAATTTGTCCTGTGGCTCCATTCTGTAAATATCTCTAGTGTTGTGTTATTAGTGTGGTCAGTAATTTATTGTAAAGTTGACAAACTTACAACAGAAAAAAAAAACACATGTCTCTACTGTTTCTAAAAGTGAGAATTTTATTAATTGCAATCTGAAATGTTTTGATAAAGAACTGACTGACTCATTATTTTCAAAAATGCTTTAAAAAGCCTATTAAATGAAATTATTAAAAACATTTAAAGACATTGTCAAAAAACATTTGACAATGAATATAATATGTGTGTGTGTGTGTGTCCAGGTGGCATACAAATTTTAGTAACATACACTTGACAATGAATGTAAATATATTTATATTACATATGTCTTTGGAAGTCTTTATTCTAATGTTTTTGGAGTAAAGCTAGAGCTGTTGTATACAAATACAAAGAAAATTCAATGAAAAGACTGTAGAAAGAAGGTACTCTTTATTCCGTTGCTCTTTTTTTTTTATGAAAGTGGAATCTCACTGTCATCAAAACAATATTGTGAACACATAAACAATTACTTTTGCACTGGGGGACATTTTTCCTCACCACAGTGAAAACCGCTACATTTATGCCTCCCAGGTGCTTGAAACTCAGCTGTATCCCAGGTGTTTTGAGCAATTTGTCAAAAAAAATAAACAAACTTATGTTGGGATAAATTGGAGCAACAGTACTACAACAATTAGAATAAGGCTTATTTATCAATCCAGCACTAGAATGCAAGTTAATTGGATTCTCTGCTTTTGATTTAAAAAATGTGAAGAATTCTACTTTTCCGGCCTTTTATTTCATTTATAAGCATATTGATCTTTAACCTGTCAGTGTTGCTTGATTGGTTAAAGATGGGAACATGTTTATCTATATTTTTCCAGGTTTGGGTCTTTGTAAAAATGTCCTCTTGTTTTTGTTGAACTATACTAAAAGGATGACAGAAGAAAGAAGGAAAGTGTCAGTGAACAGAACATTAATAGTCACTCCGTACTCTGCTGCTATCTTCTTCCTGCACCCATCCCATGTTCCCTTTGAGCATATTTGTAAGTGTGTGCATTGAACAAACACCCCCTCCAAAGTCCACAGCCCACTGCCTCAGGCCTGGGTCCACTCAGAACAATAGTGGAGCTGCTCCCCCTGCTGCTTGCAGATAGAAACTGCCTCTGGGCCTTACTATCCCTCTCTGAGCTTTGTGTGTTTGTTTTGTGCTTGCATGTGCAGTCGGTGAGTGCATGCGTTACCCGGCGAGACGTTCCCAGTTTTACACAGTGGGCTCATTCTCCTGCATCCTGCCACAAATATGTATGTGACTTCACCTTCCATTCTCTCACCCCTGTACTGTTCAGAAACAACAGCTCCAGCATCTGCAACCCATTGTTTGTGGTTGCTGACTTTTATTAAGCCCCTCTTCCTTCTTGTCTGCTCGTCCAGCTGTAAAAGTCTGATGATCTTTTTGTTCTTTTTTTACTTTGCATGAATGGGTTTTTATACACGGCTCTTACAAATGACTCCTTTGCAAGGGAAAGACTTAAAAAAGGGGGTTCAAATGAAAGTCCGTGCGTATTAGAAGGCAAAGAAGAATTAAGGTAACAAGTAAATTCAGAACTCGGATGTGAGTGGTGGGAGGACATATTCAAACTGAGTTATCAAATGACTTCTCTGCTTTGTTTCCTTTCTTCTCCCCATTTCTCATTGCACTATGGATCTAGACACTTTAAGCACCAATTGCCATTTGCATTTTATCAGCCATATGGTCACCTGTCATGTTCACATGACCAAGTGATCAAAGGCTGGGATTTGGTTTAATTGTTCCCCACTGTTAGGCTTTAGCCAGTAAGGACTCTCTCAGTTTCTACTTCAGCAGGTGGTGTATGAAGGGGTGTGAGTGTGTGTGTTTGTATGGAAGCATGTTGTGAGTGCATAGCTGCACAGTGCAACTCCCCAATATTTGGACAGTTCTTTCTTTGAGTGTCTGCTCATCGTAACAAAAACAAAAACAAAAAAAAAAAAAAACAGATTTAAAACGTTTATTTGATATTTAATACTCCCTTCTTATATGTAATAGTCAGCAAACGAACTTTGTAACTAGAAGTTTGCTGTCTCAATGCTACATATTCAACTGATGAGACAATTTGCAAAAATAACACAATGCTATAAGTTTTACCTGAAATCTGAAAAAAAAAAAGTTTAAAACTGTGCAGAAGAAATGTTTCCAACTGGTGTGTCAGGTGGTCAAAAGGCAAACAAGCTGAAGAAGATGAAATAAAGAATCTGAAAAGCTAATCTGATTTTGGCATCAAGGAAGTTTTGCTTCTGAGTCATGTAGAATCAATTTCATGAGATACTTTCATTTAAGAACCATAAAATAGAACGAATAAAGCTTTGATGTATATATTTAAAAGATTTAGTATGTTGAGCTAAGAGTGACTTTAGGAAGAATTTGTTTAGCAAAACCTGTTCCACCAAGAAGCTCATAATCTAAGTTGTATAGCAGGTGATGTTGACAGGTTTAGGTGGGAAAAAGCAGAATTTTATGAAAACTGAATGAAACTTTGCTCTTGTGAACCCATGTAGAATTTCACTGGTCTATAGCAGCACTGTTGGCATGCAGCAAGAGGGTCCTGGGTTCAAATCCTAGTCTGGGGTCTCTCTGCATGTTCTCCCTGTGCATGTGTGGGTTCTCACCGGGTACTCCGGCTTTCTCCCATAGTCCAAATACATTATTGGTAGCTTTGATAGGCATATGTGTGTGTGGGTTTTTGTCCTATGTGTCTCTATGTCCGGGGTGTACCCTGCTTCTTGCCTAATGACCATCCCCCCACCCCGCTTCAATAAGTGGGTATAGACGATGGATGGATGGTCTTTCTAGCCAAAAGCAAATGGAAGTTCTTAGCCAAGAGCACATGAGACTCTACCTGTTTATTTTTATGAGGAAAATAGGTGGAAAATCATTACATATTCCAAAATTCATAAAGGGTATACATGGCAGAAGTCAGAGCCATCATGACTGGAAAGAGTTAACAATTTGTTGCTTGAACGATTGAAATAGCGCAAAGATTTCAGAAGGACAAGGAAAATTGTGCCAGCTGCAAGAGTTTTAATAACTTTCACGTGATTACAAATTGAATTTGTGTTTTGTCATGAAGAACAGAAATACATTATTTAAATGTGTCACTGTTCTAACTTTGTCTGCAGTCATGATGCAATGTTTGAAGCGACTCCAGGTAGCTTGCACAGCTCCCCCAACACAAATCTAGTAATACCTAAAGACTCAATAATCAGGTTGGTTTTAATTGTCTTTGTTCAGGAATTAATCCACACTGTGTTGTAATGCGAAATGAAGTCAGCTTTTTGTGGTCTGCCTGATGCAGAGTGGAGGAAAACTGACAGTGAGTTTGGTCCAAAAGCAGTGGTGAGGAGAGACTGGATAGAGGTGTTTATGGTTTCTGCAAGAGGGTTTAGCTTGAAAGGGGCTTTGAGAGATTCTCATTGATTGGGTTTTAATTTGGTGGGGAGTATCCCTTCAACCCAAACACCAAGCTCCACCCATCCCCCTCTTCAATTCTTCCCACCAAATCCCCATGCACCCCCCCACCCCCCGCCCCCCTCCACATCCCTACCCCCTTGTCTCTCACCCCCCATCCTGTCCCAGTGATAGAGAGGGAGTTGAGAAGTCGGGGTGGTCCGCGTGGCCGGTCAGAGCCAGCTGATGGGAGTAAACCAAACTCAGCAGGCCTGTTGTTTGTGTTTATTCTGTGTGTTTGTGTGTTTTTGAGTGTCACTCGGCTGAATGAAACAACCTGTATGTTGCTTCACAAGTTTGATAAGCTCTAACGGCCTTTTTTAAAAAAAAATAAAAACACTATTAATCACGTTGGACTATCACAGGTGGATAAAGAAGCATATCATCCCTCTTTCAAGCAGATTATCTGCTTTGAAATAGCAGGAAATGTATTGTTGCTTTGTCTTGCAAAGTTATTGAGCGTTCTTGAATGTTTTCGCGTTTAAAAAATTTACAAAAGTTTAATGTATTTCTACTTTGTAAAACAACTTCTTTTGTTTTCTTTGGACACATGTTTCTATGTAGACAATGGAAGCTTTTTCTTGTTGTTCATTGCAAACAGCTTAGACAAAGCCAAACTGTCCGGCCCAAAATTCTGAATTGGTTTTAGGTCTGGACTGAAAAGAACATGTTCCATTTGTATCTGTAATCTTTTTGTTTGGGAAACCCATAGCCCATTCTCCAGCATTGTGCAGCCTTGGAAAAGTTTTGTTGCCCTGTGTTTAGCTCATGTGCAGTTTTCCACAACGTCTAGCATTCATTAAGTAAATCCCTGTATTGGTTTTGTCTGACAGGAACACTGTCTTCCTATGTGTGACTTTGTCTTGGTCTATTACATAAAATCCCAAAACAATTATAGGAAGTTTGTTAAAAAAACATGTTAAAGTTCATTAGGTATAAATATCTTTCCAAGACACCCTTGGTGTACCTCTTATTTGTCTTTTACAGGGCAAAGTTGGTGAAAGCCCTCAGGGGAAGAGAACTAACCAATTGAAAGCCATGTAAAGATACTGTCCTTCCTCCTGTGTTTGCTTTAGCAATCTAATCTCAGACCTAATCTATGACATGTTTACTTTTTCTTTTCTTAATTTGCAACTTCAAACAGACAAAGGCAGAAGTCGAGTCTTAATTAGGTTAGTTATCTCTGATGCTCCGAGAAAAAAAAAAAGAAAAAAAAAGATAAAGTTCTCTCACCAGGACTGTTTCAAATTAACCTAATTGGATTTTTAGCAGAAACTCAGCAAATAGTCAGGGTTAAACAAAGAGAAAGACATATAGGAGGGGAAAGATCCTCATGAACTGAGAATAAAAGGGTCTTTTCAAGGGTCATGTTCAAGGTTCTCCATTCTGGTTTGTCTCAACAAACAGAAGAGAAAGCTGCAGTCTCGCTTCTAGGGGAGCTGACCTGGGCAGCAGCACAGAGAGACCGAGCGGGGGCCCCGGCATCCGACTGAACAAAGCACTGGACAAAGAAGAAAAGATGACTGAGGACATATGGAATCTTCTTTTTGTGTGTTTAAGCACTTCAATATAAACTTTAAAAGTTAGATCAATTAAAAATTTTAGTCTAAGATGCTTAAATCTATATAATCAGATGTGATTTGTAGACACATCTAATTATTGCTATTTTCTAAATGTAACTCGTGCGATTTTTCTGCCGTTAGTGTAAAGTTCAGCTTGGAGTTGTTAACTTTTTGCTCCAAGAAAGTTTCATGTGGGAAAAAAATAGGGGAGAAAAACGTAAAAAAAAAAAATAATTAAAAAGCACTCTTTTTTTTTTTTTTTTTTTTTTTTAGAAAAGTCACACAAATTATTAATGGCCTGTTTTTGCCTCCTCTGGTATTTGAAAGCTATCAAATTAACACTTCCTGAAGAAGCAGGGATTGTATTAAGAATCCCAAGTTCCCCACCAAGCAAAGGTGAGAAAATATTCCAGGGGGCAGTTTGATAGTAACCAGGGATAGAGGGTAAAACTATTCCTTCACTCAAGTTTCTCAGGGTGAATTAATTAGATAAGGGAAGCAGTGAGATATGAACTACTATATATAATTTACACCACACCTCCTGCAAGATGAACTGCAATTTGAGGTAAGGAAAACTAAAATGAATGATAATGATTTTAATTAAAAAGAAAGTGTTGGGTGGCATTAGTCATGTAAATCATATTTCTGTAACATACCCTGTGAAGTTTTACAAGTAAAATAGTTAATATTCCTGCACTGGCTGTGTCAAAAATTAGGATCTATCTTGCGCCGCTGTGATGTATAGATGAGTTAATTAAGCACATTGATTGGTGCCGAATTGATGCGGCATGTGGATTTTTAATTAGTGCATGCTTGAGTGTGTTAAAACTCTTGTGGGCTATCTGAGTGGAACCAAGTGGAACTGAGCATGTGAGTACAGAACACGGCTCAGCGTACCCCAAACAAAACCCTGACTGCCCGCGATTCTCTTTCAAAACCCTTTAGTTGCTCCCTCGGACTGTCTCTTTGACTTAAAATAATCCGCCATTTTAGGCCTGCATTTAGAGGGTGGGGGACAACCTCTTTTAAAGGGAAGCTCATTTAGACCTACAATAGATACTCATTCTTAAAATTATGTTTCATGCCCCATTTCTTAAAACCCACCTCTGTTTTCCTATTTGGCGAATTGCTTTCTCTAAAATGCAGTACTATGTAGACTTTATCTGCTATAAAGAAAGATTTTTTTTATATATACAATTTGTATTTGACTTTAGCTAAGGCCCTCTATCAGGGCAGGTGCTGTTTCATCCACATGTGGAAAAGTATCTTGTGTCCACCTGTGTATTTGGGTAACACCGTAAGTCCATTAGTTTGTGTGTTTGACGTCCGTATGCTGTCCACCTGTCATAATAGTCCGTTTGTCCAGCTGCTGCTGAACTGCTTATTTTCTCTCTTAGAGGCCCTCTCGGGTCCAGATGAGACAGCCTGCAGCTAACTGGGGCCCTCTGTCACACACATCCATGGAACTCCACAGGGACACAGGCTAAAGTACAGGGGGCCTCAATCGTCACGTGTTAACGTCCGAATCAGATTTCGAGATAAGATCAAAGATCTGGCGCAATTAATGAAGAGCAAAGTCATTTTATTATATTTGGATATAAGTTATAAATAAAAGAAATGGAACCATGTCCCACAATTGTTTGCTGCTTACTTTAGTACTCTTTAATTTCTCACACCAAAATCAAATGAGCATTCTAATTTTTTAAATATATTTTAAACATTACATTTATTAACTTAATTACTTTTCCCCAAATAATTAGCCTTTATTAACATACAAAAATAAACAGATGCTATTGTTGCCATGAAGCAAGAAGGTGTTGGGTTTGAATTCTGATATGCATTTACCAATGTAAATCCTGCTTTAGCTGAGGATCTTCCAAAAGAGAGCTGGTTGTTGAGATGCAAGGATAATGTTAGCTTCCATTCTATTTGTTTGATATGACTTGTTGATAATTCAGATAACGTGTTCTTTTTGTGGTTCCAATTAACATTTTGTGGACAAAAATTGCAAAAATCTTATTCTATTATGTATTCATCTCAGCTTTCACCTGTTGCCTCTTCTCACTACTGCCTACAATATTTCAAAGGGAGTGAACTTTTATCCAGATGTTTGTTGTCTTAAGAATGGTTGACTAGGGTTTTTGTTATTTTAACTTGCTAGCCATTAGCCACAATTCATTTGGCAGAGTGTATTGCAGCCAGAGGTTTGCTTACCATTGGACAAAACTCTAAACTAATGAAAATAGAGCTTTCTTTGCGAAGAAATCTGATGAGTGCTTGCAATTTGTCAAACTTGACAACTGAAAGAGTGAACTGAGACACAACTTAACTAAACCACCAAAGCAAGATCATGACATATTTAACCCGATATATGTATGATTGGTGTAACTCAATGGCATTTTATCATTTTCAACCATTCTCATCATTTCATATTTTTCTGAAAGATAATTGAGGGCCAAGAGAGCATTGCACACTGGGCAACAGAAGGATGCACACGGCTGCTCTGTTCCACTTTGTTTGGCACCCTTGCAGCTCCCGACACATGCCTCACTTACTGACGCTCACTTCTCCCCTGCAGTCTGTCACATTGTCTTTCTACAGAGAACACTCATATGATTAGATCACACACCAAGCCCGGGGGCCAGTTTTTATTATGTATGAGAGTTTTTAGCCTCTAGGTTTCTGGCGTTCAGGTTTTTGGAAACTGGCGAGCCAGTGAGAGCGGCACAGCATCGGTCAGTGGCGAACCAGTCAGAGGAAGAGCTCTGGGACTTTGTTGCACTGTCAAGGCCTGGTTTATTGTGCCTTGTGGCCCATACTTAAAAGTCCAATCTCTCAGTCTGGCTCTGCTTTAGACAAGCTTCCCATGGAGTATAACTATGCCATCAGCAAAGCAGAGTGTCGTAGGGAACTTCATATTAAAACACACCTGTCCTTTCCACTGAGTAGGAATTATGTCTTTGCAACAGCACTGATTGATAATGTGTCTGCCAGCATTCGGTGACGGCCAGATATTTACTTCTTTGTGTTGTTCTTTTACTATTTTTCTTTCTTTATAAAGGATAGGAGAAATTAACACTCATACTGCGGAAAGCCGAGGGCCTGGTTATGAGCGGGCATTTGCTCCCCTGCTGGGTGTATTGATAAGCAACACTGAACCCTGTGGTCAATCTTTGATTGTATTATTTGGAGACCTCTAGTCAATCTCCCTTTAACACAAAGTAGTGCATGATATTGTATTCAAAAATGATGTTACAGGACATTGTCATATTTGCAATTTTGTGGGTGGAAGATGATGCTCTGACCAGATGAGGCTAAAGTTGAACCTTTTGGCCTAACTAACTAACTTTTCTTCTTTTGCAAAGAAGAGTGGGAAAATGATTTAGTCTTTAGGTTTATAAAATTGGTGGAGACACAACCGAACAGACTTACAGATGTGAATCAAGAGGGCTGAATCCAGATGCATTTCCCACATTTCAGATATTTATTTGGACTGATGTTTGCACGCTGCTTTGATTTTAAGGAAAAAAGCTCATACCTATTGTTTTGCCAAATCTTGCAGCTATCTCAATCAAATTTTCACACAAATATAGATGATCAAAAGCATAAATGCAACTTTAGCATTTTTCCTTTCAGCTGTGTTTTGACCTAAACGGCTGAATATCTGGGAAAATCTGTGACATCATCGTCCAAAGCAGCTTTTCTTGCTTGCTTTTCTTGCTTGTGACTTATCGTGCTCACCCGTTCCAGACATTCACACAGCTCGCACACGCACAATCCTACAGAGGAGACTTCCAGCAGAGTGGATTAAAACAGTCCACACACTCTGACAGACCTCAGTGGGCCCTAGCATCTGTTCAGAGCTCTGATTGGGGACCTTGTTACTCCTGTAAAAGGTGACTCATATAAAGTGTTCCCACACCAGAAACAACACTTTTCTGTTATTTAGAAAATCCAATGTTTGGAATAGCCTGAATTAAATATTCATAGCTTCATAGTTGCAAAAAAAAAAAATACTTAAACCCATTTTGAGCAGTTGGTCTAAAATAATTCACTCTGAAATATGTTGCCAGTGTTCCATTAATGAGGAGGGGGTGATGGAGCATGACAGGGAAAAGAAAAAAACACTAAAAAGAAAGATTTGAACATGTCATGGTTGAGCAGTATTGTAAACCCTCTTTTTCCTTCACCTCTGACTCTTCCTCTCACACTGAGGTGTTTTTGTCTTGGCATCTCACAAAGTTGCTTTATCCACTCATCAGGCCCTCCCACGCCCTAGCTGGACACTCTGCCTATTGACACGCACCCTCAAACGTAAATCCACCTACACAGAAACACAAACAGGGGTCAGAGCGAACAGCATTCATTCAAGCCAGCTGCCCCTTCTTTCACCTGGTGTCTACAAACAGAATGGTCTCTGGTTGAGGAATCTCAAACCAAAACCTGTTAGGTGTGGCGCGTACTCGCACAACAATCCGCCTCCCCCCCCAAAAAATTTCTTTAGCGTTTGTAGCATTTGCTTACACCGCACATGCTCAAATTGCCAGAGTTTGTGTGGTGACATGGAAGAGCTTCTCATTATGGTGACCATTGTGCATATTCTTCTTTCCAGAGGTGCCGGCTTGGAAAGCTTACTCACTGGGATATAGAATAGAGCGGCCATTTATTGTACAGTCCCCAACAACTCTGATGGCACAGTGCGCTCATACGTGAACGCATCCACTCTCAGAAGGTACAGATGAGACCAACCATGTCGTACTTCCTGATCACCCACTGACTCAAGGAAATCAGGGCTAATTACATCATCTTTACCTCAGTCTGGGTGTCTATGCTAAGCATGGGCTGCTATGACGCTTGAATGCTATGATGACTTTGACTAAAACTACCATGGTGTTACTTTGTCACTGGATTTACACAAAGATTAACTAAAGTCTGAAGAGATTATTTTAGCTGGATAAATAGCAATGTTTTTTGGTATCTATTTTTAGCTTGGTAAAAAAAAAAAACATGAAAAGATTTAACATGAATTGCACGCAGTTGCTCGGTTGTGCAGACGCCTATACCTCCAAACACCACCTCGATGCTTTCAGACCAGGAGCTAAAGAGGTGCAGTTTTGCATGTGCTCACTTTCTACTCTTTGCATCTTATAATGTACCTACATGAGCTGATCGCTACATGTGTCTGCTACGTGCGCACAAGTGAGATAGAGAGCGACGGGGTCAGCGCGGAGTTCAGTGTGTTAGAGGTCTCCGAACCTCGGCTCTTTGATTCCTCTCCCTTGCGGCTTTGAGAATTTCCTCTGCAGTTTCCCAGTGCTGGGCCCACGCTGGGCAAGGCGAACTGTGCCAAGAAAATTTATGTTGATGTCAGCAATGAAAACACCACCATCCCTCCACCGCATCGAACAATATTTTTCAACCAGCGGTTTGTCCGTTCATTCTCCTCCTTCTCCTGCTCTTTTTTTTTCAGCCCGAATATTTCCATTCTTTCTGATGTACGTCTCTGAAAACTTAAATCCATGTTGGCGAGGGGTTTCACACTTCACATGGGTTGTTGTCTCTGCAGGGACTTTGGTAACACAGCTTTCTATTGGTCTCCTCAGGGGCTGGGCCGGTTTGGGGGTGTCTTTAAAGGTGTTATCCACACATATTGGTTTCCCTAAGGCCGTGTCTATGGAAATGTACAACAAAATCACAAAAGAATTACAGATAAAGAATTTCTTTTCACTATGCATATTAGCCTTATTTAATTATTCATGGAATATTTTGCTTTTGTTGCAAGCTAAATACTTGCAACAATATTGAGTTTTGAGTTAAATATTGAGTTTTGAAAACTGCAGTCTGTTAGACAATGAATCAAGGGTGTTTACTCAATGTTGCCCTCTGTTAGATATGTTGCCAGCTATGTACAGTAGTCTTTATATATGTTTTTCGCTTAGATTTTCTTGAGTGAATCAGCAAGCCCAGAGCTGAGATCTGAAGAGAATGTTTTAAATAATTCAAGACCTTACAGTATCTATCATCTTGCAGGAGTAACATCAGATTTTTATAGTAACCACTCACTAAACGCTATCTGCTTTCTTATGGAATTATAAATGTGGGCAGACAGCACTGAATGCTTTTTGAACTGACATAATTCATGCTATAATTAATGTGAAATCCATGCTTCATGGATCTTCTGTTCTTAATCTCATGGGCAAACAGTGTTTTTGTAAGTAAGAACAGTACAGTAGAGAGAGAATCTTTGCAGATTTTTGAGAGGTATACACCCCTTAAAATGTATGCAACAAAGGGAGGCATAAATATGGATAAGATACCGGTAATACTCGCACACATGGCAAAATCTAAAGTAATAGGAAGAGAATTGGGGACCACCACCAGTCTGCTTCATCCTTGGGTAGCATTTCTAGATTTCTAGATGCCTAAAGTTGCCACGTTCATACGATCAAACAATTATATTCAAATGTAAGTATACTAAGGGAACATCTAAGCATTATACTGTTCAGAAAGGAGACAAGTTGTGTGTCCCAGAGATTAACAGGTTTTGTGGTATGTCAACTTTAAAGCAAAAGCAAAAGGCCTTTTGCAGATGATGACTGAAGTCGGTGAGAGAATGTCATTTTTCCACAGTGAAACGTATACGCACTGGCTGAAATAGCCCTGAGACAGGAAGTACTCATTACTCCAAAAGCAACAAAATGACACAAATCAAGTAGTTTTCAAAAGAACATGAGCTGTTGTGGGATGAAACTAAAACTGCATGTGAAGAAGAAAAATGCTATAAAACAGAACTGATGTCTAAATAGGTGACTTTGTAATTAATCCATAGCATCTTGTATTACTAATTAGCAAAATTAGGATGTTATTAGCAACTAATGACATCAAGAACATTGCTTGCTCTTTTTTGAGTGTTGCCTTTGTGTTCCTAAAGACCGGGATGCGCATGTTCTGTGCCACAAGACACTATCTGGCAGGTGCTCCTACCCACGCAGAGACAAATTTGTTGACATGACACACTCCTGAATGCGTTACAAACACCTTCATTCTCTGGTGAATTGTGTGTCACTCTTACAAGAAGAAAGATACATCTTTTATCTTTGCTGAACTGTCAGCTGTAGCACAATGCAGGGAGTTAAAAGCTGCAGCGCTGCTTTCCCAACCGAAAAGTCATGCATGTGTGTTTTCCCACTTAATGTACTTATCTCACTGATTTCTGCATGCGATTGTGTTTAAAGATAGATGAAATGGTCTTGGGTTTTTGAGATTGATCTTCTTGTGAATATCTTGTTCCACATTACAGAAACAGAGGCTAGGTAAGACTGAGAAAGGAAATCAGCATAGAGAAATTTGTTCCTACAGCACCTCATTTTCGCTTTATCACTTGCGCTTATTTGGATTTGGGCCGATGCCTTCAGGCCACCCCGGTCCCTTGATTCCCAACCCCGTCCCACCAGCCCTCAAATCAGTCCCTCCCTCTGTGTGCTGGGAGGCAGGTGAAAGGACTTTTTAGCTATTATCCGAGGCAGAATCACTAGATTGTTGCCCCAAGGCCTTTTGTTGTATCTGTATTGTTATTATCACTAGTGGAATGTAGAATTAGGCGGCATGTATTTTTCACACGCGCACAAACACTGACACAAATTGGCTCCAACCTTGCTCTACCAGTGACTGAATTTAAGTCTTTCTCTGATGTATTTTGCATTATTTTATGCTTTGAATTCGAAGCTCCGTCTTTGCATGCCTCCTATGCATAATTCATGTTATCTGCAATCTTAAATCTGTAATCTGCACTATTTTTTTTTCTTTTAATTTTTACAGTAGAGTAGACTTTCTCCTGATTTTTTTCCCCCACCAACATTTTTATTTTTTTTATTTGTTTTTTTTTTACCTTCAGTGAAAGCGTTAACACTTGATTTAGAGGGGGAACTGCCTGAGCTGTCGCAGACGTGACCACGTATGAAGACGCATTTTAAGAAAAGTCTCCATGACGGTAAAGACGACAAACGGACATTCCGGTCACGTTTTCCTCACACCTCCTGCATGGCATCTATCCATCATCTCATTGGTTGGCATGCCTCGCTCCTGCCATCATCACCATGGCAATGCAAGTGTCCTCCCAGTAGCCATCACCATGGCAATGGGAGTGTCCCCCAGCAACTACCCACATGGGCCCAAATGTAAGCCTCTTAGCCAGGATCACCATGGCAATGCATTTTAGCTGAAACACCAGGCTGTGGTGCGTCTCTGGGCAAAAAGTAAGAATCATATGGATACTCTTTTGTGCCACAAGTCATACATGTTTTTTTCTTCTTGCAGCTTTTGGTTTTTTGTTTTGTTTTTTTCCCCAACTTTTTCCATCTCACAGCATCACTGTCACAGGTTGGTGCCATGGTGTCCTAAGTGAGGCTTGGCAGGAGGCTCAAGTGGCACTGATGGAGCCCGAGTCCATCACATCCCGCTCTTAAATACCCAGGGGCCTTTCTGGGGGACCGCACCAACCTTGTCTGCTTAGGACATCATGTAGTGTCACTGTCGTGACACACAATAGTGAAAGCTGACAAATCCACGGGAGGCGAATTTAGGAGGGGTCCCACCGGAGAGAGAAGCATGCCATTGCGCTTGCAAGGACATGTGCATGACACCCTCGTAAACAAACTCTGTCTTTTAAGCGCACATTTGAATAGTGGACGCACACGTGCAAAATGTTCTGCGATGCTCCTGCGAAGACCTGAAACACACAGACACACACGCACATGCACACAGGTAATCGTGCATATTCATGAGCATGCATGCAGGGCGTCCCGTTTCGCAAGGCTGACTTTTACTGTTTTTAGTGTGTGCAGGCCTATCTGTGCACATTTATGTGAAGTGCGTACGAGCACTCATGAGTGTGCGAAAGTGTGCCTCTGCGTGCGTGTGTGCACATTTAGCTAAAGAGCCTGGTGAGCACCAAGAAGCATAGCTTTAAGGTATGATATGTTAATAAAATGTGTCAAGATGTCTGGAACCCCTTTCTCTCTTTATAAACAAACTTACAGCTTGAGCGCTGCTAATTAGCAAGCCCATCTGTTCAGTTTAGCAAAGTTGTTGAGATTTACCAGGGAAACTGTAAAAAGACAAGCTTGCTTCATCACGGCAGATGACGAGTGTTAAAAATCCCAAATTCAGTTCCCCTGCCTGCAGCGTCTTGTTGGATGTTTCATTCAGTTACCCCTCTATTAATTATTTTTTATATACATACACGCATATTTATATTTATCCGTTGGTCTAATGAATGAAAAAAGCACATCCTTTCCTCCTTTTTCTTCTAATTTCAAAGTGACCATGCAGGCTCAAACCGTCAAGGGTGCAGCGTTAGATGAGATGCAGCATGTGAATACGTGGGGAACCACTCCCCAAACAGCGTCATCTAAAGCTGCAGCAATTTGCTCGAGAACATTAACCGCTGTGGGAGGGGGCCCAGGTTGTGCATGCAAAGCACTCTGCAGCTAGGGCTGATGTGTGTGTTTGTGACTGAGAGACTTTACGTTCATGTGTTTGAGTCATGGTAAAGGGAGGGGGCCGGGGGTGCACAAGAGGTCCATCTGGTCTCTTCTGCTCTTCTGCACTGATATGAGATTACGTTAATCTGGGTACTTGTCAGGACAGGTTAGTGAAAGCAGACGACTGGGTGGGACTCATGCTAAACAGGTTCCCTAGAAAGCGTCTGTTTTCTTCCCCCTCAGACTCTGCAGTGAGTTTGACCAGAAAGTGGTGGACGTTGAACAGAGAGGGTTGTAACAATTTTGCTCTCCTTTTAAAAAAAGTTGCTTTTTTTAGGTTATAAAAATAGTTTTTTTCTGCTTTTTAAAGTGCCTTGTACGTATATACTGTACATCTCTCTCTCTCTGTATATATATATATATATATATATATATATATATATATATATATATTATTATTATTTATTTGTATTTTTTAAAATATATATATATATGGTGTTGTCATCTGTCTGAAAAGTGTGGTGTGCATGTGTAACTAGCCACTGAATCAGTAGCTTGACCATCTGGACTATTTTAATCTCTAATCTGACCAGCGTACCTTCATACACATTTGTCTTGTGGCCTCCAAACTGCAGACGGGACTTCTTCTGACTTTCTTTCAACTACTTCTTGTGATATTGTTTATAACCCTACCCTGCTTTTAGGATTCTCTACAGCTTTGTTCCTGGCCTGCCAAGTTTGTTCCCTAATGTTCGGTAACAAACCTGCAGAGCAGCTTTTCACTTCAGCCTCTCAATGCTGTCATTTGAACTGGAATTTTAATTTCAGCTAATTTTGAGTGACGAGGGGTGGGGAGGCTAGATAGAAATTTCTGGAATATTTTTAAACCTAAAATTAAAATAAAACAAAATAAAGTCATGTATAATTTTCCTCCATGCCCAGGCGACCTGTCCAGGGTGTAACCCGTCTCTCACCAGCCCCCCTCGCCACCCCATTACTTATAAGCGTATAAGACAATGGATGGATGGATCATTTTCCTCCATTCATTCTTAGTAAAATCCAATGAAATTTGTCCTTTTGTAATTTTACATTGTGTCAATGTTCAAAATGATCTGAACACGTTTCTCATTAATGAATCAAAATGTGCTACTGTGTGTTTTTATACATTTTCACTGGGTTTCATTGCTCTTTCAATTGAGCAGTTTAGCAGTATGTTCTTTCAAGCGTATTTCAGTGTGTGACTATTCGACATGTTTACTCGTCCGCCCAATCTCCCCAAACATTTTATTCCAATAAATAGCCCTCCTAAATCCCACCTGGCATCCCATCCTGTGCTCTTCTGATGTTGTTCTCTGTCTGAGAGCACTTTAAGGCCGTAATGTTTTTGTAACTTGTTATGCTAATTAGAATGGCCCTCTTGGACTGTGTAACACAAGGAAGGATTTATTGCCTGTTTGCTCGGAGGGGGAAGAAAGGAAAAAAAAAAAGAAGTTAAAGTAATTAATCCCGTTAACTAAGGAAAATTGGGCAAAAAATAGCTGAGCCACTGGTGCTGGCAGGGAGGAGTTGTAGTTAACCCTGTTTCCTGTGTTTTATTTCAATCCTAATGTTTCCTCTTGTTCAAACTTCCTCCTCAGGATTCCTGCTAATCCTCTTGTCTGTGCTTGATTGGTCGATGGAGGCAGCATTTTGGGTGGGAAAAGGAGGAGGGGTCACAATTGATCAGAGAAGATTTCTGTTTTGTTTTTTGGGGTTTTTTTTCATCCATCACAAAAAAAACAATTCCAGTACCGGTAATTGTTACTTTTTTGAAGAAAATGTGTCTAATTTTGTCTAATTAATTTTCTCAGTTCAGTTTTTTATTGAAATTGTGTGCTATGGACTAACACAAAGTAATGCATAATTGTGAAGGAGGCAGAAAGTGAAAGGTGAATTTGAAAATGTTTTACAAATAAAAATTTTAACAGTGTGGCATGCAACTTTTTTCAGCATGACATCTGTGTGTCTTTTGTTGCTTTTACCGGCCTTTGCACATGCAGAGGGTGAAAATGTTACCCATAATTCTGTGCAAAGTCTCTCAAGTTTGGACTTAGAGAATCTATGAACATCAGTTTTCACGTCTTGCCACAGATTCTCGATTGGATTTTGATCTGGACTTGGATTGGGCCATTCTGGTGCATTAATATGCTGTCATCTGAATTATTATATTGTTGTATGTTTAGAGTTACTCAGATGGAAGGAAAAACATTTACCTAATCTCAAAATTTTTTCCAGGATTACCCTGGATAGCTAAACCCTTTAGCTAAATCTATCTTTCCATCAAGTGTGACCAGTTTTCCTTTCCCTGCCTCCCCACAGCATGATTCTGACACCACCATGTGTCACTACTGTTGCTGAATACATATGCATGACACACTTTTCCTTTTCATTCAGTAACAAAATCTATATATACATATATATTAAGAAAATCATATCCTTTTCCTACCATTTTACAATTATGTACTACTTTGCGCTGGCCTTACATCTGACATTCCTAAGAACATGTTTATGTAAAACAGAATCTATGTTTTGTCTTCCCTGATACAAAACATAGAATCTTTACAAAGCATGTGTTTTTTTGTTTGTGTTTTTTTTTTAAAGCATTGTAGTAATCAGCATTCCTTGGACAAGTAAGTCTGCCCAATAAATACCCTTAAAGTAAAGCTCTCTGTCCTTCAGCTAACTGTTTTGCATTACCATATTTTTATCGGTGCAAACATCATCTAGTTTTAACAGTGAAGTTCCCATGCACGCAGCCTTTTTATAATCAGATGCAGTAACAGGCAGCGCTAACTGGTTCCATACCCACAGTCCTCTCCCTCAGGAGAAATACTCATCTGTTTTTGTCAGTACCATGCCGGGACTGTAACCGGAATAGCCAGATCCCAATTTCATCCCCTTTCAAGGAATTTACAAGCTTAAACAAGACCTCCTTGAAGAGGTATTTGTGTAAGTCCTCCTTTTTTTTATTTTTTTATTTTTATTATTATTATTTTTTAAAAAGGAACAAATGCAAAGAGATAACTCTTTTTGATTTTTTTTTTCTTATGAGGTTCGCTTATTGCATCAAAGGTCTGCCAAATTATTCAACTAACGTAAGAAGATACAAACCTGCTTTCAAACATCTTTGATATCAATTCAATTGCTTTTACTCAAAATCTCTTTTTATGTGGATTATGTTTCTTTATCAGATAAAGGGGAAAGAAATAGCTTTCCCTCTTTTTGTATTTGATTTAGGCATCAGTAGCTCTCTGCTTTCCGTCATTTTCCATCCTTATCTGTACAACCTGAAATGCCGTCTGAACATGCCCTGCTGACATGAAAAGCACTTTTTCTTCCACCCACTTCCGTCTGCATTCATTTGAGAATTTTGCATTTCCGGGGCTCTTGTTTCTAATTGCTGTTTTGATTGTTTTCAAGTCCGGCGATTAGCCACATTAGGTCACATTAAGGACAAGCAAGCCGAGACAAAGCCAGATAATTAACAGAGGATATGGGAAGCTCCGTCCAGCTACTCTTGACTTTATTAATGCTTAAATCCACCATTACAAAGCAAGCAGGAAGGCTGTTTTTTTTTGTGAATTTGATTTTGCAGTTCTGTCTATTTGTCCTCAGGTTCTGCTGTTCAGCACCTACAGCATGGCTACTGTCATTGTCATCTATAAGGTAAGAGGCAAGGGCATAGCAGAGGAGAGGCTACAAAGAGAACACTTGACATGCCCTCATGCAAACTAACCTCCCCCATTAATTACCCCTTGAAAAAAAAAAAAAACAATTATCTTCTTGATTTGTTTGCTCTCACATCTCCTATTGTGCCGCCTGCACCTCTCCCTCCTTTTGTTTACTTATTTATCTGTTTTCAGGGAGAGGGGTGGGCTCCCCCCAACCAACCCCACCCCCTTTTCCCTGCCTGCACCATATGGTTGCAGATCAAATAATGTCAAACATTTTGCCCTTGCAAGTTTTTGCAATTTGCAGTTTCCAAATGTGAGACCTGTTGAAAGCAGGAGTGATAATGGACATGCACTACCCCCCGGTGTTTTTCGTCCCACCATATCTCCCTTCAATTAATGCTACAGCGGGAGTTTCATGTAATAACACTTGCACTTCTGAGCTGTCCACATGAGAGAGGAGGGAAAAGGAGAGGGAGACGGAAGGAGGAACCGGGGAGGGAACGGGCGGCGAGAGGAGTCGGTACGGGGGGAGAGAAACAATTAAAACTGGGCCAGGATGGCGCGACCGGCTTGTGTTTGGTGGCCATGTGAAGGGTGCATGTCAGATAAAGAGAGCAGACAGGGAAGGAGTGAGATGGAGGGCATGCTAAGCTTGTCCATCGTTGTTGCTGAGAGTAATCAAATTGGTGCCAGCAGGGTAGAGAGCGCGCCGACAGCTGTAATTACGCATCACCATAGCGATCACTTTTGGCCTGCCGTGGATGGAGGGTGGAGGCTCTTTGGCTCGTCAGCCTTTAATCAAATTGGGCTGCCGGTCGTCAGGTAGACATGGCTGGACTGGACACTCTGTGTTGATCCTTTGTTGGTTCCCTACGTGATTTTAATGAGGCATTTTTCACTCAAAACAGAAGACCCTAATATAATATTAAAATAAGTCTAATTGTTTACCTTACCAATAAATGAAAGGGCAGCAGTTGTCAATGTACTTATCCACAAAACAGGAGTTTTTTTTTTTGTTTGTTTTTTTTTTACATTTTAAATGGGCATTTATTTGGTATGTTACAGCTGACTGGACATTTCTTTGTAGCTCAACTCTCTTTGGGCTCTCCTAGTAACAACAAAGACGGTCACTTTCACACTTTTCCATGTGCTTAGGTTCATCCATTTTACACCCAGCAACTTCCTGAACCCCTTGAAGTATCTCAACAGAATAATGCTGCCGCCCCTGTGCTTTAATATGTGGATGGGGTTTTTAGGGTGTTGTACGCTGTTATTTTTCTGTCACATGCAAGTCAAAGTAATTACATTAAACTCATTGCATCACATCTGACCGGAACCTTCTTCCACATGCTTGCTGTCTTCCCTGTATGGTTTGTTGCCAACCTTAATCAAGACTTGATACATACTGCAAAAGGATTCATCTTGCCACTCATCCATTAAGGCTAAGTTTTTGGAGCGCATGACTAATATGACCTGTCAGCAGTTTCTCCCAATTGGACTGTGTTTAAGTGGGCGGCCATTTCTTGGTATGCCGTCATGTAATGTAGTTTGAACGGAGCTCTGTGAGATGTTCAATGTTTAGGACTTCATATTTGTCCGTCCGTCTGGCCGTCCCTCCCTCCTAACATTTCTAACACTTCGTAAAGTCCTGTATTTTCAATATTTATTGATTCCCATTCACTTCACAATTAGGTCATAATTTGTGTTGCTCTATCACTTAATTTCCAGTAAAAAAAAAATCATGTTTGTAGTTTTAATACTGAGTAAGTGCTAAGAGTTATGAACAATTTTGCAAACCACTGTACTCTGCAACTTATTGGCAGGACTACATGCAAAAAAAAAAAGTTCAACTCCAAACCATTGACCGCATACAACAGGACATTTCTTTGCTGAGAGATATCCTAATTCTATAACTCAGAAAAAGTATTTTGTCTAAAAACATATGAAAACAAAAAACATATTCACTGTCTCCTAAATAAACAACATTCTCTTTTAATGCGATGTTGAGTTTGCAGTCGGTGTTGGTTCAGTGCTTAAGGTGGGAGAGAATGCCAGGTACAGTCTGATAATGTCACTGTGCTAATTAGTGCAGAGAAGCTTAAACCAGCATCCTACAGGGAGACAGCCCCTGGTGTGGAGAGATGGCACGCAGCTGGATCATACTTAATTAAGTAATTGAATATCATTTCGCCAGTTAGCTGAAAATTAAAGGATGGACAAACACATCACAAAATGGACCAGAGCACATTAAAATATTGCAAACGCTAATTGTATGATGACAGAGGTTGATTTAATTATAATTCTGGCTAATTAATGATTTTTACTACCTGATGCTCATTTTTCATCCAAGCCAAGTTCTAGATTTTCAGACGAATCACAGTTTGATTCTTTCTTTTTGTTGTCACATTACACACACCAATTGCACTCCTACTTTGGCATGCAAACATTCTGCATGTGTTTAACTATAAAGCACTGCTGCAACTGTTAGGTACACATGCCTTCAGGGGTGTACCGAGTGTATTTAGTATAAGTATGTCTACTGTTACACCACTACTAATATTACTGAGCAGACATACAATCACCACAGACCACAAACATCAACAACTAGCCTCAGGAGTTAAATTACTCAGGGTCTCCAAATACTTTGTGCTTTGATCAAGACCAGGATTTAATAAAACTAAACTAAAACTTTAATAAGGATCTAATAAAAACCAATTTATTTCAGTAGGAGGCTGGCTTGTTCTCCAACATGTTTTCTGTAGCATTCTGGGCTCAGTATCATCCCATTGTGCTATTTATTTTTTTTTTTTAATCTCAACTGAGACAAGACCTCTGCATATTTCATGCATGTCTTCACTAAATGTATTATTTAGTGCCCAACATGATGGCAAGATCAGATAAAATCTAACAATAGATTCTCTGTTCTCTCATATACACCATACATGTAGAGAAGATAGAAGTTTCTACTTCAACATGTGATGTGATGAAAATTTTAACGTAGTCTGAAGAGCCTTTCTCTCAGTGTTTAGTTGCATCCTTCAAATGCTGGATCTAAGTCTAAAGACATTGGTTTTCTAATAGAGTTATCCCTGCTTTGCACTGTACAACTTCACATCAACTATGGTCAGCTTTCCTGATACTGAAAAAAGATCTACTAAAAGCCAAATGCAGTTTACCAACACATTTTAACAATGAGGTGGATTTCTTAGAATGGTGAAGCCTACAAAACATTTTAAAGTAGTCTCATCATGACTAAGATTAGTTGCCAACTAATTTCTCCCACATGAGCTATAGATCTCTGCACCTCCTCTTTAATCACTGTGGTGATTAGTGGTCGCTTCTGTGATTTGTTTTCTCCTTGCAGTGTAGGTCGACAGTCTTTTTTTTTTTTTTTTGGTAGGTTTGCAAGTGCCCCATATTCTTTTCATTTTTACATGGTGGATTGAACTGTGCCTCGTGAGATATTCAAAGTTTGGTATACATTTGTAAATATCCTAACCCTGTTTTAAACTTCTTCACGTTTGTGACTAGTCAGATTCCTTGATCTTTATAACTTTTATTTATGTTCCATAACACATATCTGAGATCATCACCAATTATATTGAGAATAAATTGCACACTGATGGACTCAATTTACCCTACAGTGCTGAGTTGTGAAGTCATTTGGTTGTACTGTACGGACACTTCTTGCAGATTTTTATTAGTAAAGAAAAAAACTTGAAAAAAATTCATCATTTTTCTGCCTCTTTTATGTTTTTCTCTATCACATAAAACAGTTCTTTGAAGTTCGTAGCTGTAACCATATGTTAACATACTTTTGCAAGGCACTGTTTACAATACCCCACCTTATAGGTTTCTGTTAAA
Source organism: Xiphophorus couchianus (assembly GCF_001444195.1). NCBI lineage: Eukaryota > Metazoa > Chordata > Actinopteri > Cyprinodontiformes > Poeciliidae > Xiphophorus > Xiphophorus couchianus. The sequence goes on along the minus strand of NC_040234.1, from coordinate 9,696,252 downwards.
TGTAATAAAACTTTGCTGAAGCCTGCTTAAATTCAATTTATAAAAGAAAAAATAAAAATAATCTTTATTAGGAAGTGCTTAATTTAATATGTAGTGGTTCATGACATGTTAACTGTAAGGCTTAATGTCCTCAAACTATTTCCTGAGCAACTATGTTTTAATTTGTGTGTGCTTGGGTGTACTAGTAGTATATTTATTCTATTTAGGACCTTCTCTGAAATATTCTCTATATGTGTGTGTGTGGGTGTGTTCTTGAAATTATTTATTTCATTATTCTTGTGTGAGATAGCCAGAGTGAGAGTCTTGCTGTGAGAAGGGAGCAATGTGGCTTAAGAAGGTACAAAAATATCTGAATTTAATAGAAAAGGAGGTCAGACTCTTCCTGGGTGATTTCAGGAACCCAAATGAAGTTTGATTGATTTGGCAGCTTTTATCTAATATTTAACATGCTGATCCAGTCTTGGAGTGTCCTTTCAGAAGATGTTCCTGTAGTTTTTAAATATTTTTTAAATCATTATAACCCTGTAAGGGGGGGGGGGGATAAGGATGGACATAAATTTGCATGAAGTTCTTTTCTCATATAAAGCCACCTCATGTTTGTCTGGGACATGTCTGCATTAGAAAATGTTAGATCCACCATAATTTCTGTCATATATATCAACAGTGACCACATACTGTCACCAGTTAAAAAAATCAGTCTTTTGATAAAAACAATGCATTTTCTTTGAACAGATTTTGAAATTTGAGATAGTTCTAATCAACCAGTAGAATAAATCAATACAAACATTAAAGATTTTAAAAGCCTCGATTTCGCAAAGACATTTTCTATAAAATGCTTCAACAAAATCTAGGGGGAAAATTGCTAGTCCCCTAGAACCTTTTCAACATTTGGTCACATATTGTATTACAATATACTTTAGTGGGATTTTAAAAAGTAGACCAATGCAACAAAGCTTATAATTGTGAACTGGAAAAAATGCTACTTTTGCCCTGCATTTTTCTACACTCACCTTCACTTAATACCTGAACAGTTTCATAAAGAACAATATTTTCAGTCTCAAGGTGTCCAAAGCCGTTAGAGACACACTCCATTAAAATTGTGAAATGTAAAAAACAAACAAACAAGGGATATGAATAGTTTGGTAAGGCAGCGTAAAAAGTCAGCAGTGTGAAACGAGTAACAGAAAGTTTATTGTAATTTGGAGGAAACCAATGCAGTACACTGTACATCATTGTGTACACTGTAATTATTACATTAAAACTTCCTGTGGCATCAAAAGCCACAGGAAGAAGTCTCTCTGTGCTCTCTCTTGTTTGCTTTGCTCCTGCTACCCCAGTTGCTCACCATGCAGCAATAAACAAATAAAGTGGGAGAAATTAATCCCTCTGGAGCCGTTGTGGGCATTTCACATAACCCTGTCCTGTGCTTCCCCAGCTGCTTTTCTCTATACGCCTGAGTATGTGCAAAACAAATGTGAGCACAAGGCACAGAAAAGCAAAGGATGTGTGGCCTCTCCTCTCTTCACATGAATGATCAGGTGGTTCCTGAAACATCAAAAACTAGAGTCATTTGCACAACTCTGATGGTTGAATAACCTAAATGACAGATTAAAAACAAAATATATATTTTTTGTTGAGCTTGTTTGTAAATTCATTCAATCATTTAGTAGCAAGAGGGGTTTTTATATTGAAAATGTTACTTATTTTGTCTATGTGGGTTTAGGTTGAAATGCAATTAATTGCAATTCATTACAATTAAGTCATTAAGTCAATTAACAATTAACTAATATTAAGTGCCTACCCCGATTTTGGCATTCTCCACCTTCCATAATGGCTCAAGAAATTCATTGTTTTTTTTTTGTTTTTTTTTTTTTTACATAAGCCCACTAAGAAACAAATGTGACAAAAGCTGTTGAAATCATACCTCCACAGAGGATTTAGCTCAATGGTGACGTTAATCAGTAAAAAAAAAAAAAAAAAAAGACCACAGAGAAAATGGTTCTCCTCAGATCTTAACACACCCACACATGTGAGTTCGGTGTGTGTGGGTCAGCTCAGCAAAGAGGCTTATTGCTTGTTGTTTCCTAATTAGGAATATAAAAGGGGATTAGGCTTCAAATGGTACAGTATGTGTTGTTTTATTCTTCCCCCCGCAGTCAAAGTGTGGGTTATCTCTTCCTAATGGCGGCTGTGGCGCCATTCTAGCTGAATAGAGTCTAGTGTTTTGCAAGGCATGCATATGTACATATACAATTTTGGTGTAACGTTATATGTTATGAATGCATATTTTATTTCAGGATGGATTAGAATGAGTAAAAAAATTTCCTCAGTTTGAATATTTTCGAAACACCAAAATATTAATTTGGTTGTACCGGATTGTGTGGGAGCTATTAGTAGCTGAGGCATTTTTAGTTTTACTGATCAGAGTTTGTTTGTTTACCTGGAGCGCTAATGTGGCGTGACACTGATCCTAGCCACCAAGGTCTGGAGGACCCCTTTTAATCTAGCCACCATGCATAAACAGTAAGGTAAGTGTGGTATCTTGTGGTCAGCAGGTCTCCATAGCAACTGTTTTACATACATACTGTTTTATCTACATGCCTGGTGGTTGTTTAGGAGGCATTCCAAGGTCTTTTCTGTCCTGTTATTACAAGAGTAAACATGTGGAGGAAACTCTATGAGAAGTTGAAGTACTTTGGTTGAAATGTTTCTGAAGCCTCTTCCATAAGAGACATTTTAAAGCTTGGATTTGCACAGCTTTTCAGTGTATGAACATGTTTTCCAAAAAGACTGGTAGAGCATAGGTGGAAGAAGGTGACCCCACCAATGTCACACCTCTGAGTCACCAAGTGAGAACCACCTGACTTATGTAAGGGGTACCCAGCCTCCTGACCTGACAGTGTAATGTAGCAATGATGGTAGTTAAGACCAGATAGCTGGAGATTCAGGATAAATACAATGTGGGACATTTCTTGCCAATATTATATTTTGGTAAGGATCCAGAGAAATGCCCTGCAAAAGAGCAGATCACTGACCTTCAACAAAGGGACCTTCAACAAAAAACAGAATATGTCTGACACTAAGCCAGTACAGAAAGCGTGCAGTTTTGTGAGAGTTTTAAGGCTGAATTCTTGGCACTAAATACTGGTATGAAATAGTGGACGAATATGTGAAAAGCACATCATGTCCACTATCAAGTATAGTGAAAGATCTGTGATGCTGTGGGAATGTTTCTCCTCTAAAACCTTTGAGAACCTTGTTGAAGTGCAATGCATCATGGACTGTTTGCAAGACCATAACGTGAAAGATTTTGTATCTGGTTTTGAATCTGCGGACTGTGAACACCAGTTAGGGCTTTTCCTGCCCTCCTCGTTGTCTCCATCAGTCTAAGATCCCAGTTTTCCACCCTCTTTTTTTTTGTCCTTTCCCTTTTGCCTAAAGTAGCACAAAACATACCACTGGACATCCCCACCCCACCATCCCCCACAACCTCACAAACTTCCCCCTTCTACCTCCCCCGCACCCCCAAGACCCTCTCTTTCTGTTTCACTGAAATAAGCAGTATTTTCTGGCCCTGTTTGATCCTTTGACTATGCAGGGGCTTCATGTCTGGCCAGTGTTTTTGGATCAGCAGGTAGTCGCAGGCAAGCTGTTAAAGGGGTCATCATTCTTCTTCTCTCCCTGCTCCTCTCAGCTCCTCGCACACAGATGGGGGACCTGCTGAACTCTGCCAAAGGTCAGGGCTAAATTACATATTTTCGGGATTCCTGCTCCAGCCGAGGCTTTTTGGGGAAAAAAAGGACACCGAATAATGAAATGCTGCCAGGACACAATTATCTGACATTTCCATTAATCACTCCAAGCGGGTTGCGTCGTTTCATTAAGCTCAGCTGAATAAAAAAACAAAGAAGAAAAAAGGCACTCGAGACGTTTCTGGGAAATTTTTGAAATGCTAAACCTTAATTTCATGCTCACAAGACAGAATTGCGGTTTGTTCCTTTTGTACAAATCGGGCCTTTTTCTCTGCATCCTGTGTGGGTAGAAAGAATGCGTGATGACTGAAGAGGAGACACGTTGGCTGCCGTCCAGCTTATTGTACGCCAGTCTGAAGCTGGCTGCCACGGCGGCTTTAACTCGCTGCATGGCAGACAGATGACAACTGCCGGCACGCCATTCAAGACCTCAGACGCATCCCTTCACCCTGTCTGATGAATTAGGAATAGAATTATTGTTCTCAGTTTCCTTTGTTGCAAAGTCAAAGAATTGCCTTCTTCCCTGAATACAAAATTGTCCTCCTTTATTTTTATTTATGTATTTCTTTTAGTAGCGTTTTGGATTCATACATGAGCACATGTGCATGCACGTGTGGATAAGTGTGAGGCACATACGTTAAGTTAGGAAGAGGCAGTGGTTTGGTGTGGTTGGATAACTCAGTCGCCATCAGACTGCAGCATCTGCCATCAGATGTCTTCTCACCGGGGATCCTGAATGGTGCTAGAGACGCGAGAATATCTGCTTTCACACTGCTGAACATGACATTTGATCGTGCATGTACACTCAAGAAGAAAGATGGTGGAACATGTGTGCACGTATGTTTACAGCGTGCAGACGTACATAGGCACACAGCTACACACTTCACAGAGGCTGTGTGAGAGCCAGAACGCGGAGCCCGAGGGGGCTGTTGTGTCTCAGTTGTTTGTGTTGTGTGCGCCGCCGTCCCGGTACATGTACGAGCGCACATTAAGCCACGCTCTCCCCTTTGCATTATTTGCTTTGACTGCTGTGGACAGCGGGTTACTGTCCAGGAGAGCAGAACAGCCGAGCAAAGAGAGGAAGTGCGAGTGGAATAAAGGAGGCAGAGATCGAAGGAGACAGAAAGGGGATCATTGGTTCCATTTTTTCCCCTCCTTGTATTTATTCACACACCACTTTCGCTCTCCTTTCTGCTTCCTCTTTGATCCCTCTCTCCTCAAAACCTCTGCCCCCATGGGTCGCCAGCTGACAGACAGCGAGAGCAGGGTGCCGCCTCTCCTCTTATCCAGTCTGCTCTCACTTTTTTTTTTTTTGTCCTGCCAATTGGGATAAGCACAGTTTTTGCAGCCGGGGGAGTCATTTGGGAACACCAGGTAAGTGAACAGAAGCCACACAGATGTTAATCTCACCTTGGCACCCCTTAGACAAGCAGCACACTCCCCCACCTCCTTCTAGATCTCTTTTTCCATCCTTCCTGCTCTAAGTCCCTGAAATCTTGTTGAAGACGGGCAAGCAGGAGTTGAGGTCTCTTGATTAAGTTTTTTTTTTTTTTTAATAATGTTGGAAGGGGGCATTTTGTGGATGTGGTGCACCTTATTCTGGGCATGCAGGCGGGCAGGTGAGCTTCTCATCTCACGTTGCTCCTCACCTTCCCTTCTTGTCCAGAAATCCAGTTATCTGTGTCTATTACAGAAGAGTGTCTGACAGGCTGGATAAATCCTCACACTTCCAGACACGTTCTCAGGCCCTATCAGCTGGGGACAGGACCTCGAGCTCTGATGAGAAAACTGGTCCAGGGAAATTGAATTAGCTATTGTAGCAGGAGCCTTCATTGATTGCTATTAGAGTTGACCTGGAGCTAGGTGAAGGAGAGATGAGGAAGTGTTAAGCCTGTCTGAGAGAACAACCCTGGTCGGCCTGAAAACGGAGAGCTTAAATCAGGATAGATTTTTATTTTATTTTTTTTACAGTAAAATAACGTTCGGGATTTGATCATATTTTCCAGATGCAACAATAAAGCACCAAAAGAAAAACAGGAGGACTGAAAATTTAGGGAGAAAAATAATTAGAACAAAATTCAATCATCATCAGCATATTTTTTATCTTTTTCACTTTTTTTTACTTGTCATAAGTCATTTTTCTCCTGTCCAAGTCAAGTTTCAAATCACTGTTAACGGAAATACAAATAAGTTAATCAAATTTATAACACCTATGACACTGCATTGCAGTAAGGTACAAATGAAGAATTATCTGTAATCCTGCTAAACATTTAAGTCAACATGGAAAACAGATATAAAATGCAATAGATTATTTTGGAAACTTATAAAGCATGATATAAAATAATTTAAAGATCATAATGTGTATTTATCCTCGTACAACTGATAGAAGGACAATAACACGATGATGAATTTCTAAAAGAATCAAGTGCTTTTTCATTAAAACGACTCTACATACATTTAAGAATGATTTTGCTCTCCTGTGTCTGAGTGAGAATTTGATGACTTTGGGAAACATTGTCCTCATTCTAAAATTGAAACTGTTGTTTTAAATGGTTAATCCTCTAAACACTAACCATGTGGCACAATAAACTACCTAAAATGAGGAAAACTTAGTATTGTTAAACTTTGAAATTACCAGGGCGTTCTTTTATTCTGAAGAACTAGGCCACTTTGTTGTGACACACCCATCTTAACAGTGAAAGTATATCAGAGTTAAGTTGAAAAAATATTTTGTTCTGAACTGAACAAAAGTAATTTCCTTTAAGATGGAGTTCAGGAGACATCAATGTGTTTATTTTTGTAGAATATACATCTAACATGAAGAATTGTTATTCGCTACCAATCTAAGAATGTCGCTGGCTAATTTCCATCATTCAGAAACAGTCACAGATTGTTGAGTCTTTCTGCAGCAGTCCCTCCCAGCTGCAGTGAGAACATGACCCATCTACATCCAAATTGCAAATGAATCGTACATGCACGGAAGTATAGCTGGCTGATTTCAGCCTGGTTCACAGTCAGTTTGGGATTTAAATGTCAAATTCATTTAATCTAAAATAAATTACTGCATTGGATATTGACACTTTTTTCTACTGTCATTTAATGACTTCTAGCAACTTATGGGAGTGCCGATTTTTAATTTTTGTGGTTGGGAGTTGGCAAGGCTGAGTGTATGAAGGTGATTTAGAAAAAAAAAACGTAATGCATTTTGAGAAATCTGCGTAAAAGCATAAATAAACAATAAACTCCATGTCCCATGTGAACAATCTTCTCTGCTATGGCATATCGTAACACATCATCTAATCCCTCCCCATCCGACATTGTCGCATCGCCCACACTATGCATGTAACTAAAATCTGTGTATTCAGATTACAATGGCCTTTCTTTTCCACAAGTAGCTTTGAGACGCAGCGGTGTTAGAAGTGGATAACAATGAGAGTCAAAAAGTCTATAAATGTGACAGGTCTTTTAGCTGCAGATGATGGATGGAGTCTGTGATGCCGACACTTCCTGTTTCTCTAGCTGCAGAAGCGCGGATGAAAGAGCTGCGGTGTGTTTTCAAACTGAGGAAGAACAATAGGTCAGAGGAAGAAAGCGTTCCCCCTGACCTGACCCCCTCCTTCTCCGGCTTCTGTTCAGTCTGAGGCCTGATGGTTCTGACACCACTGATCTGTTTCTGTCTCTGACTGACTTACACAAAGAAACAGATACCTGTGGGCATAATGGGCTACAGCAAGGATGCTGCATAAACACCTGCTTCATTTAGTCGTCGGAGTATTTCAGAAGTACAGACAAGAAGACCAGCGTCATCGTAAGAGTCAAGAAAGAATCAGGCGAACCATCTGAATGACTCTTGAATCCGTACGTGACCACTTTCATGTAAGGTGTTGCCCATAAATAGACATAAAGGGAATTTATTCAAATGTGTTTTTAAATCTTATTTCTACATCCGATGTTTTAAACAAGATCGTGAACACAGAGGGGAACAAAGGCTAAACTACTGAGACAACCTCCGGAGATTAAATCATTTGTACAAACTTGTAGCTCTTGGTGCCTTGTTTTTCTTGCTGCTTGAAGACGCAAATGTCTTCGCTACAAACGGCAACCACTGTGAAAGTCAGGAATCAAACACATACGGTGTTACTGTTATTGAAAAAAGACAATTAAAATATAATTGAAAACCCCTGTCTTTGTTGCACCTTTGTGTCACACCTCTTTGTAGCAAAACAAAACACATAATGTGAACCAGAGGAGCTCGAATGCTAACAAAAGCAGCTGGTAATATATTAGCTGAAAATTGATTTTGAATTAGTTTTTAACCTTGACTTAATAGCCACCAACAGAGTCACATATGGTGGGATTCTTTTTTAAATTTAGTTAATTAAGCAAATCACAATCAACGTTTTGTTTTTAAAAGAGATGCATAAACATTCTCTAGAGTATTTCTCTAGAGAATGGATAAATGATGCCACTTTTTTATTATTATTTAATTCACACTTAAGTTTGAAGAAACAGTTTTGTTTGTATGAAAGCTAAATGTGTGTCTTTCTGCTTTTTAGCCTTAGAGGTCCATGATATTTTTTATTTTATTTTTCTTTCTGAGCAGAGGTGATTGATGACTTGATGGCTCCATTTTTTTTTTTCAACTATGACATGTCAGTCTTTCAAGAAAGGCTGTGAACATGTTCACGGCAGCATCTCTTCCTCCAGGAGAAGGACGTTTATTTTTGGCGCCATGTGCGACAATGCAGGGGAGTCGGTGCTCCATGAGGACAACCTTTGATCATGTCTGAAAATAATAGACAGCTTGTTATGGATGAGAAGCTGCACGGCACACAAGCATTGTGGTGTGCTTGAAGACAAAGAATCTTGCGTACGCCTGGCCACCCTCCAGAGTATAATTTCACGATTTGGCAGCTTTGAGTTCACTTCCGGAAGTTACTTGTTGGATCTGCGAGGCTCTGGAATGCTCTCCCAATTTTTGTTAATTGATTTGCCAAATCTCAGCTCACCCACCGAATTTTTGCTAATGGATTTGGCTGCCTTTGATTCGCCCTGTACTGACTGTTGGTGCTGTGGACCTCAAGGCTTGTGGATCATTTTCCAGAGCTTTGTTGCTAGACCTCCTGATCTACAGGCAGCCATCTGATCTACATCCCTGACCTCTGTGGCCTTCTGGCTTCCAGAACTTTCTGTTTCATTGGTCTGTGCTTCACTGTAACAGTCCATCTGTCCAAGATCCCCTCTGTCTTTAAGTCTTCAGTATGGCTCTTCCCTTTCTGCCTTAAAACTGAGGACTTTTAACACCAGTTCCCAGGTGGGGAAAGTCTGCTACAGCCTTTACTAGACAGTCAATCAAAAGCTCAAGGTGGGACAAGACATCAGCTGTGAGTGTTTCGTTTTTTTAATTTTTCTTGTAAACGTTTTTTGTAATTACACAACACTATAAACAGAAATGAAAGACAGCAGTGGCCATCATACATATTAACAACTAACTACTGTCACATAGAGAAACAGTTATGACTACTTAAAAATAGTCCTAAATGATGAAGTCAAATATTTTTAGATGAAAGCCAACGTTGGAAGTAATCCTAAAGCCAACAAACAATCTCAGATAAAGAAACTTTAAAAAAAGAAAAACAATTGCATCTTATTCATTTCATGTGAAAGTTTAACAGAAGTGTAATCTCTCCAAATACTGAGAATATCTTCCGTTACCGCTACCTGCTGGCGTGTTTTGTTTCTTCAGTCTGTCACCCTTGCATGATTTTCCACCATATGTTTGGTGCATTCAGGTGCCTTTAGTTGGTTTGATAAATCCTGTAGGCTGTGATCTCTCTGCAGGTCCAGTTGTTAAATGTGTGATACTCAATCCCTCAGTTGTAAAACAAAAATCTGCTGAAACATGTATGAGTGTGAACTCCAACTCTTTTCAAAATCTGTTGAGAATGAGAAAGTTTTGTTGTGGGTCCCGAGCTTTAGTGCATCAACCCACTTCTTCCTGTTGTTCATCGCAAATTCACCTGTTACCAACACTGTTGTGTGAAGAACCTGCTGCCTTCAATTTCTGTTCTTGTCAGTGCTGCCTTCGCCGATCTCTGTTCTAGTCGCTGGTAAGCTGGACTTAGAGTTCTGCATTAAAACCTGCTCTGTGAAAATCTCCCCACCTCCCTTCATTTGACACCATATTTTAATGCGGTGGAGCATGTCTGACTTAAAATCTGACGCAGTGATGAAAGTAGGGTAGATTACAACCACCCATCGACCAGTAGAGCATGTGGTTACCAGGGAGACTGAACGTAAGCTGAAAGATGACCAAGGAATCAAACTGATTTCTTAGGCAAGTCATCCTGCTGCTTGGGATTCAAGAGATGTGACAGGTGCTGCTGCCTTCCCAAGAATCTCCTACATCTAAAGGAATATGTTAACTCATCAAACATCCTCACAAGAGTAAAGCTATTTTGTCTCATCGAAAATTATAACATACATGAAATGGAAAATAATAATAAGTTAGAGTTTGAGCCCTTCTTATGTTTAAAAATTGAGAAGATATGGAGAAAAATTAGAATTATATTGACATGAAGTCCGTTGGCATACAAAGAACAGTGTTCTATTTACATTCCCATGTGATCACAAAATAAAAATTAAAGACACAGAAATGTTTTTCTTTCTTTGTGTTGGCAACGGCTGACCCTTGTTCTCATTGACGCTGTAACACTTACACTAACTAGGTTTGTTTAAAGACGGTAAGCTTTTCCAATTGGTTTACCAAATCCTTAGGTTTCCCAAAAATGGAAATCTACTTTTTACCCTTTTGACAACAACCTGTAGATTAATTATGACTGCACAACCCCAGCCTCCTTGTTTTCCAGCGTGGAACCTCAGATTCGCCCCGACACGTTCAGCGGCGGCTTTACACCCTCCATACGTGTGGCCCAAGAAATATCCCATACTGTTATAGCCTCAAGCTCTTCGAGTGAGACGTTCTGCGTGCACGTTAGTGTACACCGGCAACCTCGCTCTTTTATTCAACGATAGCGCTTTCATCCTCTGTGAGACGGCCGCAGGATCTTGCCCTGTGAGCCCCAGAGATGGAGTCTGGTGTTTACGTGCGTTAGGCTTCCCACCCTCTGAGCTGACCCTCCCCTTGTACACACATTGAAGAGGAGGTGTGGATCTGGTGGGCGGTTCACTTTTTTGTAATTATTACTTATACAGGCAAAGGGGTTTAGGAGAGAATTACTATTTATATTTGTAGCCGTGTCATAATAAGTCCATTTACAGCAGTCTGTCTTACTTTTTTGTTGCTAGGTTTAAAGGAAAATGGTGTTGAAAAAATCCCTATTGATGTTTTTTTTTTTTTTAAGAACGAAAGGGCTCAGACCAGTCAATACAAACAAAGCAGCAAGAAACAGATACAGATAATGTATAAACAGTAACAGATATTACAGTAACAGGAAATACTCATTCTTTAAAGAAAGATTACAAATGTCAATTATTTAAATAATGTATGTGATTAAAATTATTTTTTATGGCTTAAGATCTACAATCTATGAATTATTTATCAGAAAGAAATATTTAAAAGCACAAAAGCAAATGCAAAAATAATTTTGGACCCCTCGCTTAAAGCTGTAATTTGTTAAAACGCTCATTATGTCCTGACAGTGTAATGTGAGACCGATGATGTGAAAAAATCTAGCCACTCTGGCTCCACTCAGTGATACTTCTGCTACCTGCAGAAATGCACAGCTCCCGCTCAGGAACAATCAGTCAGAGCCTGTGTCAATCATGCTCATGTACACGCTGCTCACATCCTCCCCCACACAGAGCTTTACGTAACTCTTGAGTTGATTCATTCCATCATGACGCTGCCACCATCATGTATGTGGTATGCCAGTATAACAGGGTTTACAATTTACAATCACAAATTCCTTTTCTTGCAATCCACAAATATGCACTGGCCTATTATCAAAAAATAAACAAAAAAACTACCGCTTCCTCTGCAAAAAAAAAAGCTGTTTAAGTTTGAGGTCTTAACATGAGAAAAGTCTGTGTAAAGGGGTGTGAATATTTTTGGAATCTAGTTTTATTCATTCATTGTGATTTTTTTCCATGTGTTCATGTATGGACACCTCAACCACACACGCACATGTTCTATGTCTGCTAGGTGGACATGCACGTGCCTTAAAGAGTGGTGGGTCGTATCGGTAGCAGAGGCCAGAGTTGACCTCTAGTGAGTGTGTAGATTTATTCTAATCAGTACTCTGCTTCTGACAGGTTAACTGCAGCCCTCTGACCCAGGGAGCTCTCCGGGTGTCACCGTCCTTGTGTTCCCTGTCTGCTTTTATCGGCAGCAAAAGAAAATGTAAATTAAACGCAGCATAAAAATAGATGATGGGAGCTTGTTCCTCTCATCTCTTTATTCACCTCCCTCCCCATCTCATCTCTCCCTCCTTCCTCTACTGCTTAGTTTTTTTCCTCTTTGCAGCTGCATACTCAAAATGAGATAAATAAGATTTGCATTTTGTGTTACATGGTGCCATACTGCTCAAACAACGGCAACTGTGGATGCACAAGGATCAAGGAGATTCCAAAATCCAAAATCTTTCATCCGCACATCACAATGGAGATCAACAGAAAAAGCTCTGTGTTTCTTTAAACCTGTTTCTCCTGGTTATAAAAGGTAGCGGTGCGTCTGTTGTGCCTTTCCGAGATGAGCGGAGGGGCATACTTGAATTAGACAGCACTGTTATGCCTCCATCAGTGCAATTTTCCAGCAATGCCCCTAAAAGCCCTCACACACTTCATCAGTATCATTGTAATTCTTTAGCTCTAGGTTATTTGGCAGCTGCTGAGCCCCACTGGTAAATCCCATTCGTGATGCCGTCCCTTTCACCGCAGCCAGAGCTCCATTGATTTTTTTTTTCCTTTTCTCTCCTCTCGGCTCGCCCAATTCATTTCGGATTGCTCGATACGAAACATTTTAATTTCTGCTCGCACCTCCACTCGGATAACAGTCAGAGGTTTCCTGCTTTCTTCATTTCTGTGAAACATCTCTCTTTTTTCCTTTAACCAGTCAGTATCAGAAGAGCTTGAGTTTTTTCCCCCCCTTTCAGTTGCCTAAATTTGGCTACCTTATTGATATCTAAAAAGTTGCAGAGAAAACAGTGCCAACAGAAAATCAGGAAAAACTGGCCATTTATGTAGTCCTAGAGTTTTAGAAAAATAAAAGTGTAAAACAAAATTTGGCATTGACGTCTTGCGTTTAGTCCAATTTTTCTGTTTAAATGTGTGCATATATGCAGGTGTATAATCAGCTCTATTCCCTCTATGGTTGGGCATGGGCCATTATAGGAGCTATGTGCAGTCTGATGGAACCTATTGACGTCTGAGTACAGAGGCCCTGCTTAATTAGTATAATACACCCACTGCTTTGGTCTCTGCAGGATCCTGAAAATGGTGCTTCTTTGCATTTGCCATGCAATTTCTTTGGGAAGTTTCTTGTTTTAGAATCAACATCAGATTCGTCATTGGGGATAAGACTTGTTTGCTTTGAGAATCTTAATAACGAACTGAATTTCACTCCTTATGCTTGCAAATGTTTTGTCTCGTGTGTGTCTTACTGAATCTGTGTCACTTTGTGGTTTCCACACACATCTGGCACCCTCACAGTTTGGCATGACAGACATTTTGGACTGTGTCATTGATTTGGAATCGAGCTCTGCACTCCTTGTCCTTCACTTAGTGTCAAAATCGATGATGCCTGCCTCTGACCATGCATTAAAATCTGCTCACCCCTCCTTCCCGACATGGACACACACCCACATCCAATATGTCTTTCTATCTTCACAAGGACTTTGCACTGACTTCCACTTATTTTTCATTTGCTTCTATAGCCTAGTCCCAACCTTTACTCTAAATCTGGCTATTATCAGTACATTTCCAATAATAAACTTCATCACAGTCCTAAAACTAACCCTAAACCCAAAAACAGGCTCAGCCAAAAGACTCGTGGGAGAGACTAGAGCAAGGCACTGCTATAACAATAGTCGATAATAATTACAACATTGAAAGCAAAGTACTTAGTCTATAAACTCAGAGCAGGGTGTACTTCTTGACAAAGGTTAAGTCTCTCATTGTTTATAGAGTAAAAGCTTGCACAACCTTTACTGCCATCTGTTGTGGAAGCAGCGTCAGAGAACGTGACTTAAAAAGTTAAACAAACTGAAGACTGGTTCTGTTCTGTGGGTTACTTTGATGCTTCTGGAAATAATCATGTGGAGAAGGATGCTTCATAAAATGACAAATATAATGGATCAAAACCCTGTAACCTACGGTATGTTTACTCCATCACAGACTTATTCAGTTCTTTGTAAGATCTATTGTAGAACTTCTACAGAAGATTCTTCCTGCCCACAGTCATCACTCATGCAATCATGCAATGACACTTTGAAGAAACTTGAATAGTTTGAGTTACTTTCACTTTGGAATCAATGAAATGAATTGGACTGGATCACACCACTAAATAATGTGACCTGGTTTCTGACCTTTGGTCGATGAATCAGTGACCATATTTTAAATATTCCAATGTTAACCAGACAGAATAATCAACCTACAATCTTAATTTTCTACCGCCATGTAAGACTTGGTTGTCTCTGTGGTGAAAGCAGGCTTGTATGTGTACAAAAATGTGAAAGTCTTTAAAATCACAACAGGATATTAGAAATTTTTGTCCTGGCTCAAGCATCAAATAATATGTTTTGCACAATTTATTCATATGAAAAAGTATTGAAATCAAAAGCGCAAAGAGAATTTTTAAATGTCAATGTGTAGAGAATACCAGAGAAAATTAAACAAATAAAAGATGTGAGATATGTTATACTAAGTGTTATCACTTAGCCATATTGTGTATCACAAGAACAGTATGCTGTACAGTGCTTGGCAAGAACTGCATGCATTGTTTTCTTGTGTCACCCTTGGTTCCATTATGTCTTTCAGTCCAGTTTGGAGTGTTGTTGTTGAGGTTACGGTTATCAAAAATAAAAGCACATCTATTGAGACCACAGTGTTTTCTTCATAAAACGGAAGCCATTATTTCCCACAAACAAAGCAACATACAGAAAAGGCAACAATAAGGGAGAAAAATCGAAGTTAGGAGCAAGGTCAGGTGGACAGAGACAGAGCATGGACAAACAAATGAGGATAGCCTCTCATATCTGATCTCCTGTTGCGCCCAGTTGAATAGATCCAGCATAGATGTCAAAAGACAAGATTATCTGCCACTTGTACACATATCTGTCACCACAGTACTTTGACGAAAAAAATTTGCCAAGGTGAATATTCTGAAAGGCAGAGGGTTAAAGGTGTATGCTGGACCGGTAAGACTTAAGTGAAAATCAATACCGAGAGCTGTTGAGAGCAAAACAGTGCAGGTGTCTCCATGCAGTGCAGTTTTAACCAGGAAAGTTTGTGGTAATTACGCTGTACTATAATCACAGAGCAGTTGGATAGGTC
The DNA here is from genome assembly GCF_001444195.1 of Xiphophorus couchianus. Lineage (NCBI taxonomy): Eukaryota > Metazoa > Chordata > Actinopteri > Cyprinodontiformes > Poeciliidae > Xiphophorus > Xiphophorus couchianus. The sequence continues at coordinate 9,680,989 of NC_040234.1, read as the reverse complement.
AGTATTTTTGTGTCTTCAGACCCATTAAATATTTTCAGGCTTTGCCATTTTATAACCACAGAGTATTTTAGTGGGATTTTTATCTGACAGACCAACACACAGTGGAGCAGAATTGTAAAAAAAAAAGAAAAAGAATAGAAAAAATGACCAAATTTGGGATATGCATAACAATCTGCTGACAGATTATCCTATCTGAGATGTAGATTTTCTGTAGCTCCTCCTCTTGGTTCTCTCTCTGATCAATGCTCACCTTGCCTGGCCAATCAGTTTAGCTTGACGGCCTTTGCAGTTTGCAGTTGTGCCATACCGTTTCCATTTTTAGATGGTCAATTTAGTGGTGCTCCATGAGTTGCTTAAAGCGTGTGATATTCTTGTAGAATATATCCCTGTTTTAAAAGTCTCTAAAGCATAATATCTGATATGGTCACAATTCCTTCTTGGAGACGATACACCCTATTGTCACAACCACTCTCAATACAACTTCTGAGATGAAATAAAATATTAAAATAAGAAAACAGGTGTGTTTTCTTTCTCTAGAACATTCAAGGTTGTAGAGAGCCTTGAATGTAATAGAAATCAAGTTAAACATAGTATGTCACTTCTGTTTGTAGGTATAATGCCTCCACTGACAGGAAGGTCATAAGATGATTTAAAGGGACCACAACAAACCCGTTTTAAATTATTGCTGATCATTTAGAGCTTCTGAAAGATTTTTGTGACTCATTGTTTCTACCAAAGACAATCTAGCAAATCTAGACAATCTAGCAAAGCTAACAATAACTGTGTCTTGAGGTTTATTTTTCAGTTTACTTCAAAGAACTATGAACTGTTAAATGTCTTAAATGTTTTCAATTAACTTTTTATGACAAACAAAATTACAATTTAGTGTAAACATAATGTTCTTCTTGCTGTTGGGTTTCAGAATTGTTATTGTACATGGTGGTTAACACATACTGGTTTTAGATACCCTCCATAGAAATGAATTCAAATATTATGCATGTTTAAGTTACATCTTCTGCTTTATGATTGGGTTTCTTCAACCACACACAAAAAAATCAGATTAAATGCTTCTTTTTTAATTTTTAATTTTTTGGCACCCTGATTTGTTTCCTTCACCGGCCAAGCAGAACAGCTATTGCTCTCTCACTCAGTAATGAAGACCCCGGGCAGGGTGGACGGGCCTCGGGGCAAACGTACACAAACACACCAGCATGCAAACATGAGGGTAGTGATGGAGAGAGTGCTCTGAATAAACAGAGCTCAAATGTTTGGTTTGGTAACGTGGAGGCAAAAGGGATGAAAATCAAGGCATTTTGGATTTCATCACCATTCTAAATTCGATGCCATGTTCTTGAAACGGCGTGGTAAAGCAGCACTGCTGAAATTTTATGGTTGCATCGTCTAAGAGAAATCCAAGCGTATGATTAGGCCTTGATAGGTTTGGGTAAGGCCGAAGGGAGACTGTGGGTGCGATAGGCAGGTTTGGTTTCAGGGGATTTTCTAATAGGCATTCCCTTGGTGAAAAGCTTCTTCAACCCACACACGCACACACAGTTTCTTCACTGTAAATGCTTTTTCACCTTTATCCTTACACTCATTTGGTGATTTCTGTGAGTGATACTGCTTCGTAGAGGAGAATAGCAGTGGGAATGGATTATGATTATAAAAGATAGGTCGTGCGTTGGCACCACACCTCCGCTGTTCAGCGTTTATCTGGCAAAGCGCTCCCCAGGAGGCTCCTGTGTCCTTTTTGCCCACACTAGTGTAGGCAGAAAGGTTATTTTCTTTTCCTCGTATTTTTGTAGGTGACGTACTATACTACAAGACAAGATGATGCACGATACTGGGTTCTTCCAAGAGATGGATGGCATTTTTGGCTCTTTTATGGAGAAAATTAAAAATTAAACTTTGTACAATCTCCTGTTTTGTGGATAATGACTAATGTCTGGCACAAGACTTTTGTTGACTCACCAAACACATGTCCCCATCACTTATTTAGGTTTGACAAAACCCTGGCTATGTTTTCTAAATTCATTATCTTAAAGCTAATTTCACAGTTGCCTCATTCCAAATAATGTTGAAATAAATACTCCCTTTTAGGGTTTTTGTTTTTGAAGATTCATTTTTTGGTTTATGTTCATGTTTAACCTCTCTATTCCAGATTGAAAAAAAAAAAAGAAAAACAAAACAGAAATAGCACCAGGACTGCACGCCAACGTTAGCTACGTTAGCTGCTAATTGTTAGCCAGCGATGGTTGTTTCATGGTAACAGCAAAATGTATGTCGTCTGCCTGCAGTAACCTTTTCGTCTTATCTACCAGCTACACCCCTCCAATGCCTTTCACAAGTAGAGATGATATTCGGTCTTTATTTGCTGAATCTGACATGTAATCAGACGAAAACATAATAACTACTTCCTGCCTTACTTCAAACTAAGTGTCTCAATAATTGAACCATTGTCTCAAGCCACCTATAAAGAGTCTTAGCAGAGGACTAAGCTCGAATAGACATGGAGGTATATAAACACCTTCACATACAGAGGTTGTAGTATTATATTAACCTAAAATAACAACTAGACAATACTTCTCAGGGGAGGGTTTAGAAAAGTCATGATTCCATGCCACGTGACCTCAGTCCCTCCTTAGTCCACCGTTCACAACCCATCAATATCTTACATTCGGTTGACTCCTTCTGCACAGATTCTGAATCGCAGTGAATTTTTTTTTTTTTCTCTGATAAAAAAAATCCAAGTGTAAAACTTTGGTATGGTCAGGTAATCGCCATCAATTTGAAAAAATAATAATAGCAAAATGCCTTTTTTGTCCTTTCTGTCCATCATATAATTAGTTGCACATTTCAGATATTTGATAGGACTTTCTTCATTAATAATTCATACTTGCTAAATTCATAAAACATCATCTTGTCCCCAGCAAGTAACATTTGATATTACATCTAAGGCCCAGAGCAGAGATGTTTGCCAGAATCCCATCAAATGAAATTTCTAAAAATACTGACTAGCATGTTCTCCCTCAAAGGCTCTCAGTGGCCCTTTAAGAAGGACCGGAGGAGGAGAAGTCCCCTGCTATCTATTTTCTTTGGCACCGCAGCTCTTTTCTGAACGTTTTTCATTTGATTCCTTGCCTCTGCTTTTTGGGGGTTTTTTTCTTTTCCCCCTCATCTCTCTGCTTCTTTTCCAACGCCTGCTCATGATGTCAATTTAATTCAATCTAAAGGACATAAAGCGAGCGGCATCTTTTAATGTCTTTTGGAAAGGCACTTGTAACACATTAAATTTACTTTCACCTTTTCAGCTGGGATTTTAAGGGGCGAGAAAGAAAGATCAATTATTGGCGGAATTTGAAGTTTCATTAAAATCACTTCTCTCTGCCTGTGTCCTTGCGTCGTTTTAAGTGGGCCATCTGTCTAAACATCTCTCAGGGTTTTTTTCCCTTTTTTTCTGATCATTTCCTCGCCTTATTCATGAACCCTAGGAGTCCAGCTTTGTAGTAGTGTTGGAGCTGGAGCAGCCTCCCCCTGCTGAATACAGCTCTGGGCCTCAGCCTGCGCAAGACTCCCCCCTCTGTCCACTAAGGCACCCCCACCCGTACCCCCTTCACCACAAACTCTTCCAAATAGCCTCCCCTTTCCTTTTGCGTCCCTTCATAAGGGCCCACAGAATGTCTGAACCTGCTACACGCAAATGACCCGCCTCATTGTGGCTGGTTCTCCTCGCCCTCCGTCTCTCTCGCTCTCTTCCCCTCTTTGCCTCTCTCTGACCCACCTACTGTTTCAGATCCCCCTGTCTCTTCCCTCCTTCCCTGCTTCTCCTCCTTATTGCAGATTTGTATGCAGGCTGTGACCTAGGTGGCTACAAAGCACAGCAGATTATTCTTGATCATTCCTCTGCCCCCCATGAAGCCAGTTATGAGAAAAAGATCCCTTAATGATGCTCTGACTATTAACAGTGTTTTATGTCCAAATGTCTGCCCCATTCTTCTAACAAACTGGTACAATATAGACACAAGAAACTTGAGGAGTGACTAGACATACATAGGCTTCTGTGATTAAGCTTGTAATTGGATATTACAGGCTTCACACTGAATAAAGCATTCACTGATGATGCACTTTTGGATTCTTTGACCAAAAGGTCAGAAAGCAAATAAATAACATATATAAAGAATTTATGCATTTGTGCTCTGCTGTAGACATATGAAAGACTGAGATTAGACTTGACTGCTGTCTCCTGTCACTGTGCCAGTATTGTGTCTGTAGTGGGTCCATCCAGGCCCCCACATCTCCCATCTCATCCCGGCCTCATCCCTCTGTCTGTAGGAAGACAAGTCACAGCGCCAGTCTGGCTCACAGCCAGTGTGGAAGCTCTGGGTAAGTCCCTGTGCCAAGCTGGGATTAGACTGAGATGTTAATCATTGGAGAGCATATTGAAAAAAAAAATACAACAAAAAAACCCATCATTATACTTTCCATTTTCAAGCCTTTGACTTTAAAGTTGTAGCAAAAAAGGTTCCCTCTTAAGATCTGCTGAAGCTTCTCCTTTTCCTACACTTCCTACCCTTTGAACTTTTCCACATCAAAGGTTCCTGTCATTGTATCTTAGCGAGCTTGTTTGTGATAGGCAGCGTAAAATAATTGTAGGAATAATATACAAGGTTCTGAAAGATTTTTACAAACTGAAATTTTTAACTTTTTTGTAGAACCAACTTTTTACTGAAATTAAAGCTATGCCATCTTTTGTCAATCTCTCTGCTAGCGTTGTGCATATAGAGAGTTGCTGAATAGATCATGGTCTACTGGATTGGAGGGAAAGTTTGCTAAGTCTCTTCTCAACGTTTTAACTTATTTTATGTGTGAACTTTGACTAGAACTTTTTTTTACATAAAATTGCTGTAATCTGAAAGGTTTACTGAGTTCTATCAATGTTTCAATAAATGACTGAAGAAAGGCATAATGCTGCCACTAACATGTGCTGTGTTAGTGTGCTGCCCAGCATCAAGTTTCCAAGTAGGTCGAAAAGTTCAGTTTAGAGGTCAACCGATTAGAGCAACTTCTTCGTCCAATCATTTGTTGTGGCTCACACATGCTTTGAGATAAACTACAAACTAGACCTGCTAGAGCCCTCTGTCAGCCATTAGTTTTTTCATCCCACTTTTCTACTCAAACCAGATTTGAGGAAATCACAACTAACAGTTTCCCTGTTTCCCCGAGGTCTGTTTCTCTGCAGCTCCTCCAGAGTTACTCTATCCCTCCTGGCTCTCCTTGCTTGTTTGGGCCATTTCAGTGGCCATGTCTTGGTAAGCTTGCGGTTCTTCTATGTTCCTTCCATTTTCAGAAGATAACCCTGCTTCAAACTTTTCCACATCTTCGTTCCTGTTCATGCTGTATTTCCTTGGTCTTCATGAACTGTTTATTCTCCACTGTCCTCTACAAACATTTAAAACTTTCACAGAACAGCTGAATATTGATTCAGTTACACTCAAGTAGTTCATCTGTGTGTCCACCTATTTATTATTTAGGTGACTCCTGAAAGCAATAGGTTACATATTTTTTTCCATTTATAGAGTATCAGACTACCCTATAAAATGTTTCTACATTTGTAAAAAAAAAAAAAAAACAATGTAAAAACTGAAAGCATATGTTTTTCCTCAAGTCCACAGCTATGCACTTCTTTGTGTTGCTATGTCACATAAAATCCAAAATAACTACACTGAGGTTTGTGAGTATAATATGATAAAATGCAGAAAGGTTCTGAGGGTATGAATAATTTTGCAGAAGACAGTAGCTTATTTTGAATGGGGTTTGGTAAGGAGAAGATTTTGCCCTTTCAATTTGAATCTCTTTTGCTACTCACTGTTTCAACTTATTGTGTCATAAGTAATTCTAGCTGACTTCAAAGGAGTTCGGGGCCACATTTGTAAGGTTGTGGGAAGCGCTGTGAATGTCAACCAATGCAAACAACCTCTCTCATATGGGAACATTAGAGATGGCCTCTTGTGAAAACGGTTCGTTTCCATTTTTGCCATCCTTCAGACTTCAATGTGACCTAAATCTGGCAAATATAACCTTATAACGCAGGAACTCGATGCCAAACCTGACCTCCCTAAAGGTTGTGTGGATGATGTGTGTGCTTTTGTTTTCATGCACTGAAATGCTTGTGAGGCACACATTTAATCGGTTTTTGTCGAGATGAGTGGGAGATACCAAAATGGCAAAGGGACCGATACAGACATAGATCAGGTTTCTACTTTTTTTTTTTCTTTTTTTTCAAAATAACCAAAGCAATATATCAGTATTACACAAAATCTGCAGCTTTTCAATTTTGACTAAGCTCATTTGTGAGAGATGAGTGTAGGAGAATAGATGACTATAAAAAATTTGCCTAGGGTGCACGTCTTTGCTTTTACAACTCTAAAGCAGAAAAAACATAAACATTTAATTGAAAAAAAATAAGTTGTTATATAGAGTGAGACCAATGTCAGTGAAGGCATAGATGTCCACACTCTTCTATGCTATAATTCCCACATTCCAAAACATTCAAAGTAAGTTCCCTCAATTTTTTACCTGGTGATCCAATTTATTTTTTACATATAAATAGTCATAATAGAAAAATGTTAACACACAACAAAGAATTCAAAAGAAAAATTGAAAAGCAGACAAAACATTTCAGCATAGCAAACATGCACGTTGCATCTGTGTGTTTATGTCAAATTTGCAGTGCGGCGCAGAATTAGAACATTTTTTCTCTCTTGACAGCCGTGAAATGATCTCTCTGCTTCCAGTAACAGAGAGAAGTTGCATCTGTGCTGTGCATCTGTCATAACTCTGGGCATAACATCTGTCATTGCACAAGGCTTTTAAAATAATGCATTCTTAAAGTGTATTGTCTGAACAGAGGGAATATTCTGTGTCCAAAAAGCAATGGATGGACTCATATTTATATACACGAAAATATGAGTTTATCAGGGTATAATAATCTTAAGAACAAATATGGTTTCAAGGTATCACAGAATTTCACAAAGCTTATATTTTACAATTTTTCCCCAAACTTTTTTTTTCACCAACTACTACAATAATACAATATATTGAATATTACAGTTCAAATTTACACACACTAAGCATCCAAAAAGCCACTTAATTTAGTAGCTGTTTTAATAGTAGTTTTATACCGTTTTGCTCTTTATTACGGTGACCAGTTCAAGATGGTGCTGTAAGTTTGGATGCAACTGGATATGAAAGGGAACTGTTCTGTTTCTTGCAAAATGCTTTAGCAAGACATTTTAATATAAATGGTTGCCATACAAATAAACTGAATTAAAGTGAGGCCAGTTTAGGGTGTAGTGACCCAGGATGAACGATGTACTCTGCAATATAGTCTAAAGTTTCAATCGCAGTGGAAATGCATCATGACTACAGGGCAGATAAAATTTCACTCTCACCCTGATTTGTTTTTTAAACTCCAGTGTTATTTTACTACCTTCTGGGCCTCCCATCTGAAGCGGCGACCCAACCCCGGATAAAGAGGAAGAAAATGGATGGATGGATGGATGTTATTTTAGTTTAGAGCATTATTTTGTAATACACTGCTTATGTTCTGTGTATAGATCACGTGACACGAGCATGCCGAAATATTTTTTTTTCAGTTTATCATCGCCGTTCTGTTTCGCCCCTCTACATCCGTGATTCTTACTCCTAATGAAGCCATCAGTCAGTAACAGTCAATGACAGCAGTTCTCTGTGTTATTAGTATACACGTGGGAAATTGGCAGCTTTCTAATTAAGTGGATCAGAATTAATCAAGCAACCAGTCAGAGTGACTCTGTGTCAGTATAAGCAGCTATTACCAAGAGAACACTTGCCGTCTATGCACATTAAAGCACACTCACATGTATATAAAAGACAGATTCAGCCGTCCAACTGTTATGTGTAAACCCCATCATACAATCAATTAAGCATTTAATACATTTATCAAAGCTGTTGTGTTTTATTTTTTTATCTTTTTTTTGTTCGTTTTTTTCAGTGAAGTTACTTTCCTTCTCATCCTGGCTCAAGATTTATTTAACCTTAGCCTCTCATTAATTTGTTTTTAGTGTGTTTTTTACTCTAATGGCAACTTCATCTGATTCTTAAGCTGTTTGGCATTTTAACTGCAGCATTTCTGATTTTTTGGCTTCCACTAACCTTTTGGAGGCAAGCCTGTCCTACCTTTGGTATTTATCCATGTATTTGGGTTTTGCAAGCGAGGTAGACAAAGAAACTTTCTATCTGTGCCTTCACATGCACAGTATGTTTATACCTGCAGTGTGCGTCATGGTAGGAAAAAAAGAATGCTACAGTCTAGACAGGCTGATGAGTGAGTGTGTGTACGTGTGTGTTTTTTCTTTAAAATTGTAGCAGCATAGTTGTCCTCTTCATCTCGATTTACTGTGGTGTCCTCCCCCAGCTGACCTTTTAATGTAAATGCTTGTTTTAAGATGCCATGTTGTATCAGTGGAGAGAAGCTGCAGGGACGCAGCTCTAGTGTTTCTGGGAATGAGGGAGACAATTCACAGGTGGGGAGAAGCCAACAAAGTGACCTCTTGAACCTTTAACCTTTTAATGAAGCTTTTATTACTGACAACCACATTCACTTTGGATTGTTTTGAGATATATGCTGTACTTATATGTCTCATGTTCTCTCTTTTGTACTCAGTTTCGATTTTGTATATATTTTTTTTCACCATTATATTATCTTTTCTGTCTTATCATATGCATTCTGTGTTCGGTAAAGATTTGTGTTTGTTCGATCCAAGATTTGCTTTCATCAGGAAGATATCATTATCACAAACTGGGTGAAAATATAGTTAATGTTCGAGATTAATCATGAACAAAAACAAGAGACCCAACCAGTATGTTTGAACAACATATTTTTAAATGTATCTAGGTCAGTCTATGAAGTGTACTTCTAGGGAGATTCAATTGTTATAATTTTTTCATGAAGTTAAAAAAACTGAACAGCTCTGAAAAAAAAAAAATCATCAAGTAAATCAGATGAAGATAACCTGATCAAAATCCTGTTTTTAAGATATGATTTTATTTATTGTGGAGAAAAAATATCCAAAGCCCTTCTAGGCAATTGGCAAAAAGTATCGGCAGATATATTTTTTAAAATATCCTGTTATGTCACAGATTTTATGCCACAGACTATTACAACTTTCTCCACACCTTTACATTTGTGACTGTTGGACAAATTATAGAAACAGTACCACAAATGAAAGATTTCAAGCAAAACGTTGAGTAAATTATTGTTGTTAATGGATTATTAATGGAAACTAATCCAAGGAGAATTTCTGAGTAAGATTAACAACATATTCCAATTAACTACTGTTAATTAGTTAATTGGAATATTAACTAATATTCCAATTAGTTAATATTCCCAAAACCTATTTTGGGAAATAGGTTTTGGGAAACCCAAATAGATTTAATAGTGAGCTAGATGTCTACCTGAACAACTAGAGGAATGCAACAAGTCCTCTATTTATACTGTCATTTCATGAAGCTTTTTAGGCCTTGTTATTCTTTAAGGCTGAGCAACTAGTAGATTGAGCAGAAAAAGACTATCCTGTTATCTACACTGTCTCACAATGCATTCTGACTATGAGCTGTCTGCTTAGCCTGTGGCTGTCTGGCACACTGACCCCACAAGTGAGCGTATTGTGTCTACGTGTGTGTGAATTGCTTTGCCTCGACAATGTGTGTGTGGTGCGGGTGTGCGCGTTTGCGTGTGTGTGTGCCATCCCTCCTCTACGCCAACATCAACTCATGCCTTGGTTGCTATAAATAATTCATTGGCCATTTGAGGCCCCCGGAGCAGAAGAGCACTTGTGAGACCCTTTAGTGATGGCCTTTAGTTACTCCTTACAAATACCCACTTAAGCAGTTCTCACACACAAGAATACGCTCCTCTCAAAACACAGCAAAGCTGCCACTTTAACTGTCACAGCAGATCAATAGGACGCCTAAACTCGACATTATCCTCTTATGTCAAAGCTGAGATTTTTCTTTTCCTTTTGACAGCTGACAACACAATGTAGAGGAACTAATGTTTTTATGCTTCACACAGCTGTTTATCACCTGACTTATGTTTGTCAAGGAACCTAAAGGGAAAGGAGAAGATGTTCCTGATTGCAAAAGTACCTGGATTTAACAAAGCATGGGGAATTTTAGCGCCATTCTGTTGTGTGCCACGAGTTTGTGCATTTATTGCAGCTTGCAATTAAAAAGAACCACAGGAAAGAAACGTAACTGAGAATAACATGGAAAGAGAGAAAGAGGGGGACAAAAAGGGAGGTGTTGGGGGGTCAGACTAGCATCTTGACTCCTGAGGAGAGGAAGCGAAATGTCCAGTAGCACCTGCCTCATTATCGTCTGCCCCCCTTTGGTCTGACGTAACCCCGGTAACCCTCAAGAATATACATTATCTGCAGGCCATACCTATGGGCCATGCAAACACATTTGTACAAGTTTTTGACGATTAACTAATTCAGAAGTGAGCTTCATTATTCTCCCCCCTTAATTGAGATAACAATGCAAATTCCCTTCATTAACTGTGACATGGACAATTTCTCGCAGGCTCCGCAGGGACACCATTATATTCAGAGCCCACAGAGCAGGTTGCAAGGTGTCATCAGATATTCAAATGGCGTGCTTGTTTAATTGCAGTAAATGTAGCATGTCCGGACGGCTCAGTGGAGGACATTTAAAGTGCGTGCCTGTTCCTCTATTGCTGTTGGTTTTCAGGTGCGTATTAGCGCGTCATTGTTTGGTAATAGAGGCATTTGAGAAGTAGTTAAGATAGGAGTCAGTTCAAGGTGTGAACGCGTCTGTATGCGTGAAGGTGTAGGGCCAATCCCCCACTTGAGGCAGCTGTTTCCAGGTCCTTGTGCGATCCCGTGGGGCTCCTGAGGGAGTGTGTTGTTGGACTCTTGTCTTTTATGGCAGCAGCAGTAAACATGACAGGCTGTTTGGAGACCATCTGTTTCCTATGGCTGCCGCATGGTAACAGGGAGCTCAACCTGAGATCCGCTCGGTGTCTGTCTCATAGGTAACAGTCCTGTCTTTGGGCTTTTACAAGGGAATTCTGACAGGCAGAGGGATGGCACGCAAATGAGACAGAATGAAAATATGAAGGGCCCCAAAGAGCTGAACTTGCCATCTGCATGTGCTGCCCAGCATCTTACAGCACCCAAAGGACCTACAGGTACACCGCCTTCTGATTTGGCCTCATTGTATGACCTCCTAAAACATCATACTGGGGTGACATAGAAGGTGCTAAAATTGTATTTCTAGTAGATGTCAATGGGCAATTTGTTGGTATATTTAACACAAGATGCTCTTTATTTTGTTGAGACAGCAACTAAAATTTTGAAGAAGTCGAAGATCCATATAAATAACCTGTTAGCGAGTGTCACTATACCTCCATGGTTCTCAAACTCTGACAATGACAAACTCAGCGGTACTGACAAGAAGTGTTGGTACACATAAGTTAAAAAAAACAGCTGCAAAAGATGAATTGTTCAAGCACACTGAACTCTTCTTCAAACAGAAAACACTCAAATTAAAATTGCAGTGGAAGATATTTATGAATCTCAAAATAAACAATTGTAAAAATAACAAACCGCCATATTTCACTAGCAAGTCAGAAAAACCAGTGAGCTAATGACTATTAGCCACAAGCTAATATCAGCGTTTTTCTTTACTTTTTACTCCGAAGCAACATATTTGCTAAGCATGTGTTTGCGAGCTTTAATATAATGCAAAACCTCAGAAGCACATATAAACAATTCAGTACCGCTAACTACCACTGCATTTTAAACAATCAGCAGCCTTGTTAAATTTTGTGGGTGGGGCTTTTGACATCTTTGCAATTTTCTAAACTCAGATCGCTCTGACTGTTGTTTACCCTGTGAAGGCCAAGACACGCTAGATATGCTTCGACATTTGACCCAACTAGAAGACGTTAAAGTTAATGTGGCCTTGCGGACCACTAACGATTGCATGTGATTGAATCTCCAACTAGCTGGTCTATCTATCTAGATAGACCAAGATAGACTAGTTGGTTGGAACTACTCAGCAATTTGAGCAAAACATTTGCCACAGTGCCAAAGTAAAACTTTGGAAGAAAATTAAAACTAAAAAAAAAAAGGGCAATCTTTTTAGAGCAGCAACTGCGGCTTTGAGTTTACCCTCTGACTGGCACAAGGGGTACATACTTCATACATACTCGCAAATCTGATGCTTCGGACCATCAAGTCAGAGTCTGTATGTCAGGAAAAAACTGGATCTGACTATGAAGAGTAAGTATCTTGGCCTTGAAACCCAATACTCTAAGATACACAACAGAACCCCGAAAATGAGAACAACCCATGAACCACATAATTTCTAAAGTGTTCGTGTTGCTCATTTTACTCAAACATGAGGATATCCACTGTACAAGCACACACTGAAACACCTGATGTCATTATGCTGCAACAGTATTAAGGAAAGCTTTCACAGAGTGTGACAGACTGAGTCAAGTTCTTCTGACACTCTCTGCCAGCAAACGCTGCTGTTTCAAGTGCACATTTCCCTCTACACATTCTCTTGCCAAATTAAGAAGAGGAGTGGAAGAGATTGTCGCACTCATCTTAACACATGAGTCACTAATATGTCTCGGATGCCGTAATTAGTTACCTTCACTCATTAATTTGGGCCCTTAAACGGCATTTAAATCCAAACAGCCAAGATAGCTTTGAGGTGTGACACTGACTGATTTGCAGGTCTTGTACCTTTGAGGTCTTCTTGTTGTCGTAACATCACAGATGGACATGCATTGATGGTCCACTGTCCTTTGTTAGAAAAACACCAGTCACCCATGTGCTCCCGGCTGTAGCCTGACACTGTTTTCATTTAAATAATCTTAAAGGTGTATCTGTTGAGATGTGGCTGGCTTTTTTCCCATCCTGGCCTAATTATTCTTTTAAAGTCATTTACTTCTCCATCATTACCCTGCTTGAATGAGCCAATCCTGAAAGGCCTTGAACCTTTTTCTCCTTCCGCCTTGTCATTTCACTCTCCCCGAACGTACTCAACCATTAAAGAGTCTCTGCAGTCCGCCACTCATTATTGCTCAGTGCATTTACATTGAATAGGTCATTGGGACCCAACTAAGTGGAACTAATGTGGGACAGAATAGTTGAGGGTTTAGCTTCAGTGTTACACAAACCCTCTGCTCTGTAATAAGGACTCTCTTATTACTGTTAAGTAGGAAGGAGAATACCTCACTGATCTGAGCCATGTCTCGGAAAGAAGAAAAGGGGTGGGGGGGTTGCTTGCTGTTTGCTTTAGGGTTATCTGTTTTGTTGGTCGTTTCATAGGTCCAAAATAGACCTACTGTTTAGATCACAATAAAAAGAAACCTGTAGTATAGCTAGTGTTACATGAATTACTCTTCTTGTTTATTTTAATGCTTTTATTTCAGCTGAATTGCTGTGATGCATACAGTCCAGTAATTATTCAGGGACAAGGATGCAGAAGGCATTGCCATATGGTGGACGTCTCTTCTGCATCCTGACGCAGAGAAGACTCAACAACAGGCCACAGGGTCACTTCCTGACATCAGCAACAGAGTGCCAGTATGGCCAGCGATTACAGCGCCTTGGAAAATAATTCATATCAGATGAGCATTGTCACACTCTGTCATACTACAGCCACAAACTCCTACAGTATTTGAAAGGGATTGTGCGTGATAAACCAGTATAACGCAGGACATGGCTGTGAAGTGAGGAGTTCTTGTAAGAGCAAAATTCGAAGTTTGCACTTCATGCAAAACAGATTGTGAGAACTAATACTTCACATGACCCTGAAATAACGCACTTTTCAGATTTGCCACTTCTCAAAACAATTTCGCTTCCACTTTACAATTATGCGCTACTTTGTGTTAGTCCATCACATAACACCTAACCGGAAAACATCTAAGTTTCTGTTTGTAACCTGATAAAATGCGAAAAAGCTTAAATCATCCAGAGGATTTTGTGAAGCACAATATTACCAAAAAAACAGCCTGTCCATGGTAGTCTGCAAACTGCACGATCCATCAAATTTTCCACAGTAAGGAAGCTGTTGTAAATGTGTGAAGAAATACAGCCACTGCTTTTTCCCGCTGACAATAAAGTCTGCCATCCTACACAACATGTGTCATGTCTCCAGATAAAGTAAACGAGAAGTAATTTTGGATCTTGTTTCTATTTCGTAGGCTCATCTGTGGGTGCGAGCAGGGAGGGAATGATAGCTGATACGTAAACCTCTGGCTCAACATGGTGGGCGGGAGCACCCAAGCTACTTAACTTTTATTAACACACTGTAGTGAAGCATGTGTGTTTGCCCGTCTTTGTGTTTCTCCCATTTGTAGAGACCGACACAATCGACTGCTTCTATCAATTAAGACTGACTTCCACTTCATGTTACATGGCCGACAAAACAGATCTTTCGGAGTCAGTTAGGTGGTCATTTCTGCGAGCATCGGAGGAAAGGAGTGGGAGGAACTGGTGATAAACAAGGGGTAGGCCTATGTGAATACACTTCGGCTGGCTTTAGCTGTAAGAAGTAAGACAGATCGAATATTGAGTGAGTGAAAGAAGGGCCTCACAGCATCAAAGGCACGGTTTGAGAGGCACCAGGAGAGATTAAAGGGAGCCTTGAAGAAATGTGTGAAGGAGACCAAACTGTGGATGTTCTATCCAAACTGAACAGGCGATAACATTCAATACTAAACTCCTCCTCTTCAAAGTCACATCTATCTGAGCACATTGCTGCTTTTCCACACTTTGGCTGCCAGATCTTGACCTTGAATAGGAAAGCACCGAAAGCACGGAGAAGCAAAACACCTGCTAAAAGGAGAAGCTGCTTGATTTTTTGAATGATCAGCATCTTCAAAAATCAGAGTAATTTCTCCTTGATTCATTTACATCAACTTTACACCCCTTAAAAAAATCACAGTAGTATTTAATCTATTATCTACAACTTTAATGCACAATCCTGAAATTTTAGCAAATTCCTTTAAAACAAAGTGTTGATATAAAGGACACAATTGCACGTAAACAAAGTTAAGTAGTAACCCAAACCCCTGCTGCTTCTGGCCCAATCAGCCTGCCCTATTCTGGCCCAGCTTGTGTGCCTGCATGCCTGCCTGAGCTTGGCTAGGTTTGAAAAGTCATGCTTGTGGGTGGATGCTACTCATAAATATGTATTTGGCTTAAGCCGAGCAGTCCCACTGCTCTCGACTCCGCTGTGCTCGCCCAAACCTTATGCTCTTCTCAACCGTCAGACATCCGCAAGTTACGGATGCAACTTCCTGGGGCATATTCATGAAAAGCCGAACAAAAGAATGATTGATGCTAGGATTTCTGATACAGGTTGCCGCTACAGGGGGGTTGAATGCTAAGATGGCAACAGGATGTTTGTAGAGACAAAATCCATATTTATTCTGTGGTTCGAACAGCATATTTTTTTTTTTTATATCTAGCTTTTAGGCTGTTCTTTCATCCAAACCTAATTTTATCTACCTTCAAACATGACCGAGGCAATTATGATGTTTCTTATTGACTTTACTTGTGTTTTTTTTATTTTTTCCTCTT
Organism: Xiphophorus couchianus; assembly: GCF_001444195.1. Lineage (NCBI taxonomy): Eukaryota > Metazoa > Chordata > Actinopteri > Cyprinodontiformes > Poeciliidae > Xiphophorus > Xiphophorus couchianus. The sequence continues at coordinate 9,665,324 of NC_040234.1, read as the reverse complement.
TGCATTTGTTTAAGTTGGTGACTCCGGCTTTCTTATAAAGGTATGCTCATACCAAGTAAAAAATATGTTCACTGAAAAGCATTGAAAATAAAAAAAAAAAACTAAAAGGGATTCATTTCATGCTTTTTCAGTTACTTAGTGTGACTTTATTGAACGTAGTGTAATAACAGAATAAGCAAAGTTATAAATATAAACAAATACAAACAAAAGAAGAACTGCAATAAAGTATATTTGCACATTCAAAGGAGTGGATAGAAGTATGAACTTATTTTCACACCCACTCCTATTATATCTGCAGCATCAACCAATACGTTACTATTTACATTAACTTTGTTTTACCAGTCTTTCTTAGTTGGTCTTTTTTATATCCATATATATAACCAGTAGAGTGATTCATTATTGCATGTCATTATAAGCGCATATTGTTTTTAACATGTAGAAAATTTTAAATAGATGTTCAGAATTCATCTAATTCTATAAATTAAATGAATTGCATTTTTAATTCTACAAATTCTATAAATTCAACCTGCATACAGATGCAGGGTGAATTTTAAATTTGTGGTTACAAATTTTAAATAATTTGTGGTAACAAATTACTTAAAATTTTTAAATTCACATTTTTCTCTTAAATTATAAAGTCCTTCCTTTTCTAAGAAGAGCTTTTGACTGTTTCCAGGTAATTAATTATTTTTGGCTTTAAACAATATAACTGTTTTCACTTTATCAGCAAATTGTAACAGTATAGATTTTATGAATAGTGCATTTGTATGATTACTCTTATTTCTCATTTTTGCAATGTTATCAATGATTGTAGTGAAATTCTGTAGTTGTTGCCCCATAACTCTGCACAATAGCTCAGTTTATACCTCATTAACTTTTTTATATTCTATCACATTAGAACTTTACATTTCTGTTCTTTTTCTTATTAAGATTTCACGTGAAAGACCAACACAGTGGTTAGTAATGTAGACATGGAATGAGACACTACACATGTATAAACACATAAGATTTGCCGTCAATGAAAATTGATTCTTTGGCTACAGCTGTAAATCTTTTAGGCTGAGACTCTATCATCTTTGCACATCTCAAGACTAAGATTTTGCCCCATAATTCTGTGCAAAATAGCTCAAGTTCAATCAGAATTAATTCTCCTACCTAACTTTTAGATCTCTGCAGCTCCCCAGAGTAATCTTAGGCCTGTTTTTCCAATGAGGTGGACCTCCACGTATTGGCACTTTTACACTTGTGCCATACATTTTCCATTGAGGAGTGCTATGAGGCCTCAGAGGCATTTACAGAACAGCTGGATATGTACAGACTAAATTTCATATACATAAACTTCTGAGGGGCCACCGCAATAAAAATGACTGAATAACAATACACACCAATGTCTCGTTGCATTTCACACTTTTAAAATAATGCACAATGCAAAGCAATGTGTACCTACCCGAATAATTGTTTTTACTGGTGGGACTCAGACAATTTTTTTATGAATGGGATGGCAACTGGTTCTCAAAATATAATGCATTTTGCAAAATCAAAGCCAGGTATGTGGGCATTGAATAAGAAAAAGTTATTTCGGGAGTATTGTCAGAATGCATGCCCTATCTCATTGCTCATTGGGGTAGCATAATGACAATCTGCAGGCTGAAAGCCAAACCAGTCCTTTCAATCTTTCCTCTATAGGGATTGTCCACTCAACTCTGCCAGCCAACTACTGCAGAGCAAGTGCTGCAGTAACCTTGACAGGACCTGACTGCTTCAATTACAATTGTGATTTCTGGATTCATTGCTGATTTTTTAAATTTTATTTATTTCCTTAAAACATTGTTGCCACAAATTCCAATGCAGTTTTAAAACATTTAACTAATATTCCTACATCATACCTTACATGATGTATGGTATGATGAGCTTCATGATCTGCTCAGTCTCCCTGAAAAACCAAGATGTCATCCTTTAATTCTACGGATAATATCATTCCCTTTCCCATTCATACTGTAAGACCCATCCTCTTTAGGTCTTACCCAGTGAAAACTGCTGCCCAAGGTAGACTGTCCACCCTGTGCCCTGGCTGTCAGCTTTCCAGGCAGGCTACGTTGACAAGGGGAGGCCACTCGGGCTGTCTGTCATGGGGTTATTCTCGGGGCGGAGACGGTTCAGCTGATTCGCTGACACCGGCTGGTGCGCACAGGGGCTGGAAGGGCGGGCGTTTGGCAGGGATTTACAACGTGTGTATGCGTGTGCTTTTGGCGGGGAGCTACTAGGGGTTAGCCCTGCCAGATGACAGGTATGAGTTAGGCGGGGAAAGAGTAAGAAGGCAAAAAAAAAAAAACACAGCAATACGAGGCCACGCACCAAAACACACCTAGATCTGTTCACTCATGTTGAAGGACAATAAGGAAGTTTCCAGACCCTTGACGCACAGCTGGAAATAAATGTTCTGAAGAAAAGTATGACAAGGTAACAGGACAAGGTAATAACATTTTAAGCATCTGTTTTAGAGTTAGGAAAAAAGAGAGCTATTGAAAAAGTTAAATCACAATTAGCCTTTTTATTGCTTCTCGGAATAAATCTAAAGTTTATAACACTTTTCTGACACAAGAATGGTCGTTTGAGTCATTCCCTCAATATTAGATATGCACCTCCGAACATGGATCACAAGTCACTTCAAGCTCGTCTTTACCGAAGGCTTTGAAATCACAACAAATTAATTTCTTGACAAAAAAAAAGAAATGGATACAGTGACCAATTTTGCTTCAAAAATTATTTATATAATTATTTGCTGTAAAAGTAAACTAGTGAAGAGAACAGATTTTTCCACATATAACTTTTTGCCCCAGAATTTTTATTAAAAGGGAATCTTTGATCACAGTTCTCTGACTCTTTTATGTAATTGTATATTCTGTCTTTCTTCCTTTGGTCCCAAGCAGAAAATATAAGAAGCATTTTGTTACTCCTATCAATTCTAGATTTTTTGTTTGTTTGTTTGTTTGTTTTTGTAGAAGCTGGCAAGGTAAAATGCACTGGCATTTTATCTTTTTTTTTGCTCATGTTAAACAGTTTTAATAAATTAAGACATGACAGAATAAATTCCACTGTCCATTTTATGTTTTTGGGACTGAAGTGGGTAAAATACTCACATATTCCACAAAAGACTGGCCAGGTTCCCCCACATAAAGTTAGGCATGATCAGCTACTATCCAAACAGTCCCGTGACAATTTTGTGGATAATGCAAGTTCTACTTCTGCTTTTCTTTTCTTCTGGAGGCCAAATACATGTCTCTCAAGTTCCCATATGTAGCTCCCATTGTATTGTGCAGCTAAATATGTGCATGATTGCATTGTATCTCAGCGCTCGACTTGAGATGGACTGGAGAAACGTTCTTTATGTTCCTTACCTTAAACACCAGTTGGCATGTACTTTAGTCAAACTTTCTTTGATTAGAGCAAAAACTTTGTTTAAAGTCCAAACTCCAGCAAGTATTTAACTAAAACATCAGCTTTGTTAAAACTCTTTATTTATAGCTTTTTGTCCTGTAAAGCTATTGTGGTCTTAGCTTGACATAGGGTATGACTCTACGCCTGCCTGGTTCAGTTAATGGGAACCTATGAATATGCTAATCTGACCCCACTAACACCTCCACCTGCCAGCAGTTGTGGAAAGTCTCCTTTGGCTCTGCAACGCTGCCTCTGCTATACGTACATGCAGTGAAGCTGGTTTCCTCTTCTCCTTTTTGTCTCCTCCCCTTTCATGTGAAGTGTGTGCTACCACACAGGAGACTCTGAATCAGTAATAAAATGTAAAATATTGTATATTTTTGTATTTTAGTTCAGGACTGGAGGCCAATACAGTCAGAACTGGGATTCTCTGATTATTTAATTAGACTATATTAAGAGGAATTGCAAGTATGTTTGCATTTAACATTGTCTAAAAAACAGCAAATAAAAGATACTGATTTGGAAAATATTAAACAATATGAGATAATATAAAATTCAGGAAAAATACAATATTTTACTTTATGTGAAACTTTTTAAAATACATTTCAGGACTGGCCCAACTATGCAGGCCTGAATGTGGCAAGGGAAACTGAACCACCTTAAGGAAATCACTGTTAATTTCTGACTTAACAGTGGTCAAATCATTTTGGATATCTGTTTCCCCCCCTTAACATACAAAGGCATGCCCATGTTCAGTTTTTCCATTATATTTTCCGGGGGTGAGGGTTAAGGGGTTAAAAACAGGAAATCAAAATTTGAAAAGAGCCTTTCATATTTACTTAGATTATCCTTGAAATTTGTTTGTTGATCTGAAACATTTAAATGAGAAAAAAAAAACAGAGCATACTTGTAAAGGAGATGAGATCTTTTCTCAGCATCGTGAGGAGCAAACTGTAGGTTATTCCTAGACAAATTCCTACTTGTGTTCTGCGGATCAGATGTCCGTTATTATAGCGATGTAATGTTTGTAACATCTTATGATGATTCCTGAGGAATCCTATGGCACTTTTCAGACTCCTTTGGGAGACTGGCTGGCTTCATACAATGTGCCGGTATATTTTTTTTCACTCTGTTGTTTTAGATTTTATGAGTGTAATACTCTACCCCCGGTGAAAATGCATTTTCTGTGTGTTAGATTGGGATAATCCCTTGATCTCCGTAAGAAGGTTTCAGCAACATGCCAATGCTGACTTTAGCCACGGGAGCCAGGGCGACCCAGGCGCCAAGGGAACTCCACTCCACTCATGCAGTGCCAGCACTTAAACAAACGGCGTCGGCTTTCAAAGACAAAAAGGGAGACATGGTTCCACTGGACTCTCGGTCATGTACATAGGTTTTTATAAGTCAGTAAGTAAAGACATACACACATTTCCCCACACAGAAAAAATACTCAGGTAGCTGTTCGGGATGAAGGCCTTCTAAATTTGTCAAGCCCCTTTAAGTTTTTTTCATATTACATCAAACACTACAATTGGCATTTGATGTGACTGACCAACATGTCGTGCATCTCATTTGATCAGGGCATCTTCTTGTAAATGTCCGCTGTGTCACTTGAAATTTCCTTTCAACAATGGCTTTATCCTTGTCACTCGTCCATAAAAGCTAGACTTCTTAAATGTCAACAGAAACGCTCACCTGAGATGTGGATCTATGCATCTCCTCCAGAGAGAGTGAGCGCCACACTTTTCTGCAGACAGTCTCCTCTCGGTCCTTCACAACAGAGCTGTATTTTTACTGAGATTAAATTACACACATTTTTTAAAATGTAATATTTGTTTGGAAAATATCAAAATTAATTGCTCTGTATCTCACATCTTGTTCTAAAAGAGACGCTTGCACTAGCACTATGTGATCATTGATGAGCTCTCACACACACTTTGTGCTCAGAATCATTGTCTCTTCTTACCTTGGACCTCTATTATCATCTAGAGAGCTTCTCAAACCTATTTTAGATAAATGACAATTGACTCCCTTTTTCTGTAATAGAAACAGCATCCTGAAACTACAAATGAGACAGAGTTCAGACATTAGTATTCTGTTAATTTGACCCTAGGCGCCTCTGTGCAATCAGATCTGAGGCAAAGCACTTAGCCTATGGTAAGGATTAATGACGGCCATCTAAAACAATTTGGGAACCAATCAGTTGAACTGAGGAGGGTAAATCTAATATGATAATTTATCTGCATCAACTCGACTTGCCTGGCAGGGAGGAGTATGCTAATTACGCGACCCTTACCTAGTGACTGGATGCACACAGCTGGGTGTGCCGGCTCTGGCTCTGCTATTAGGGAACTTTGAGGGACTTTAGAGTTTGCTGAGGCAAATTCTCCTTGGAGGGTGATGGGAAGCGAACCCCGTCGCTTCACACTGAGTTCAGCCCTGCTCCCTTCTACCCCTCCATTTCAATTTCCATAATGTGCCCGCCTCCGATGACATGACAGCAAGGCGCAAATAAGTGCCTACGTCGGTATCAGATAGAGATGTAGTGGATAGCGGCTTTAATATGGTTGGAAGACCTCCCCAAGGGACCTTTTTTTGCTTTTTTTTGCCACTAAAGAACATCAGTTACACAGTTACGACAATAGTCTCTTAATTGATTCGTTTAATTAGCCTGAGATGGAGCTAGCGCTGCGGCTTGTCATCCTTTATCATAGGGGGTCTCCTCTGCAGAAAGCACGACCGGTCTCTTACCCCAAACCAGTCAGACTTCTATTAAAGTGTAATTATATGTAAATGAAAACTGCTTCAAAACCCTTTGCATGTTGACCATGGAAACAAGAATGGTGTTTCTTCTTTGCTTTTAACTGATGAAAGCATAGTGAGGGCGCATTTTGAAATGGATAGCCTAAGATTTTTTTGCTGTTGCTTTTTTTCTGGGAAGTTATTCAAGATTATTTCACTTTTTTTTGGTGGAGAGGTAATCTAAAATGTTTTATGATTGCAAAGGATACTCAGAAAATCTGAGCCTACAGAAGAAGTTTCTGGATCCCTAGAGCCCTATAAGGGGGCATATAAGAGTTTCTGTTTAGTCTAATTCCTCTCCAGAATAACATGAACCCCTTTTAAATCCTATACAAGAACTCCCCCTCTCTTCAGCCTGTTGTTTACCAGAGGCCTTCTTGCTATGAAGTTGGAGCTGCACAGCAAAGAGTGTGAGCAGTGATTACAACTTCCTTCGGAGTGAATGGTGCAGATGTCGGCCCAGCCTTAGTGAAGCAGAACAATGCCCTCAAAGGCATCCAAACACAATGGGTCTTTCTCGTCTGCCGGAGATGTCTCTCTATAGCAGCTCGCGGTGCGGGGATGCAAAGCAGGTGGCACTCAGAAAAAGAGACAGAGACGGCCTCGGCTCTTTCAAGTTTCCCCTGACTGAAAAGCATCAGCAGGGACGTGTGTGAAGGTGTCGGTGCGGATTGCTTCTGTGGTCAGTCTAGGCATTAGCGTTCGGAGGTGTCATTTAGCTGTGGATTAGCCGGGCACTCTGTTCACTGGGGATTTTCTCCCATTGATGGGCCATGGAGGAAAGCTTGGCATTGATGCTTGAGGGCGACTTTCTCTCTGATCTTTCAAAGCTTGGCTGGAGATTGAGAGCTCTTTCACTCATATAAGGAAGTTATAAAATCCTACAGGCCCACCCTTCCCTTGAACTGTGTATGTTGATCTTATGCCTCAGGTTTTTCTGATTTGAATATATATATATTTAATACATTCTAATCAATTAAAAGAAGTGTGCAACAATCCTGTTTGACGAGACCGGGCAATTCATGATATTGGGTTAACGAGAACGGCATCAGAGGAGAATTCAGAAATACCTTTGCAAAACCTATGAATCCAGTTTGTCAAAATAATAGTACACAAATCATAAACTGTGTTTTCAATATTTGTTGGTCCTAATGAGATAAAAACACTGATTGGTCTCCCTTTTTATATTTTCACATACCGGTACATAAAAATCTATTTATTTATTTATTTATTTTTATCTAAAGCCATCTTTTAAAGAGGTCATATTCAGTATGGACTTTAAGATTTGAACAGTCTAGCAGAAGTGGGAAGTCCTGCTATTATCAAAGATTCACCTCTCTTGGTTCCCATAACAATCACGCCTTCATGGTTGCCAAATGACATTTTGAGCCTTCTGTTTTATTGTAAGTTAGCGAAGCACATGTATTGCTAACTTATCAAATGTTTAAAAGAAGAAATTAACAAAGAACAAAACAAACAAAGTAGAGATGGGATTTGAAGGTATCTGGTACTTCTGCATCCAGTCTTTCCAAAGACTGGATGATTTTTAGATGAATGCATTTATTTTTATCTCCTGTCAGGTGTTACGTCCTGGCATTTCAAGGACACCATATGGAGAAGCTGGTTGCTTACATGTGCTGGGGCAGTTTTGCTCAACAAAAACGATATAAACAATCATAATTGCACGATTGACTTCATGAAATTAAGAATGCTTCTGGCATCAAGTAGGCAGGCCACATTATTGAAATAATAATAAATAATAATAAATAATGTGTCCTACAACTCTTAGATGTGTCTCTGCTTCAACACACCTGAGCCAAATAATGAGGTCATTAGCAGGACTCTGCAGAACCTGACTGCATGCTGAGGAGGCAATTCAGCCATTTGATTCAGGTGTGTAAGACCAGGGACACATCTAAAACTTTCAGGACACCAGTCGTCGAGGCCTGGATTTGATGACCCCCCCCAATAGAGTGTCAGTCTTACCTCGCATATCTTTATTTATGAGACTCATATTACCAATATACACTCGTTATAATGATAATATTGTGCCGTTTTTTAGTAGTGTCTTGCTGCACCCATTATTAAGACAACAAACCCAAACCCAAAATGCACTACAAATAAAAAAGGTACTTTTTAATAGTATTTACAAAAAAGTAAATAAAATAGTTTTCTACTCATCTATGTTTCCCACTCCACATGTTTGTCTGTTTACCCAAAATAAAGGCACCCGGGTCTTACGGATTCACAGATTTAATTATGACAGCACAAATGTCCCACCGTGTGTTTACCACAAAGAGTCCCTCTCCATGGAGCTGAATAATTTGCTCAGTGCTTCCCCAACTGTGTGGCATTACTGCGGTTTGTCCTGGGCCCAGAGGAGAGCAGTGGGGACCAAATGAAGAAGAGTCACCTGGTGTCTCCTTCCAAGGTCTCACAGAGTTAACATGTAATGAATAAATTAATATCTAATGAAGGAAAGGGGTTGGAAAGGGTGGTGGGGGGGTGGCACTATTACACTCACCCACCATATCTGCCATCAGCGAAGACGGAGGTTGAATACACTAAAATGTTGACAAACACCATGAGAAGACAGAAAAAGTGGTGCTAAATACCTTGTGTGTCCTCCTACTGTGCTCATTTGAGCAGAAGTTAATGTCATCTGTACTTTTTTGTTTTGTCCCATTTGTGTCTCTCATCATTTTCTTAACTGTGTGATCTCATTACAGATTTGTGATTCCTGTAAGTGGAACTGCATTTAACAAATATGCATTTTAAATAGAGCACAGTCGTTGCTATTGTTTGGATTTTTTTTTTCTCCTCTAAGACAAATACCCTAATATTAATTATGAAAATCCGCAGGACTTCTTCCAAATTGTAAAATCAAATTGTAACATATGATCTTACAAAAACAATGCCTCTGTCTTGTTTTCACACGCTCAGTGCCGTTAGCAGCCAACATTAGCGATCTCTTTGTTACAGAAATATGTACAGTATGATGTCTGATGAATAATAGCCGTGAATCTGTGTGCCTACAGATATACCTTTCATGTTTCTTTTGTCATTGAAGGATTTAATGCGTCATTGGCACATGTGCAAGCCGAGCCCTGCTGCGCTGTTGCTAATGTCGCGGCCCCCCCGTGAGAGTACATTATCTCTGAGCCTTCCTATTATTCTGGAACAGTCTTTGACTTCTAATGTGCCTATCTGCACTTCCCTGGATATCGAGCGTTATTATGAAGCAAACTAACACTTCATTATTCTCCTATCTTGTCATTACAACAAGAAATACTCCATTAGTTAAAGCTCTCCAGTTTGGCCCCGTTAATTTATGTGAATGTCAGTTTGCTGTCCCACAAACACAAAGACTAAATTTATCTGCTGAGAGGGTTTCATGTCGAGGTTTTAACAAATACCCAGACGCTCGCAGGCAGAAAAAGACCCAGCATCAAAATGTGGACTTGGTTTGAAACAGTCTTATATCCACACAGCTCTTTGGGCTGTCAAAAGAGCTGTGATAAAAGACAAATAAAAGAAAACTTGTATTACTAATAAAAGAAAACCAAAATATCCAACATGACACAAACATATTAAGCTATCTTTGCTTAATTCTACAGTTTATTTGAAATTTAATTTTACTAATAAACTATATGATCAAACTGCAATATTGCTAAATGAATTAGTAGATGATATTTAAAATGAGGGGAAGTGGTCTGACAGATTTCAAAGGGTTAAAGGAAACAAATGAAATTGACCAATAAGCATCTACGTCTAATGTAAGCTATGCCATTAACGGGGTAAGATGGAACAACCTTTACTCAATACCTAATAGCTTTAGTACCTATAGGCATTCAATTAGATTTGCATGTTTGATTATAATACTGATAAATGAAGTGCATGTTAGCTAACAACTCATTGAAAATACCAGAGTTTTCTACTGACACAATAAAATAAAAAAGTGAAAAAGAGAATGATGGCACAGAACAAAACATTCACATGCACTACTGTAGATCATTTTTCATGTATTTCTTCACATGTTGCACTAATTTTAATGAGTTTCTACAAGAATTCTCCAAAATCATCCTACGCTATAGGTATTAAACAAAAAATCTTCATAGTTTCTAGAATGATCAGGCAGAACGTGATGATACATTTTCACATGAACTTGTTCCACAGGAGAAAACTAAACAGTCTGCAAGTGCAACAAGATTCCATGATATTGAGTGTTAAAGTCAGCTCCTGTTCTCCACAGGAGACAAAAGAAGTGCATATACTGTAGTTTTATCTGAGACAGCACGGATAATACTCGGTTACAGTGCTCGGAGATGAAAATATTTTATACATATACATATTCTTGTAAAGCATACAACAACAACTTCATTCAACCCACAGGAGGTATGTGATGTGATACGTTGAGCTGTAACAGCTGAAACATTGATATTTAGTTTAATTTTAGAGCCTTCTCTGTTTGTAATGCAAAAATCAGCATTGATGTCCACATTCTACCTTTTTCATTATGTGCATTGTTTGTTGTTTTTTTTTTCACTTAAGAGAGGCAAATGCCTATTTTTCCTCCCTGTGAATGCCATAAATCTGTTGCATCTACAAGGTCAGCCATTAAAATCCCACCAAAGACAACAAAATATGTCACTCTTTTTCCCTCATTCTGGTGTCATGTTTGTGTAATCACTTCACGCAGCTTTGAGTGATAAATTACACTAGCAGTCCATTCTTAGGCGAAGGGCAGTGCAAGGTCGCAACCTTATGGGCAGAGGAAACGGTAACGATAAGCGGGGGGTTATCCTTCTGCTGATTCTTGAGGATGGCCACCCCTGCGTCACCTGTCGGTATCTTACTGTCCATCTCGTACCAGGGAGGAGAGCGGCGAGAGCTCTTCTCCTTCAGCCTCCAAAGAGGAGAGGGTTTGGGCTCAGGAGAACAATAAAACAGTGTCAGTTTCTGCAGGAAAAAGGAGACAAAGTGAAAGAGGAAACAATTCATCCACAACAGGACACGAGAGCGTGGAGGAAGACCCGTCTTCAAAGATGCAGGGGTGGCTTTTCAGAATAGTTTAGAGGTGGCGCACTTCAAACGGCCCGGCGCAGCTCTCGTACTGAGCCGTTTTTCCTGCTATTCATGTGGTTTGGTTTTGGGTTGCTATAAGTAGCCTGCATCCTGTCCCTCTGTGGTCTCAGGTGGATACGTTTTGTTTTTGTTGCTGGGGCCAGGCCTCTGTACTTCCACTGCTACTGTTGGCAGGCCAACCGATTGGCTCGTTAGCAATACATATATCAAAAGTGAGAACTGCAAAACTCTTTTGACCTTATGGATGTGGCACCCCACTTGAATTTTGTAGAAATGTGTCTGACACATTGTCAGACCCAACCACCGCAGAAAAATGGAGAGAGACTTCAAAATATTCCTGCTCCAGAGTCCTCTTCACCTCTGACTAAAACGATTCATCTTCCAACATGACAATAACTTGAAGCACACAGCAAACATAATGAAGTAATGTCAATGACTTCAGAAGTTGCCAGTCAACTTTGACTCTGTCTTACTAATTTGGTGACCAGATCAGAGTAAAGGTGCTTGGATATAAATGCGTATCCACATTTCACTGTTTTGTAAAAATAAAAATTTTTGATAACCATGTACCATTTTCCTTTTCCTGTTAAGTCACACTTTGAGTTAGTCAGTCACTTATAATTTCAATTAAAAAAGACGGTGACGTTTGTGGTCGTATTGTGTCAAAATATGAAGGGGTATCACAACTTTCGCAAGGCGCTGCAAATAAAACCACTGGCAGTTTCTGATGCTAATCTCTTTACTTGCTCGTGAAAAGGTAATCAAGGTGGAGAGTGCGTGCAAGACTTGTGGTTTATTATAGTTTGCCAATCCTCTTATTTCTGTTTGAGAAAGCATCTGCTCTACAACCGTGCTAAGTGTCACTGTATCCGCCTTTTCCCCCTTGAACCTCCTGGATAAATATAGGCTTGAAGACGTGCCTCCCTGCAACATAAGCGGACCCTGCCCCGTCCGTCTGTCTACCTCTGGCCTCTCCTTGCTTCCCCCCCTTTTTTCAGAGCTTTTTTGTTGTGCCCTTTTGAAATATCTCATCCATGTTGATCAGTGGTGGTCTTCTTGTTACCTCTGCTCCTCTTACAACACCCAGATGCACACATGGCCCATTGTCTAAAGCACCAGCCTGATTGGCGTGCACTCACCGAAGGGGCTGGTAAGCAAGCCACTTAGAAGAGTAAATGACCTCTGTGGTGTAATTATGTACAGTTTGTGGTAACCTGGTGGTCTAAACTCGAGGTAAAACACCCCTCTGCTCTCTTTTGCCCACCTGCGCCTTTGTTAGTCACCCAAAAAAGCCTGACAAAAAAGTCTTTAGCTTTCTACTTCTCTTACTATTTTCCTCTTAACCATTTCCTCTTATGGGCTTTCAAATGTGTCTGGATGTCCTGTCCCTCGCCTATCTACAGGTCAACCAGAGGCCCATTAATTATTTGGTGATTACAGAGGGATGGGGGAAAGTGGCAATGTTTGTCTAACATGCGGTAGGTCCTGTTCATGTAGTAACTCATGAACAGGACAAGACAAGTTTGTTCTTGTCATTGTTTTTCTTTTGACCCGTGACTTCAACTACCCTCAATAAATCAAGATGGTCATTTGAAAGCGTTCAAGCACATTTTAACACAACATAAAACTAGTTTTATGTTGTGTTGGATGATGTAATCCCAGTTTTTCTTTGCCTTAAAAATCACGTTTTTAAACATGTTTACCCACGCCGAAGCCAAGAAGCAGTAAGGACCAATTCAAAGGGTGAAGTGGGGCACTGACAAATCCAGAGATGCTAACGAGTGCAAACATACACTCATATCCTGATTGTGCAGTTGGTAGTGTGGACAATGGGGGCGGAGAGAGGGAAATGTGCACGGCAGCTTTCCATTATGAGATCCTGTGTATTACTGTAATCCAGAGGGCCTCCTGCTCACTGTGGCGTGTGCCAGACTCCTGGGTGGGCAATCTCAGAGACAGTGGGGAGGCCCAGCTTATTTCTGGGCACATTTGGCATGGCCTACATGGCTGTTACAGGAACTAGAAGTGGAACAGAAGTCATAAAAAGAGGCTTTGATAGATTGGGGGAAACTTTTTAAGGTGTTAGAGGTGAAGGGTGCACCTGTACCGTGTTTTGCTTTTTATTTTTCTGTTGAAAGTGATATATTGGCAAAACGGACTAATATTCAAAATGTAAGAATGAAGACTTTCACATAATATGACTGTTCTGTACTTTCTGCCACTTATTTTTCTGCAGGGTTAGTTATTAGAGACTGTCACAGTGACAAAACCCATCTGCCCCTGAAGACCACTTTTTGGAAACCTGCTAATCGTCTCAGGTTAGCAACCTGCCTCAGGAGTCTCAGAAAACCTTTCAATGTTCTGTCAGAGGGCTTATCCCTGCGCCACCAGAGAGCTCTGCTGTTCACTGAGATGGAGATGGTTGGTTTCCCTCTGGAAATATATCTTAAACCTGTTGAGGTGGCATGAACTGTACAAAAAAAAACATACATGCAAACAAAAAGAAAACATTTTATATTATTATTATTATTGTTATTAACATCACCATTATGTTCCTTCTTATTTCCATTTTGTAGATTTAGCTACAAATAGATACATGTTATCCAATGCATCACAATGATGTTCTGTAGTAGATACTCTATTATGTACCTAAAAAAATGAAATGCTGAAAGGGCAAAAGAACCAACATCTAGCAACAAATTTGGGTAAATTATTAAATGAAATTAAGCAAAATCTACTTCCTGTGGTCAAAAGATATTAATCACAACAACAAAGCATAGGAAATAAGCACAGTGAATAAAATATTTTGAAAATTGAGTCATAATGTGCAGTGAAACTAAACATATAATTCATTTAGATAAAGTCAAATTGGAAAGTCTGCTAAAAGCCAGTCCAAAATTAATTGTTTGTTGTTGCCTTTCAAAGCAGGTAACAAGTCAAATCGAATACAAAAAACACAGGGATATTTATTGCTTATACATTAAAATATTTACTGACGCTACATAATTTGATGAGGTAGAACAAAGTAGTTGAAATCCTGTTCACAAATGAATGACTACAATGTTTTCTTTTGAACTTAGAAAATACTGAAATCTTGACTTCAGTATCAGCATTATAAGCCTCACATGAATCCAAACTCTGATAAATACTGTTTGGATCAAAGGATATTGACTGCATTTCAACACAGCTTCACCTTAACAATAGATGTGTAACTTAAATGTGAATTGTATGATATACTCGGTGCTATTCGCATCTGTACAAAATGGAGTGGGAACCTCCGAGCACTGGGGAGCCTGATTGCCATAGTTACTGAAACAACAATGACGATCGTCCCAAGGTCACAACCCTCCACGACCTGGGTTCAGGGGGAGGTTGTCTGAAGTTTCCTGAAAATAATGGGTGGGAAATCTTCACTTCCCAGACCTCCCACTAACCCTACAAAGTAGAAGATTTATGAGACACAACGAGGACTTCCCTGATTGGCTTTATGACTGGACTTCCACTTTGTTCTCTACTAACGCCATCAGGATGTCTTAAACCCTAAACTTTGACTCCAGAGTGAAGGTTTGACTCAGGATTACGGAGAGTTGGCAGGATGACTCAAGAGACAAAAAGGGTTATGAAAACTGAACACCACATTAGCACCGTGATGCTGTTTTACTATGCAGTGTCTGGCAGCGCACCTATGAGCTTTAAACTGAAATATACAGTGCTCGCTTGGATGAACAGCTGACTTTTACACTAATAGACACGCACACAGTCACAGGCAAGCACTGGCACTAGTGGAGACATGCATGGGTCACCTGGTAGGTCATGCCCCCCCACTGGTCAGCTCTGCTATAAGACTGCATTGATTATGTGCCTGTCTGCAAGCATGCATTCGACCATGTGTGTTTTGGAATCTGAACATGTGGACACATGTTTTTTGGTTCTTTTCGTGGGCATCTATGCAAGTGTGTATTAATCTATGGAGCACATTTAAGGTGGAGAGATAATTAGGATGTTTAAATGGGTTTGCGTTTCTCTTGATTATCCTCAGGACCAACAGTAGCTTCTGTTTTGAATGAATTTATAAATTAACTTTAGGATTATATTCCTGATTTATAGTTAGAAATATTAACATATAGCACATTTTTGAAGAGCACTAGTACACTAAAAATAGATTAGCCTTCCCAATTAGGAACGTAAGTGAACTAATTACAACCAGCTGACTCCAAACATGATACACAATCGATGACCACCTAAGAAAAAATACACTTTACTTTTTACAAGTGGAGAACAGAGAAGTGTGGCTAGCAGGATATTCAAGAACCTCTGAATAACATACCCCAACTATGACCAACTTTTACTGCGACTACAGCTGAAAGTCTCTACCAGCTTAAGGGCATGAAGAGGACGGAGCTGTTGCCCATTCATTTCAGCAAAACACCTCAAGCTCAGTTAGGCTGGAAGAAGAACATTTGCAATCATTTATTTTCAAGTTTTGACATTGTTTCTCAGCTGGATTTAGTTGTGTGCATCTATTGAGAGTACCTTCTTCCATTTGCAACTAACAAATACAGTAATTTTAACAAGCAAACAAATAATTTGGTAATGACTTTAACATTGACTTTCTTGTTGTCACTCTTCCATAAAAGTTAGTTTTAAGGACGGCACATTAAATTGTTGTCCTGTCAACAGACTCTTCTGCCTGAACTCTGCAGCTCCTCCAGAGTTACCTTATATGTCTTTGTTGTTTTTATGATTACCACTCTGTGAGCATACATAGCTATTTGTTGGTAGGTTTGCAGTTGTGCCAACATACAAACCTACCGTTATATAACTGCTTACATACTGTTTTATATCACTAACTCAACTTCTCCCCAGTTTTATACTGGACCTGTTTGCGTTGTCTTTCAGCTATTGGTGAAGATGGTAGAGCTATATCTATACTGAGATAAAAATACAGAGGTGGACTCTGTTTTCTAACTAATGGACACTGACTGACTTGTTTTAAGAAGAAAATAGGGTTAAATGCAGTTTTTCACCACACCTTTCAGACTTGTAAAAAACCATCTATCACTTGCACAGTATTAATCTGAATTAACTGCATAGAAGTTTGTGTTTGTAATGTGATAAAATAGGGGTGTACATATTTGCAATTTACTGTATTAAAAATGAAGGTGAACTAAAAACCTACAATGCAAAAGGTTTTTCTAAAAGATTGCCCCCCTTTTTTTTCTTTACTAAGGAAACAAATTCAGTGATTTGGAAAAAAAAACAAAAAAAACATTTATCTTGTGTCTTTACTTTAGTTGTTAAGGAACCATCCCATCAGCGAGTGTATGAGGGAAAAGAAATAAGGAGACAGCCGGAATATAATCTGTGAGCCAAATTCAGCAGAATAGACTGTTTATCATGGCGACCCTTCAGCTCTCATCTCTCGTGCTTCATATTTCATTTGTCTTTCAGCTGTGAAAGAGCGTTATGCAGCCCACAAGTGACCCACAAGTGCCCAAAAATGAATACAGTGTGCTAATAGCTGTGAGAAGACACCCTGGGAGCAACCATGAAATATGTGCAAGGACCCGTGACCACTGAGATAATAGCCCCTGACCAGACCACGGATTGTCTGTCCACTCTCTCCTCCGCCGCTCTCCCGCTCAGGTTTGGAGTGGCTCAGGTCCAGGACAGATGGTAAGTTGGGGCTTCTGTATCTTATGGCAGAGCAGGGGGTAGGACAAAGCCACATGGGCGATAGAAGGATCAACAAAATGTACCATCCTTCCAGTTAGATTGCAGTTCTCTATTTATGTATTTATTTATTCAAAAATTACACCTGGAGATCTGTAAAAAGGTACAGATATGTCTATTTCTAATTGTGCACTTTAGTTCACATGCATGGCTTTAAAAAAAAAAATAGGCCTAATAATAATAATAATAATCTGGATTAAAAGGGCATTCATCTACACACAGAAAATGTCCTCTATCTTGCTCATACATGTTTACAGACAAGGCACTAAATACTAGCCACAGCAGGGCCGGTGCTGGCTATTTCCTAGCAGGGAGTTTTGTTTGTGGGAGCTTTTTGTGTTCATCTGCCGAACCACATCCAGGGCAGAAAGAAGAGAAGATGGGGGCAGCTCTAATTAAAGCCCAAGGAAGAGTGTCATCTGCTGTGAACTCACAACCAGGGGGGCACAGCAAATCAATGGACAGCCAGCACTGTCATCACCATCAACAGCTCCCGATCAGAGCAATTGGAGGAGAACAAAAAGGAGCGAGAAAGACACTACCGGGGAAGCTTCTACCACCTGTGCAGAACCTAAGAGTGCTGAGGGGGAGAGAAAGAGGGAGCCGGGGCACAGAGATCCATGAAAAACACAGACCGAAATTGTGACGCCATGGTTCAATCTATTGTGAAACACTGGAGATTTATCGTTTCTTAGTTAGGGTTAGCAATTTTGCAATCATCACCGTGGACATCTATTTTGATAAACAAAGGTGCAATTCTATGACCAGAATGATCTAAAGACCTTTTAAAAATATAGATTTCTTTTTCTCCCTCTTGCTTTTGCTATTGAATCTAGCGGCTACATAGAGAGAGAGAGTGCCAACGATAAACGTTTCTTGCAACAAGAAAGTTTCCAGCGCAAATTTAGAGTATTGAACTCTGCAAGTGGTATCAGTGCTCTCCTGTCTGTGTGAACTGTGCCTCCGGGCCAGAGAGTTGAGGTGCGCTGGATCAGATTCTTACACAAACACGGCCACATAGACGGCATGTTCTTGTGGCATTAGCATTCCAAATGTTTTTTCGAGACGAACGTGAATGCAACTATTTTTGTCTCATAACGCGCACTCTCAGATAGCCCCTTTTGAATAAATGAATTCTGACAAGGGGAATCTGCATACAAAAACACAGCAGGTTTTAAGGCAGCGGCTGGTCGACCAGCGAAGACTTCTGAAGTCCTCTCTGAATCTCTTCATTCATCGCCTGCTCCTTACGGGCCTGCGGCTCTTTAAATGGCCGCCTGTGTTTGTGCTGTGTTCACACTGGCGGTTAGAGAGGCAGCGAGGCATACACCAACACATTAAGTCCTCTGTGTTCGTGGTTGGCACCTGCAAATCCTTTTACTTGCCATAATGTCATGCAGAAATGTGTTGAATTTAAAATGTGTTTTTAAAGGAAGCTGGAGTGTGATTCTGTGAACAAAATAGGAAAAAGCAGCGTATTTGTTTTTGCCTTCAGGTAGGCACAAATTTATTGGTCTTTGTGTCAGAAATTCAGACACCTGAACTGTTAGACCAAACCGTTTCTAAGAGCTCTAAACTTTCTACACTTTTATCTTGCAGGGTCAAAAACTATTTGATTTGTGTTTTGTTTTACTGTCAAGTTCTAGTCAATCCCAATGTGCTGAGTTAACCTAAAAACAGGGTTAGAGTGACCAGTGTGTCACACTGAGGCAGCCAAAGAGTGGCCTAAAATGACAATGAGCTAAACTTCAAAAAAGTAAATATATATATATATATATATATATATATATATATATATATATATACACACACACACACACACCCCACACACACCCACACACCCACACACGTTATCACACGTTATGTGTTACAATGTTTTCAATTAAGTATAGACAACAATCTTATAAATTGTCTAAATTATGATGACAAATTTTGTCATCTTTGTTGACAAATTTAATATAAATAGTAAAATTCTTACTTAACATCCCTTTATAGAAATGTGTAATAGTCCTATTCTTGTTCTCTTTTGGTAAAACTCCAAGATCTCATTTTGAAATGAACACAGCTAAAACCAGGAATAAAGCTGTAATACAGTAGCAAGAGAAATATATGTGGAAGAAAATATAGTTTCTTAGGCGGACTGTATTGACTGCATGACCAGTTTGGTCAACGTGATTGTTCAACACAACAAGCACAAGCTTATTTTAGCTTCTTCACATGTAAAACATGAAGGTCGTCTAGAGTAAATCAAATTGACAATTGCCTTATTTTACCCTCTAATCATTTCCTATTTCACAGTGTGTGGAAGAACATTGAAATCTGATCAGGTCGTGGAGCCAGGTTGGTTTTGATGGTACTTTTACTCTGAAACACTGACTTCCTTTAAATCTCGACTAAAAACCCACTTTGTATTTGAAACATAATCAATTACGAATTTAATGAAGGCACTTGACTTCATGTAAAGTTTTGATTGTTGATTCTATGGTGCATGACTTTGTGTTTTTGTGTTTGTTATGATGTAAACCACTTTGAAATGCCCTGCTGCTGAAATGTGCTATACAAATAAAATTTGATTTGATTTGATATGAAATGAAGGAAATCTTAATTTGAAAACTGTTTTATATTTACTCAAGATACTGTTGTTTGATATTAGAATAGGTTTGATAATGTAAAATATTTAAGTGTGACAAAAAAAAACGTCCTGTCAATGTTTTTGTTACTTTGATCACTTGGTTTTTCATAGTGTGTGTATTGGGATGAACAGCATAAACGTTCGATTGTGTTGGTGCATGGAAATTGTTACTTTTTAAATTATTATTATTTATGTATTTAATTTTGTATAAAAATCACCCAACCATCTCGGGATAAAAGTAAAATGCTTCATACACAATCTATTTATGCCCTGAATAGATAAAAAAAATTATTAGCTGGATGATTTGATCAGAAAGTAAATTGGGCTGCCATCAGTATTAGCCATTCCTGAGTTTGGCAGGCTTCCTGGTCAACGTTCATCAGTTATTCATCAGATATTGTGTCTCCAGCTAATTCACATTTGTGGAAAAGTAATGGTGGCATGTTATTTATTTAAAGCGACCTTCATTTGTATACAAATTAAATGCAAGGCAGATACATAAAACTCTGACAGATATAAAGTCTTTTATCAAATGACATGAAGAAAAATGTCATAGCTTCACTGTTTGCTTAAGCCTGGGGCAGAAAAACTGATGATTTCCCATTTGGGATCATTCTCTGGGATCATTACTTCCTTGCATCTTGCTCTTAAATTCTTGGTGGAAAAGGTCATAACGGAGAAAAGGGAGGATTTAAAAATACACGTTAGCCTCAGTTAAAAAGTCTCAATTGTCACATTTAAGTTCAAAGGCATTAAAAATGGCACTTTTATAAAACTCCGAGTCAGTTCATTGTGAAAATTTCATTTGAAAATGGTTGAAGAAGAATGCTTTATATGGGTTACTTGTAAAATCAAAAAATGCATCTGACTACAAAACAAATATTGAAAAACAGAGTGACACAAAACACATTTAAAATGTTGATGAAGCCTTAGAAATAAAATGAACAGGTTTACTTTGAGCATCCTAAAGATGCTCAATCTAAAAGCAGAATGATGCGGCATTCTGATCCATTCAGAAGAAAATTGAGCTCAATAATTATACATACCCGATGTGTCCATTCAAAAAGACAAGGCAGAGAGTGCATTGGAAATTACAGGGTGCCTTGCTTTCTGAATCACAAAGTATTTGCTGCACAAATGAGATCTGTGTTTTAAAATGCTAATTTGCCAGAGCTGTCCAGATTGTTGCAAAGATTCCCCTTTACCAAATATGTGAACAAGCCACTAAACGTGTTTCATTTCATTCAGAACCAACCTCACCTTTGATGAGACTCATAGAGTAACACTCAGGCCCATGCGGTGCTTGTGGGTAGATGGAGCAAACTTTCAAAGCAGAACCATCTCCATATGTTTGCAACGATAATCTTTCATCCACTATCCCTGACTTTGGTTCTCTCCCCTCTGCGCCTGTGGCAACAATTTTATTTCTGCATCAATTAGCACAGTGATTAATACAACAAGCAAACAGTTTAGAAGTAATGGGACACAATTAACATCTTTCCCCATCATAAAGGATATGCTAAACACTCACACCAGTGCTTTATCTGCCTGGAATAAAGATGTGTTTAGTAGCTAATTCATATGCTCTGGGATGGAAGCGGAGAGGGCCTGGCTTTGAGCTATGCCATCGCCACATTAATCTAATTATACTTAGCTGAAAATGAGTCTTGCAAATCGAGTCTGCGTGTGACACTCCTACACTCCACCCCCACCTTAACACATACACACACACGCACGCACCCACACAAGCCTATATTGTTCCCTAAATGGGAGAGTGAATGAGAATGCCTTTGCTTTTTCTATGCAAGTGCCAACCCCCTCTTCAAATGCCAATGTAGCGAGTGAAAGGACGCCATTCACTTGCTTTGTATCCAAAACTTATTACCGACTTACTTTACTAGCAGCCCCTTTCTCCCTTTCCTCTTTTGGTGTTTTCTAATTACAAAATCATTGGTGCTGGGAGGGTGTGCATGGGTAAATAGAGCTGTAGGGGCCTGTCATGTGTGTAGTAGTGGAGAGAGGTCCTCGCAGCGCTCGGGGATGAGATGATTTGTTGTGATTGACAGCTACCTTGAGACTGGCCTGATGGAGTTGTCAAAGCTGTATGCTAACAGGCTGTTTCCTTACCACTGCAGATGTACTCTGCTCCGCTGTACTGCACACACACACACACACACACGCACTCTCTCTCACGCACACGCCAGCACACGCACGGCCTTACTTAGCATCAGGCATATCATGGGAACCCAAATATTTAGTGGGACGACGGTTTTAAAATGCCATACGAGAAGAGGATGTCAAATTTCAAATCAAGTGTTCCTTTTGGGGTTACTCTAGAGTAAACAAGCACTTTGTACTGAGGGTTTCACACTGCCACCTCTTACATATCACCGGTTTGTTTTTCCTGCAAAGCGTAGACTGAGCCTTTTTTAAAGGGTGCCTTCTTGGGCTAACACTGGCTGTGTGAATACAATGGCAATCCTACATCTGGGAACTCAGTGGGAAAACTATCCCATTTCTCACTTGTGCTGTCAGAAGAGGGTGTTCATTTTTACAAGGTGGATAGTGTTACTGCAAAATGAAGTTGTGCAAAATTCCCTGTGAAAATCGGGTTATGAGCATCAGCTGTGATTTTGACTGGTACTATTCATCACACGGCTCCACTGAGAGTTGGTGGAGCCATGTTTGTTTATAGTGGGCTTTATCCCTTCCAACTAACAGTGTAACAATATGTCCAACTCACAAGACAAGATGATATTTTAGGAGTAATTCCAGAAAACGAATAATCTTTATTGTTTTATTATCAAAAATATAGAGAAGCTTTTAAAAACCACACGCTGTGTTTTAGATCTGTAGTCGGTGTGCAATAATTTAGTCAGAATTTGAATATTTGTTACATTGGTTTTATGCGTTTGAAATGCTAATTCCTCGATTGTAGAAATAGGAGAAAGAGTTCAAATATTGGTTTTCCAAAAATAAAATAAAGGTTTTAAAAATCAAAAATTGTGTTTTAAAGAGTTTCTGCTCAATGTAACATACAAGTATAAACTACAAGAACCGAAAAAATTGTTTCTCTCTTGGGCTGTAAGAAAGTAACAATGTTATTATCTTGCAGTTCTCACTAATTGTTCTGAACATGTCATCTTTGCAAAACTTAATCATCTGGGTTACACAACTTGGTTGATTGGTCAGAATAATGAAGTAGGCATGACTAACACATGGAAGTGATGATTTTGCCCACTGCTTGTGTGAACTTTAGACTATTTTAGCACTTTTCTGAGTTTTTTTGTGTAGTGTCCTAATCAGAACAATCTTTATTTTTGTTGTTACCATGCTGAGTAAACAAACATATTTCTTGATTCTTGTTAAGTGTCTTATTTCAGTCCAAGTTCGACAAATGTAAATATTTTTTTTCAAATATTGTACATTTTGAATTGGATTTGGTCAAATGTAGTCGAAACAAAAAAATAACGGCAACTTTGAAACAGTGCTTTCGGTTAGCAAATACGGTTAGCTTTAGCATGATTAGCGGCTAATGGTTAACCACCACCAGTATTAAATGCATGTTTACAAATCATCCTTATTTTGTCTGTCAGTTTTTATTTTTCTTCTTGATACCTCAGACACTGTCAAACATTTTTAAAATAGTATGACATCTTTGATATTTTTGTTCCAAATGTTGTTATCAAAATAGACAAGAAATCTTTAGGAGTCCATTCTGTCTGGTCAACAGAAGAACTACTTCCTCTGTAGCCTAAAAACAAGAGTTTCAAAAATGGATACTGGTCATCAAAGTCAAACCGCTTTAATATCTGGAATATAAACTCTAATTATACTAGTAGTTTTAAACCTTTGAATAACAAGAGATGTTCACGTAGACTAAATTTGATGCAGTATGTTCAGTCCTGATATTCCCCAGTCTTAATTTAATGTGCAGACACTGCCAGTAGATCTGTTGAACATCATCAAAAGGAACTGTTCTTGTTCTGTGACGGGGCCTCAGCTTCAGCGGGGTATAGAATGACCAACCTCACTCTGCACTTGGTGACCGGATTTCTCCTCTGGCCCCCCAAGTCCTTTCTTCTTCCTTTTTCCCTCCTTTTCCCCAATGCCTCGTTCTCCGTGCTCTTATTCATCTCGGGGAACAAAAGCTAAGTGTTTAGCTTCAAGCCAGATCAAGGGCCCCGGCTTCTTCCTCCCAGGAAAAGGTGGAATAACAAACATGGCCGTCGCCGAAATCAGCCGTACGTTCTGTCGACTCCAGACTCCCACATCTGTGCCGCACCTCTCTCTGTCTCCCACACAGCTGCTGCGGAGGCTGGGGAGGCTTCAGCCCACTGCCTCCGGGCTCCCATTGCCTGCAAGTCCCCCGGGATCCAGCTGACTGGCACCCAGACTGCCAAGCAGATGATGGATCCTGCCATGAGAATCAAAAGTGACAAGGCGAGGTGAGGCTGCAGGAGTGGCCACCGCTGAACCTGAGGACGAGGGGCAGATGCGGTCACCTGCCTCAGCTCTGTGTATGCGGGGGTGGGCGTGGGTGTGTGTGTGTGTGGATTTACATAAGTGTTTACGTGCAGATATGCTCATTTCTGTGTAAACACATGCCTTTGAATGGCCATGTCTGTGGGTGGTTATTTTGGCACATCAAGTCCTTTTTTTTTTTTTTTTTTTTTTTTAAGCTTTTCACTTCCATCAAATTCTCCATCTGGACCCAAAGACTTCCATTAGCTGTTTGATGCTCCATTTTACTTTGAGAGCTGACAAAATATCAACACTGTCAGCACGTAATATTTGTCATGTCCGTGTTGGACCTTCTGAAAACTCTGACAGATGCTAAACAACACATGTTGAGGCTGAGAATCATTTGCAGAGGAAGAAGCAAATGAAAAGAAATTATATTTTTAAACATTGCGTTAAGGGTTTAATCACAGGTGAGTCCACAACATCTCTTATCTGTTAGTTTCCATCATTCAAAAAAGAAAAGACTAAAAGAGACAAACTGCAACTTTCACTGGGATAAGCATATTGTTTTGTCATTTCTGGCACGACCAGCTTGATCTTGTGATACCAGCTGGATGAAAGCTTCATTCTTGCCCCGCGGCGTCCCGCTGTGGCATTGCCTCAACCAGACACAGTGATGGTAAGTGACTGCTGTAATTGTTCTGCTTGTAGCTCTTGCCATTCAGCCATCCAAACTGCCTCCTACCCCCTGGTCATGCCACATTCCCCACATGGGCCATCCTTGGTATGGAGCCCCGACATACAGAGAATCAGCATAATGGTTTGCCGTCAACGCAGAATTTCTTCAAGACCAATGCCAACCGTCAATGTGAGTTACATAAATCTAAACTGGCACACTGAATAGTGATGCTTGCAAGAGATGCATAGACAAAGTCATCTGCTGACTGAAAACAAAAAGTATTAACCTGGACCTGCCTTGACTGATGAAGGGGACGCAAAAAAATGGTCATTTTGATTGGTGAATACAAGGTTGCCCTGACAATAACCTTCGTCAGTGAGGAAGTTGATACCTGAAGGAAAGATACTCCAAGTTAGAAATGTATAAGTAGCATCAGTGACGTGTTTAAAAATTAAGCCAGAGGAAGCTGAACACGTCTGAGAAGCTATTATAAAGGAAACTGTATTCGGCCTGCAACAATAAAGAGTTACACTTTAGTGTACTAGCCATTTTAGGGCAGCAGAGTGGAACAGTTGTTAGTACTGTTACCTTGTAGCAAAAACAGTCCTGGGTTTCATCAGGAAACTTTCTGCAAAGATTTTGCATGTTCTCCCTGCACATGGATAGATTCTAACTTTCAACTCAGATTTAACTCTCAGAGTCCAAATTTAGGAGTTATATGTCCTGTGTTGGCTGTAGCTGGCCTTGCAACCGGACCATTGTCCAACACTAAGCCCTCCTAATTCTGTATGGATAAGAGGCTAAAGAATGTAGATGGATTGCCATTTGCCTGGTATTGCCATTTTGCACTTTTAGTTGTTTTTGTCAGGATCTGTGTTTTTCTGTGTTTATTTAGAGTTTTCTGTGTCGTTAAGTCTCTTCGTTGTCCTGTCCTCCCCTTGATTGTTCCCAGGTGTGTCTCGTTTCTGTGATTACCCTCCCGTGTATTTAACTCCACCGGTGTTCCTTGTTCCTCGTCGGGTCCTCGTCAATGTCGAGTCTAGTTGTCGTTGTCAATGTTCAGTCTAGTCGTGGTCAGTGTTTCCTTGTGCCTGCTACTTGTTGCTGGACTTATTTACCATTAAAATCATCATTTTCATCTTACCTGGGTCCGCTGCCTCTGCCTCACCACCTCACACCCGCACTTCCTGACAGTTTTAAGCCAGAGTTTTTCAAACATTAAAAAGAGCCGTTTACCACAGAGGGTCACTTTATACCCGCCTACTGAACATTTAAAGTTTAATCAAGCTGTTGGCTAACACGACTTGCGAAAGGCTGGTTATAATGTCAAGTCCAAATCATTTTGTCGTTTTTGTAAATAGTGAAACATTTTTACAGCTTCTGATTGCTTTTACACACTGTGAAGGCGCTTCTGCTACTAACATAAATAATTAATGACTGCTCATGATAGGAAGGCTAGTAAACAATACTTTTAACACTGGTAATTATAGTTCACAAAGATAAACAGAAATTGGCGAACATCTGCATTGGCAGGTCCAAGGTTTGCAAAACCAGAGATTGAAAATCAACCACAGATCTCTGGGCACAGCTCTCTCGTCATTATCAAGGCTCCTAAAAACATTTATGCAGTCTCTTTCTGGAAACAATGTCCCAGATTTATTCTTTGGTTCAAAGCCATTTTTGTTGACGGCACAAATTTGTACACTCCAGCCGGAAAGTAGTCGAACTACTTCACTGGACGAAGAGCAGATTTTTGAAAAAAAATGCACGTTTGCTTCTGCAAACAGAATAAAACTAACTGCATTTCCCCACGCAAGTGTGTACTTAGCAGCTACTGTATTTTTTTTCCATCGTCATCTCTTGGAGAGATTATGCATGCTCTCAGATGCTCCGGTTGCCTCTTCTGGCCTTGTTGACTATGCCAGAACCACCCCTCCTGCAACCCCTCCCAACCCTTACCCTACGAGGCACACAAACACACTCATAAGCATGCACATGCACACACACTTAAGCATGCTCAAGAAGACCAACAGAGGAGAGGGGGTGGAACATGAGGAGGGGATAGCTTACTGTACTGTACATCAAATATTAAATTGTTTACTATGGCAAATAGACTCATCTTGGCCCAGTCTGTTTGAAGTGACAGTTGTGGGTAAAGAGGATCAGCTCCGTTCATGTAGCGGGGACACTTCTACTGTAACTGAGGGACTCATTTGCCATTCCCTCACTTGTGTCTCCCTTTCAACACACTCTCGCTGGAAAGGCTCTCACTCTGCATTAGTCAGGACTGACTCTGATTTCTTTGCTTTTTCTGAGTTAATGTTGGAACCCCGTAGCGGTCTCCGTCCATTTGCTTATGTAACAAATGTCATACAGTGAAGAGAGGGAAAAGGGGGAAGAGAAGAAGCAGTGGAGAACTCTCAAGGAGTGTTCAGCTGTTCCTCACAGCTATGAGAAAGCTGGAAGAATACCAATGGACCGTTATCATGTCTTTGTATCTTACAGCCTGCGAAGCCGCATGAACTGAAATGTAATCTCTAGGGATCGGAGATGCTTTCACCTAGCCACAACGCACTGGTCAACTCTGTAAACCGGGTGAATAATTCATATAATGTCTTCTGGAATCTGATATCAGGCATCACTGTGCAAGTAAGAAGAAGTAAATAAAAAAGAATAAAAACATAAACGAAGCACCAGGTGAACACGTGAAGACATGAAAAAACATAAATGAGCAGTCAGGCAGGTCGGCATCTCAGCCAGAGGTATGTTGCCATCTTCTGGTTTTAAAGCCAAACTTCAAGACCAGTAGCAATTTATACCTAAAGCTCCAAGGTGCTTCCTCTGTCTTTTATATTTGTCCCTTTAATACAGAGGAACTCTGGCTTTTCTATAAGAGCGTTGGATTCATTTTTTTTAAACCACCTAGCGTGATTTTCTGGACAAGCGTTTCGCTGAAACTAAGTTGAAATGTTGAGAAGTGAAAATGCATGCATTTGAACAAATCTTATAGAAAGCTAGGCTTACTGAAAGTAAAATTTTACACAGGAGGCTCTGCATTGATGCATTGTCACAAGTCGGTTTCTGAATTTAGATGCCTCTCTTGTTCGTCTCATTTGCATGTATGATTATCCACATATGCCCTCCTGCTCCTCTGCTGCTCTAAATATGATCTGTGCAGTGGCAGGGTGTTAATTGGCTTGGCCCGGCAGTGTGTCCGTGCATCGGCGTGTGTCTGCGGCTCAGTGCAAATGTTTGCGTATGTATATGTCAGCATGTTGACAGCGTGAGCGGTGTCAGAGCCTTTCTCTGTGGCCCAGCACATGTGGTGGCTCTTCTCCAGTCTGAGTGGCTCCTTCCTCTGTTCGTAACACGCGCACTGTGCCGCCCCTAGCCCTGTGGCGTCCTGCTGGGGCTCTGCGAGGTCCCATCTTTGGTGCACAACACCAGACTTTTGCTATAATTTAGGAGAGAATGTTAGATTACAAGACAAATGAGCTAGGCAATGGTACAAACTCAGGATATTATTATATTGTCCTGACATTTTGCTATTTTTATAAAAGATAATTTCATAAACTTATTACTAAAAAAACACTAACAAACTCGTTAATTACTTCTTTAATTTTATGGGCGCGCGGGGGGGGGTGTTTTCAATGTAAAACAATGAATCTTTTAGAAAGAAAAAAAAACACTTTTAAAGTTGGTTTGTGCCTGTGTCAGATTTTCATGATAACCAAAAGTAGAATAGCATGATTTTATGATACGTACACAAACATTGAAAACAAAAATGTGTGTTTTAATGTAGTGAGAATATTAATGTCATGACTAAAGCAGTTGTAATATTCTATATACCTCATATTTAGTTATTTTTTAATATAGAGTTATGGAGAAATATAGAGAAAAGACTCCGTAAGTTAAATAGAAATGTATAGGTGCTTATTATGTGGAAGCAGATGTTGATTAGCTGGTTAATTAGTCAGGCTCTCTGCTCTTGCTCACAGTCATTTAAATGCAGTTTCTAAAACTGTGTTACTTTAATAACAGCCTTTGGTGGTCTTCCTTCCATCTTTATTTTTGTACAACCACAAAATATTTTCCAAAATCAGTTCTTTTTCTTTTCTTTTCTTTTTTTCTGTCAAGTGGGGGAATTCATGTGGAAGCCTCATTAGAGCCAGCTGGCTGGCAGTGCTCAGAAAAACATTGAGGAGGAAGAGCACTGTGTTACTCTATGCTTCATGCAGTCAGGCACCTTTTCTGAGATCTCGTTAAGGCTGAAAACTGAAACCAGCCCCTCGCCTACTCTCAGGTAAAAGTTTGTACAGTTTAAGTGGGAATCTGGCGAAGTATATGAAGGACTTTTTATCTAATAAGTTGTACCTTTAAAGGTTGTTTGCAGGACTTTTCCTCCCAGGTTCTGTTATACTTTTGTCTCTTCTGTTGCTCAAGTCAAAGATCATTAATGAGTGTCTTTTTAAAAAAAAAAAAATCACATCCACGTATTTCACCAGGTGTGTGTCATTATTCCGTTGTTTCCAGTAATGCTTCTGTGCCTAACTTGCTAAAGTGTGACTTTATTATTTTTTTTCTCTTAATACTTTGTCATTTTTTTTCCTGACTTTATCCCGAGGGTGCCACATGGAGTGATGGACACATCTCAGAAATTGCCATGGGATGATCAATACGTCCGCTAAACACACACTGACACACACACAGTGAAAATATTGCCCTCTCCCGGTCTTTCTCTCTCTCTCTGCCATCTTGTGTTTTCTCACTATTCCTCTTTGCTCCGTCTCGCCTGCAGCCAGACAGCTGTGTCCATCAGGCCATGATGCCTGCGACATGGGTCACACGCTAAGATCGCTTGGAGATCATGGCAGCCAAGCAGCTCTTCTGGCTGTTTGTGCTGGGAGGATGAGATCTTTTATGTAATTGTTTTGTGTGTGGGGGGGGGAGGTTGGGGGGATGCACACATCTGTGTGCGTAAATGAAAATATGGCAACATATAAAACACAGAAATGATGCAATTATATAATTTTTTAAATATAATTATATGTAATAAATAAATCCCCTTAAAATATATATAAATATGATATGGTAACTGTTATCCCAAAACAAAACTATTATTCTAGTAATAAATACACAGGTATATTTTTGACCATTTCCAGTTTGTCATTGTTGTTTCATTTGAAATAATATAGATTAGATATTAAAACTGTTGGCTCAATTTTTCAGCCAAAAAATAACCTGGAAGCAGAGAAAGGGCTAAAAAAAATTAAATAAGCTAAAACTAAAAAGTCCAATTTAATATGTTCAACAGCTTAATACATAAATAAGTAACATATTACTTGAATAACTCCTAACAGTATTCCTTAGCAAAATTCTAACTAAACTAATTCAAATTATATCATGTAATTGTGAGTTTATAAAATAAAACACAAGAGTTTTAGTGATTTTTACTTATATATATATATACATTTTTTGAATTTCTTTCAAAAATCAAAAAGTAAAGTAAAAATTTTGTCATATTAACCTATTCAGAAACTGCAGCAGTGTGAATTTACAATCACAGGAAGTCAATACAAATTGAAACATAATGAAAAAAACATATAATAATGTTACTTGAACAAATCAGTTGCCTTTTCTCATAAAACACAAGTATTGCTGTGTTTCTCTAATTGCTTAATGTGTTATAAACCCCATTCAGCTTGTTATGTCTGTGCTTTCTGGATTTCTTCTCATGCATTTTAAATTGCATGTTTAGTCGTCCCCTTACAAATAGTTTTCGCTATCACAACTCAGTTGTTCTAGCTGTTGGCAATCCATCACCCTCTGCCATGTGGTGTTGTATTTACAGTGAAAATATTGCCACACATTGCCACAGCTGCTCCAGTTCACTTAATGTGGGGCTTTGAGGAGCAGCTAAAAGCTTTGTTCCAACAGCTTTGGGGCTTTGATGTCCGGGAACTGGATATTCCCCCAGATCTGGAACACCGTCCCAGAATAAACACTGTGGTCTGGAGGTTAACTCGCAGAGCGCTCTGTAGACTGAATGCTTGAAATCCATACCGCTTCAGTGAGTGTGCCTCCTCTTCCCCTCCTCTCCCTTAATTCATTCATTCACTGCTTTCATTCTTGTTTTTCTTTCTTTCCGTCTCTCTTTTGAAACTCTTTCTGCAGCTCGGACTCCGTCTTCATTTCTTTTCTTTTTTTTCTTTCTGTCTCTTGTCCCTTCGTCTTGTGTTCCTTTTCAGTCGCGGACGCTCATCTGAACAGTGGAGCCGTGCTCTTTTTGACCCGCGCTTGTCAGTGTTAATTGTATGGGTTTAATTACAAAAACACATTTAGGCATGTTGAAAGGGGTTTAAGTTAAATCCTTCCTCTTCAGACCAAACTCGAGGATTTAGACATGGCAGGGCTATCTGACTCAGATTAGATGTCGCCTCTTATCTCACTACAGACGATCTTTTCAGCTGTCTTTTATTCAGCTGTCTGTCTGTCTGAGGCTTTTGCAGTCCCGCTTAGATGCTCTTAGCATAGCAGCCTGATTTACATGACGATTCCCGGAGCCGCTTCCTTCCGCTCAACGTTCCTTGTTTCATTTTCACTCAGTAGGTCGGAGAAGAGGCTCGGACCTATTACAAACTACACACATCTCGCAGAGATTATTATTAAAAAGAGGTTTCAGTATTCTGAGTTCAACATTTTTTTTATTATTTTATTTTATTTTTTTGCGTGCAATGCTCTCCATTGCAATATGCACACCGTTTTTTGCTGACAAATTAAAGCTTGCAGGAGCAAAACAAAAAATAAAAATAAAAAACCAAATGGACTTGCACAGATACGTTCAGATAAAACATAATGACATAATTCTGCAGCACACGCACGTCCAGGCTTAATTCAGCCGAGTCGGGTCCATTGTGAAGCCAGCCAGCGAAGCTCTGTTTAATCACAAGGATTTGCCCCGTGATTGACGGACTGTTGACAGCAGTATTGGGCCAGTATTTAGCAAGGTCTCAGGACCCCCGTGGCTAAAGTGAATTTTACGGGGCCACTGGTGGGTCGCTGGCGTAACGAGAAGTCGGCTGTTTTATTTATTTATTTGTTTTAAAGCCGATGCAAATGAAGGTATTTCATGTTGACATCCAGCCGTCTGGGGGTGTGATAGTTGATCACTTTGTGCATGGTGAGAAAACAGGAGTGCATGCGAGGCCAAACACCGCCGCACAGTCTGTATGAATGCGTGTGTAGGCGTGCGTGTGTGTAGTCACACCCACCGCTGTCCCTCTTTGTGTCTGTGAAGAGAGTAGAGTACATTAACAGACCTAATTTACAATGTATGGACTCTGTAGACTGGAACAGTTAAGGTTATGTGAGAGTTAAGCGCTTGGTTAACAAAGCTTGGATTGGACCTGGGAGAATCAGCGATGACGATCTTAGCGAGGCTCTCATTATGAGTCCTGAAAAGAGCATTTTAAAACTCAGATGTATCGCTTTTTCAAATTCAACATGGATGAGTATGACAAATAGAAAATAAACACCATGACATATTAGAAAATGTTGCTTGTTTTCAAGCTTATTATTTGTCCGTTTTTCACATGTTATGCTTTGCTCATGTTCATCGTACCTGTTTCAAGGTTTCACAGCATAAGCACTACTATTTAAAGCAAGAAGAACATAATCTTTCTGCTTTTAGTTGATGCAGAAAAGCAACAAATACTACCAGAGATATTATGACATGCTAAATATTGTAATTCTAAACATTTTTTGGGTATAAATTTTATTTGATTTTGAAGTAAGAATTTATAATAAGCACTCCCTACATATTGGATTAGGGTAAATGTGCTAGTTGCATAGAGTGTGTTACTGTTTTGCTGTTATTTTTCTTCATGAAGTGAAATGACAATACTGTCAGATAGAAATGTTTTGTTTCCAAAAGAATATAACTATTCTGGAATATGACAGGAAATGAAGAAAATGGATCTCTGTTGTCAGAGTTCCATGCTTTTCTTGACATATTTGCACTGAATACTTATCTACCGACTTCAAAAGAGACGTGCAAGATGTCCATATTTGCAGAACAACCAAAAACTGACTAAATGTGTTGATTTGAGGTTTTCACCCGACAGCTAAAGTTGCATTAGTGGGTTGATTAGTCAGGTTATCTGCTCAGGTAGGGCCTGCAGTCGGATGCTTACAGAGGTGCTGTTTTAAAATATGTGATGCGTTAATAAGAGTGATGAAGGGCACATACATTAGGTATTTTATAAACTTATTTCAAAACATAAAGAACATTTCAGAATAGCCAAATTTCTATTTCTCGCACAGAAAGGAAAATAGTGAAGGAACTTATTTTTATCAAGGCAGGTGACTCGCAGTTTGTAGCAACAGGTGGGAGAGGGGCACTGGTGTGATACTCTATGCTGTGTTCTGGAATCTAACAAGAAGCACTGCAAACTAGATATGATAGAAAATTTTGTCATTTTTGAAATTGTAGTTTAAAAAAAAAAAACAGTGGTACACTTTAATGCCGCAACCTGCCCATGAATAATTTGGGCAGGTTTATTTTAAACTTAAAATAATTTTTTTAACAGAATCTTTGCAGAAAACCTTCACTGTTCTTCTACATTCCGAGGTCCATTTGCTTATAATATTATGAGAAGAGTTGCTTTTATGCAAATGACAACATCTTAAAGTGTAATATTAATTAGTGTGTCAGCTGACTAATGAGGGGCTATAAAATCAGATAATTATCTTAGGGGGAGAAAGGAGGGGTGGTTGATTTCTTACAGTTAATATTGTTACATTAATAATGACACATGATTTAAGGAAGTGTTATTATTATTTTAAAAATGAAAAAGATATTTCAAAACAAAGTGATTCCATATTTTGGGGAGCTCGGACGTTTTACTGCATTCAGTAATTAGACAATAAGAATGTTAGAAATAAAAACATAGAATTGATATGGTCATACTTTTTCCTCCAGAAGTGAGCAATGAGCATTTTCCTTGCCATGTTTTCTGACTTCAATCACCTAAGTGTTGAGGTCTGGGTTTTGTGGACACCACTGCCCCTAGGTGTAACACTGAGGACTGCGGTCCCATTACATTTCTATTATATTGCACTATTTAAGATTGGCAGATATTTTTTTGTAAACTCAATACATTCTAGTTTTGTCCTTTAGATACAAAACAATGCCCATAACTATCATTATGTTGTAATTTGCCCTGGCTGTATTATTTTTAATGTGCAATCAAGTCCTTTAAGCCCCAAAGCCTGTCACTCAGGCATTAAGATGAAAACAGAAAACATCACCTAAAGCATACGTTCCAACTCAGATAAGTGATTTCACATTTGCCTCTTTCTACCAATGAAAGGATGAAAAATTAGAATGAATCTGAGGTTTAATTGCTTTTTCATGATCCAGCAATCCTGCAGGAAAATGCAGCGTAAAAAGGGGAGAAAAAGCCCAATTAGAGTCTTTTCACTTTGTGCTGCAGACAGCAGGGTTCAGGGATGATTGTCTTTCTCCGCTAGTTGCTCTGCTCCAGAAGGTGATACTGGGCTGGACCCCTGTTACCCTCCGAGCCTTCTGTTAAATTTGGCAGAAAAAACGTCGGCGCTCAAGGAAGAACAAAGGCGTGCCGGGTTTTTCACCACAGAACCAGGAAAGAGAGGGGGGGGGGAGAATCCCTAAAGAATGGATTAATTTGGTCTAATCTAGGAGACCCATTCCACGCTCACTCTAGCAGTGAGTGGTACTGGAGCAAGCAGGAAGCAGCTCTTGTTCTTATTAAATAAAATAATTAAAAGTTTTTTATTGTACAGCAGATGCTCTACATTAATTGGTCTATGAAGGCCTGACCCGGGGTTTTGGAAAAAAGGCTTTAGGAGGCATATTTGTTATTTGGTATTACCTGGCACAAGTGATATCCATCACATACATGATACAGTTCTAAATGTTACACGTACTTCAGGGAGGCGGGGTTTTTTTTGGAGGGCATGTTTTAACAGCAGGTAAGTCCCAAACACCATTCATCAGAGGCCTGCTCTCTCCCTTCATATGGTCACAGCCATGACTGATGGGGTTGTCTTTTGTATGAATGTTTAGCTCAGTGGAAAGCCATATGCCACTGGCACCAACTCCTGCCCACAACCTCCTTCTACAGGAAAGATGAGGAGAAGAAGAAAGTCAGACGGAACGACGGGACCGGTCTTCACAATCACACATTCTAAAAACTGTGGGGTAAATCAAACAAACAAACAAAAAAAAACATAACTTAGGTTGTTTTGGTAACCAACTCATAGATCAGATATGGGCCGATCTTTGCCAGAGTTCATCAAACACAACTGGGTTTGAACCTGAATATAGAGTTTGATTTTCAACCTGAAAATAATGGATTAAAGTCACTAAGATCAACAATAGTTACTGTTGTTAAGCATTTATTTACTGTTTAGGCGATTTGTACACTTTGAGCACATTTCTTTATATTTTTTGGGAAGAGTGCACATTGCTAATGAACAATAAAGCTGCAATATAAAAGAAAAGTTTTTATGTCTAGAATGATCAAAATATTAAAATAATAATACATAAAAGTACAATTTAGATTAAAACTAGGGATATGTTTTATTTTTTTGTATTAAAACACAAAAACAGAAATAACAAACTTATCATGTAGTAAGAATGTTCTCGACAAAATGTAATTTATATTTTATGCACGGAGTTCAAAATTTCCTCTATACTTTATAACCAAGTTTTTGGTCAATGTATGGATGCTATCTATGTCTACTAAATCTTGCACTAATCTGGCTGACGACGATGCAAAAATAATGTTGAAGCACAACTGCAAAAAACCCAGAAACAAAATGAATGTAGGTTCTTATTCTGTCTGCAGTGTTTTTAAGACCAGTTCTTTGGTTGAACACTAACACTAGCACGAGCTTTCACTGACTACTTAGCAGGCAAAATGTTAATGGCCATAAGTGACACAAACTTTTCTAGTGTGAACTAAAATCTTTAAAGCACCACACAGCCATTAACATTTTGTTGGTTCACCAAAGTCTTGTTGAGAAGACTTTAAAATGGCAGAATGATGAGGTTTATCCTAGTCTTTTCTCCGACGGAACACAATCAAACTTTGGAGCTGATGTACTTGGTCTACTGGTGCAAACACAGCAGTGTGTACAGGCATATATGCTTTGATGAAAGCATTAATAGAGCAAGAGATTTTAATAGAAGAGGTGTTGGTGGTCGGAGGTTAGAGAGGTGGTGCTGGTCCATCTGTCCCAAGCAGCCTCTCTCTCGGTGCTGCTGCCGCCCCCTCGTGAGAGAAGCACAGCTGTTACTGGGAAAGAAAAAAAAAATCTACTGTCCAGAATAGGGGTCTTCACTCCTCCTCCTCTCCATCCTCAATCTCTGTGCCTCTTTAGCCCTCCACCTTTCTCTGCCCAAACAGCCCTGCAAGAGGATGAAACGAACCAGCGAGCTCAGCCACTGTGCAGTCAGCCTGCGCGTCTGCAATTTCAAACCTCTTTAGATCATTTTTCATGCTCGCCAGAAATGAATAATGCACACATTAACTGGTGCCAGTTAATAAATTTCCGTCTCACTGCACTATATTTTTCAATAAGGGTCTAGCTGCTTTCGTTTTGTTTTGCAAAACAGTCTCGCAGGGCTCTCCTGCTGCAAATTATCCCAGCTTACCCCCCACCCCTTCCGTCTTGATTCTTCCTCAGCCAGGGAGACTTTCCTTGATGTCAGATATCATAAAATGATCCTAAACTGGCTTACATTTTCACTCTTGCATACAAATGTCAAGGATTATATTGACCGTTTTGTTAGCATGTCTCCATGACCGTTTATTGTCATTCGTACCGCTTCTCTCAGCTGAAGATAATACCCCGCAACATTTTTCACAAGAGTGCATCCTCAAAAATTCAGCCCCCAGGGCACTGCTGCAGAGAAACAGAATCAATCTTGGGGAACTTCCAGGCTTTGTAAGGGAGCCAAATTGGCAGCCGATGTCCATTATATCAGTTCAAACAAAGCCCTGACTAGCATCTGGCCGCACTGGGCATTTTACAGCGCATCTCTAACTATTAATCATTGACCGCGACATCACAGACTCTCAAGAGGGTGGCTGGATGCTCTGCTGCCGAGGAAGCCATTGAAAATGCCAGGGCATGTAGACACAGAGTCCCAATGCCCGCTGACAGTGGCCCTGCTTAAAATGACAGAGCGCATCGAAGCCAGACGGACAGAGCAGCGTCGGGAAGGCGCTGTGACAGGCGAGGGGGACCCCTGTGAAAATGCCACCGTGTGGCCCTAGTGGCCTACAGTGTCGTAGCGCGCTGGTAGTATCTGCTCCGAGGTTGTGTCATGTAATATGATCTAGATGAGGCGGACGGGGTGGGTCTCTCTCTAGGATGCGGTTGGGGTGTCAGACAAGCTGCTCCTCTAATAAGGACTGCCATTCTAATGCTCATTCAGTCACTCTAACCTCTGACCCCTACTGTTAGAAGAAACAGAGGGAGGGGCCAGCTGGGATGGTGGGAAGGATTGTGGGTTCAAATGTGCACTATTTACATCAATTAGACAGGCAAGATGGAGGTGCACATCAGAGCCCATTAGGGTTGTTGTGGATCTGGGGGACACGGGGGTGAGGGAGACCGAGGGCCGCGTGGAGGCCCAGCGGACACATCACAGGGCCGCCCTTGATCACGTCCTGTCACATTGATGAGCCACTCGTACAGATGTACAATTTGCTACTTACGCTGTGCAATTTGCTACTTACGCTGTGCACTTCAAGCTGCCGCACTGGCTTTCAATCCTACAGCACACACCACAAAATGCATTTTAACAACTCGCACTGCACTCGAAAGCTGACTGGGGAGAAAAAACAGTACAGTACAGTTTGGGTTATTTTACTAACCAAGCAGGGCTGGGTGGTGGATTTGACCAACAGACTGGGTTGACCAACAGACGGACAAAAATTATATATATATATATATACACTGCTCAAAAAAATAAAGGGAACACTTAAACAGGTGTTTCACACTTAAAGTGTTCCCTTTGTTTTTTTGAGCAGTATATATATACATATATATATATATATATATATATATATATATATATAGGATTTTGCTAAATAGTATTGTCTGTCTGAAGTCTGAGTAGCTAGCAGTAGCTTGAGCTAAATATTGAGCTAATATGTTATCTTCAGTCAACAAACTTCCACAGACTGAACTTAATTCACTAGCCAGTTTACTGACATTAACATTATTATACAGGATTCTGTTGGCATCCTACAATTTCTTATTTCATCCTAGAAGCTTAGCAAAGTTTAATCTGGTTGTCTTATTGTTCAATATTGTAGTCTGTCAAGAATGATGAGGCTTCTTCTTGTATCTTCACTAACCCCAAAAACTGGGCCACCATTTTAGAGCTATTATTTGATTAAAATATCTGAACGTCTGACCAACGTACAGAAATCCAGGGTTGTCAAACTATAGGAAAGTAAGAAGGTGGGACCTGAATTGCCTGTAGTGGTGCTGGTATCAGTAATATTGCTTATTTGCTATATGAACAGAAATGATAATTAATTGCTTAGTAGTAGTAGTGGTAGAGTGTGTGAAAGGCTTAATGAGACACAAATCACCAGAAGTCCTCACTGCAACTGTAGTCTTTTTGGATTTGGCGAACTGGGTCGCAAAGACCAGATAGATTTTCTACATAGGACCCTTTTGTTATTTCTTCGTTTTTATAACAATGCTTCAAGCAAAAAAAGTCCAAGTCTAGTTGTAAAACGCTTGAGAACCACTCTATTGACAAAAAAAAAAAAGACCCTCGGCCTTAAGTTTGTAGATGTATACAAACATTTAGAATAAGAAAAAGAATAGACCCTTCTTGTAGACGTCGCCTTAATTCACGATGACATTCACATCTTCAAAGAAGATTTTAGGGACTTTCTGTGTGGCAGTTTTGATAAACTCTACCTTTATGGTGAGTTCTGCCGTTGGTGTTTATCAAATGCAAAACAGCTCACCCGCTGTTCCAAAACAGCCCCAGTGGGTTGAAATTAGTTCTCCCCTGCTTGTTGTTTTTCTATTGAAAATGTTGCAACAGAAGGGATGACAATGTTTTTTTTTTTTTCCAAGATAATTTTTGCAGCAGTCAAGCCAAACTCCCTTTTTTTTCAGTTTAATGTTATTTTCCAAGAACAAACAGAAATGATTCCCATCGCCTAGCCAGTGCTTATGATGAGCAAAACTCATCAGTGTGATTAACTAAAACACAATAATGGCCCTACGGCTGATTTCCTTACACATCATTGTGGTGGATACAAGCAGGTAAAAGGTGCAGAGAGAACAAGCCGAGGACTTCCTAAAGCTGTCGGATTCCATCTTTTATTAATGTCAATCCCCTTAGAACAGCAGGTTTTTGTCAGTCAGAATGGATAATGAAGATGTTGGTGGGGCCGATGAACCCATCCCTTTAATACTCACATATTTTATGATAATGAAAGGTATTCAAAGAATGATTATGATAAAAGTGGGCTCCCCCACTGGTGTCCCAGCACAGCCTGCGCAGGCAGACAGTCGACTACAGGCGCCGAATGAAAGGATCACACGGAAAGTAAAGGAAGGAGCCATAAGTACATAAATAGAATAGGTGATGGTTTTGCAGCCAATCGAACACTGGCAGCGCCGCGTGTTACTCTGCACGACAGAAAATAATGTGAAGGAAAAAGTCTTTAGTAGTGAATGTCACCATCCTATCATTTCTGATCTTCCTTTTGTCTGTATTCCCTCCGTAGTGTGAAGTCTTCTCAACACACCGACCTTTACACGAGCCTTGTTGAAACAGGTTTCATCTTGAACCAAACAATACGTCAAGAACACAGCACATATTTGTTGTACTTTCAGATTTATCTCCCTCTGAATCTCACCATCAAAGCAGCAAAAATGAAATAATATATTTTTTAAAAAACAGAGCAGAGCGGGAGGAGGAAATTTCATCATGTGACATTAGTTGCATTTTGAGGAGGTCACAGCCAGAGGACACCGATGGTCGTGTGTGCCGTGGCACCCCCCGATGAGCGTATCAGTAACATCTTCCAAGCATCAAAGCGTCAACTGGTGTATTGTACTGTATGGGTAAACAAACGTAGCCGCTCCTAAAGCAAAGCCATACCAGCCCGCCATGGCTTCAAAAGTTTCCTGCAAGCTGTAGGAAGCAGGTGAAAAAATAGAAGTGTGTTGAACTTTGACCTCGGGTGCACACTTGTTGACTGATGTTTCACACTGGGGTTGCCTTTTTTTCCCCCCATCTTCAATAGAAGTCGGCCACGTGCGCGGGGCATGCGTGTGTGCGTGGGTGTGCGCGCGGAGTCCCTGGGGAGATCATCCCCGTCTCCCTTTGAAGGCTCTGCCCTATAGAGCCATCTTCATACAGGACCGGCCAAGGGTTTCCTGTCTCAGCCGACCCCTCGTTTTCTTCTGGACACTTGAGAAAAACTTCCCAGCAGAGACACCTTTCTCCTATTAACTACAGAGGCGACAGGAGGAGTAGGGAGGCGAGGTTATTTTATACCTTGAAGTACCATCCCACTAAGGAACAAAAGGCCTTAAAAAACATCTAATCAATAAAGCACCTTTCAAAGGTATTCATGTGAAGTGAATTTCACCACAGTTTAT
This sequence comes from Xiphophorus couchianus, assembly GCF_001444195.1. NCBI lineage: Eukaryota > Metazoa > Chordata > Actinopteri > Cyprinodontiformes > Poeciliidae > Xiphophorus > Xiphophorus couchianus. Next base: position 9,624,801 of record NC_040234.1, on the reverse strand, counting down.
CATGGAACGACTATATGCTGTTCACTGGGATTGTGCATGAATATCAACACAACATAGGGGGTACTTGCAAAGTGGAAGGATAAGAATAGATGATTTTAAAAATATTTTGCTAATAAAATTTAGCATGTACATATTTTCAGCCCTCCAGAAGTCAAAACTTAAAGGTACCATTACAAGTCTTTTGTCTATTCTAAGCGTAAACACAGTTTGTGTAGGTTAAATTTAAGACGTGAATGAAAAAAGGAAAATAAGATTGCTTACTCTATAAAGTGCAGAAGCCTGAGCACTTTATACTCATGGTACGCCCACTGTATTTTTTTTTTTTTTTTAATATTATTGATGATAGGCTTCAGGAAACTGTTTTCAAGCCAAATGTACATATTTACATGATGATTGGTTAAGCATTTGGAAAATAGATCAAGTTTAGTCAGATTGGTATCAGCAGATTACAAATCTTGCCACAAGTTAACAATTTCATTAAAGTTTTGTCATGTGACAAAATATGAAAAAAGAAAATAGGTACAAACAGTTACACAAGACACTATGTATCATCAAATAGTTAATGCAAATCTGCTGTCATACTTTCTGCAGGTGCATGTGAGTGCTCCCAGGCCAAACTATTGCAACTTTGAGTTAGGAAACATTTGAAACTTCTGAAAAGCGCCCAACTTAAATAAATCTACACCAGATTTCCTGGACCTACATGTGCGTGGTGCTCTGTCCAGCTGACACAACACAGGGTCAGAGATGAAAAGAGGATGGGGTTCACCGTGGATCAGGTCCACATGGTTTTCAAACGAAGCTTCAAAACAGGAGAAGTATCCTAACACCCCTGATCACTACACCCCCATGAAATCCAATTAGGTACCTGACGCTTAGGTCTCATACATGAAAGAGTTTGTAATAACAGTTAAACTACAAAACATTTTGCAACATTTCTTTTCCCTTTTAAGGAATAAAAACTGAAGCCTGGCACACAGACTGTGGTCTTTATTTCAAAATGTTCAAAGGAAGAACAAGTGAGATAAAATAATACAAAATGAAACAGTGGAAAATGTATTTTATAGCAGGCAGGGGTCCCTGTTGGGTTCCCTCAGGGCGCGCTGTGTTTAAGCTGGTCCAGTTTGCGTCGCAGCATGTTGTAGTTGTCTCTGGTCCCAGGAGCCTCAGGGTCCAACTTTAGAGACAGCTCGTAGTGTTTCTTTGCCAGCTCCAGCTTCCCCCAGCGATGATACAACACAGCTGAGAACAAACACAAGACCAGGATTCAGCGGTTGTGATTTAATTGATTAAAAGCCTTCAAAACATGTAGCCTACTCAATGTTGCTTCTGCTAGAATAAATATTTTTAGTGTTAGTTTTTGATGTCTCTGAATTTCTCTGTGCTCACAAAATCAAAACTGCTGTGGCTTTACCTAAGTTGCCATGGCAACCAGCAGCATTTGGTTTGATCCGAAGGGCGTGAAGAAAGAAACTCTCTGACTCCTAAAAGAAGTTTAAGCAAAACAGAAAATAGGATTCTTGTTTTTACTCATAAAAATATATATATATATATATATATAACACCTGGATGTGATTGAAAAAAAAAATCTAATTCTTAACAATCATCCATTTTTTCTTTATTTTTTTAGCCATGTTGACTCACCTTGTATTTCTGTAATTTCCCCAAGACGTTAGCCAGTGAAAACATGATGGTGTGGTCATTGGGGAGGAGCTTCAGAGCCTCTCGGCCAATCAGCTCTGCCTGGCCCAGGTTACCTTGAACAGAAAAAGTTTCACAAAAATCAAAGCATCATCATGAGAGACACCAAGGATCTTAAAAACAATGCAAGCACCAGGCTAAGGAAACAAAAAGGACAGAGGAAGAAAGTTACAAATGTAAAAAGAATTTTAGATGGAGTATCTTGCTTACAAACCTTCACATTTTGTCACATAACTGCAGGCTTTATTGCATTTGTTTGAATTTTATGTGAGGGACCAACAGAAAGTAGTGCATGTTTGTGAAGTGGAAGGTACAAAAGTCACAAGATTTTATACCTTAATTAATTTTTACAAATAACCCTATGGGAAAAACAAATCCAGACTCAAATTCAGTGGAAGATTTGGGGCAAGACTCGTGTTCATAAATGTGCTGCATCCAATCTGACTGATCTTTAGTAATTGTGCAAAAAAGGGCAAATATTTCTGTTTTAAAAATGCGAGTTATACCCCAAAAGACTTGCAGCTAAGGCTGCATGATAACCAGAAATCTTGTGATGGAGGTAATATTTGTAAAAAATACTACATTGAAAAAAAATCAGTTGCAATATCTTGTCTTCTTTGCCCTCCTCCTCCTCTATACTTCTTCCACTCTGTGACCTTTAGCATTACCTTTTGGTGGTCATATGGGTTCTGTGTGAGTATCTGTTGCTATGAGACTCTAACTGGGTTAATAATATGAAAAAATAACACTTGTAATACATTAGCCAAGAATCATAGCATTCTAAATAGTCCTTTGTGATACGCTATTGGAATGACAATATATTGCTTGGAGCTGTTATCTGAAGCCCTCATCAGAAAAAGGTGGTTCTACAAAGTATTGAGTCTAGAAAGATGAATTCAAATTTATTTGTAGAAACGTCTGAAAATTATGAATCATTTTCCTTCCACTTTTCAATTATACACAACTTTGTGCTGGCCTAGAGCATAAAATCCCAATAAAACAATGCAAATTGTTGTAACGTGACAAATTTAAAAAACAAAAATAAAAACAAGGTATGAATTCTTATGCAAGGCAAAAAAAAAAGAAAAAAAAGCAACACGAAGACACAAAGACCCTCTCTGATTTATTGGTAAACACTATCTAAAGCTCCCCCCCCCTCCCACCGTCTCACATGGAGGAGTGGTTTAGTCTCCTAATTACAGCTGAACGCAAGGCCCACTGAGTTATTGATCTGTGTCACAGATCTGTCTGATGTCTGGCCAGAAATGGAGAAAGAAGAGGCAGACAAGAGAAACAGAGGGCAAAACAATGGTAGTCATCTCCTGACTCACGGCCTGTGCCCTTCACACATGCAGCCTGCCAACATCTGATCAAGTGCGTGCCTTTTGTTTGTGTTATCTGTATCAAAAGAAAAATGGTGAATGCCAAACAATATCTCCTCCATTTCAAAACGACCCCCAATGTTTTGCTTTTTGGCTTTTTTATGGTTTACTGCAGGATTTGGGGAGACGGGCAGAATTATTTGTGTGAGATTTCGGGGAGCAAACTGCGGCAGGGGAAGCTCTGAGGGGGGCGCTGTTCTGGCTGTTCTGCGCTCTTTTGATCAGAAGACACGCTGGGCCCTGATTGGACGGTTCCACTGCCCTCCTGGGAGACTCCGCCCTCACGGGAGCAGCTTCTGACAAAACGGCTCGAGCGTTTGGAAATCAGAGCATTCTCCACACGGCAGGGAAGAGTGCCTCCAAAACTCACAACACAAAAGCTTTAATACATAAATTTCAAGCATTGGTGGTTCCTGCTCTTCCGGTCTAATCTTGTTGGCCATTTAGATTTCCTGCATTTCTGAAAACAACAAGGGTGCCTGTGCATGTGCACGTGTGTGTTTGGCAGTTAATGCTGTAACAAAACTGCATTCAAAACACACAGTTTTAATATAGTAAACTAAATCATAATTACATTTTTTGTTTTTAGCAGCGCCAGCACTAAAAGAAAAGGCAAGTAAAAATGGTTTTTAGTGTTTATTGGGGTAGAAATAAAAGTTGTATTTGAATGTGTCTATTTTTTATTGTCCTTACCGGTATTGTCCAGCAGAATAACCATGTTGTTCCAAGCCAGACTGTGGTCAGGTTTAAGCATAGTTGCATTCCTCCAGGCATTCAGGGCATCCACATGTTTGTTCTGGTCAGCATACTATCACAACATTAAAGAAAGTCCATGATAAACGGTTTTAAATTTGGAAAAGGTTTACAAATATAAAGCAAATATATTTTATGTAGTTGGCTTTTATGATCCATAAAAACCAACTATAAGAAGCAACCTTGTACAAGCAATCACACCGTTTGAAGTTTTCCACGGTTTGAGACGTCACAATACAAACTTCAATGCATTTGGTTGAGATTTTATGAGACCAATCAGCACTGTTGAGGATTATCTGTTAATTTTTTTAAGTGGAAGGAAAAACATGTTTTTTCACATTTTTACAAATATGAAAACTCAAAAAAGGCAAAACTATGTTAAGCCCAGATGAGGCAACATTTTATAAACCCTCCTTTTGCTGCTTTTATAGTTGCAAGTTTTTAAGGGATGTCCTCACCAGCTGTGCACGTCTAACAATTGACATTTTTGTCTTTTTTTCTTTGCAAACTGGCTCAATTTCAGTCAGATTAGATGAAGAGAGTCTGAACAGCAACTGTCAAGTCATGCAACAAATTCTCATCCGAATTTAAGTCTGGAATATGTAGAATTCTGACATATTAACATGCTTTGATCCAAACGACTTTTGTAGCTCAAGCTATGTGTTTAGGGTTTTAACCTGCTGTAAAGTGAACTTTCACCCCAGTTACTAAAAGTCTTTTGGAACCCGTAACTGGTTTTCTTCCTGGATAAAACCTGCATCATTCTTCTTCCCATCAACCCTGACAAGATTCCAAATTTGAGATTACATTACACAGAAATTATTTACCACTAAGGAGACAGTTGGTTCAACTGGATGTTATTTAGGGGTACCAAAGTAAAGGGGGTTGAGTACAAATGCATCCCACAAGTTACAGATTTTTACATGTGAAACGTTTCTAAAAGTTTAGTCTGATTTCATCACATGAAATCCTAATAAAATCCACTGAGGTCTCCCTGTGACTCAGCAACATGTGAAAAATTCAATGGGTGTGAATACTTTTGTCAGGCAATGTAAATTGATGTAGTTTATCTCTTTCAATGAAGCAGCTGAACTGAGAAAACCTCACCAGGCGACCCAGGTTATAGTAGCAGTCTGGGTATTTTCTCCGGTAGCGGAGGGCGTTCCAGTAGCTCTCCTCTGCTGCATCAAACTTCCTAAGGCTGTTCTGAACTATGCCGAGGTTCATCCATGCAGCAGCAAAATCAGGTCTAGACAAATTTGGAGAAAACAATTACTGAGCTTATGAAAAGGATAACAGTTTAGGTGATTTGAGATGATTTGTTTTTTGGGGGTATTTTTTTAGGACAACATACTGAACAGCAACAGCTTTAGACAAGAGCTGCTCTGCTTCACTAAGTTCATTCTGCTCCTTCAGGATGTTTCCGAGGTTGTTCATTGCATGGACGTAGTTCGGATGTAGTCTGAAGGCCAAAAACACACAACACAGGTCAGTTTCTTGTTTTTTTTAAAGTTCTATAAATTATATTTACTTATGAAGAAGCCTACCTGACAGCCTCCCTGTAATACTTAACAGCAGCAGTAGTGTTTCCTCTATCAGCCAGGTTTTTACCAACATTATAATGTACCTGAGGAGAAGGTCAGGAAACAAACACGGTTTGTTCTCACTGAAAACAGAATACTTTTGAAAGATAATATATTCTGCCAGAAAAAAGGAAGGAAAATAAATATATATATACTTTGGCATTGAGTGGACAGACAGACAGGGCATTGGAGAAGAGGCTTTGTTCTGACCGCCACTGGTGACTGCGGAGGGCGCAGCGGACTACATACATACATAACAGAGCAAGCAGCATGACACATGTCAGTTTCTGGAAAAAGAAAACATAGGGAGATATTTAACAGAGGACCAGAGTATTCGGCTTAAAACCTTTATAGCAATAATAACTGTGAAATATAGTACTGCAGCATTTAATGGAACATCTGGTAAAACGTACAAAAAAGGCCTTAAAGGGAGTTCAAAACTTTTTGCTGTGCAATTATTTCACAATGAGAAACGCTGAAAACCTTAATCTAAGATAATGTTAAAAGCAATTATTTCTTAACATGAGATCTCTTACCGTATTGAATAAGTTCATTGAAAGAAATGTAAGCTTTGGAAAAAAATCTTTTGTTATGAAATTACTGCAGAAAAAGCAATTGCCTAAAAGCCTATTGTACATCCTTCCCAGGGGTGCCAATAAATGTGGCTGGCATATTTAGCATTTACAGGTATTATTTTAGTCATTTCTCATATTTTTCTCTCCATCAATGTTTGCATTCAGTGTGCATCACTGAACAAAATAAGGTGAATAAAGCCAGAATTCAATTAAATACATAAAATCCAGGACATTGTGACCTGGCCAAAGCAAAAAAAAAGTCGGTGAAACAGGAAATCCCACCTTTTAAATGTTAGGTTTTGTTACTCTTTAACTTTATTTAATAGGGGGGATGATTAACACAACACCTTGTATTTGATCCATCGGTAGCAGCAGTGTCCGAGGGAGTAGGCCAAGAGTAAGCAGTATCCAGCTGAAGACAGGTAGAGCACCCTCTCAGCAACAACAAAGCCAACTCTAAAGAAAATGTTACATGCAGGCAGGAATGGGACGACTAGCAGCACCAGGCCAAAGGTCAGCGTCCTTTGAGAGAAGAGAGGATACAAAACTCAATCCATGTCACACTGTATGGAAATAGAAGCTGAAATTAGCAACTGTGTGGGATTGTTTTTTTTTACTATAATAGTTGTGCAGTGTAAGACAATATATATATAACATATACTTTACTTTATCTACAGGAAGCACTAGTGAGCTCTGCCAGCTTACCTCCTCCTCTGGCTGTCCGGCGAGCATAAGGCTTGGCTTATCAAGCCTATCAGGACACACCAGAGCAGCAGCAGCCACACCACCCTCCAATCAGTGGCCGACTTAATGAGAGGCACACAGCCCATGGACCAATCAAAACACAGCCACCAGGGACACAGCAGCAGCCAGGCATTAAGACAGTAGTAGTAATTATAGTTCACAATCTGCCAATCAAAAACGAAAGAACGAGGGGGGGAGAAAATGAGAGAGAGCCCAGAAAGGAAGAAAAAGGGAAACATTTTCAAATTTGACAGTAAAGTTCATGCGTTTTATTTAAGGGCATCAGACTAATGGTGATGGAATACAAATGCCCAAAACTATAAAGGTTTTTAAATGAAACTTCGCAAATTAAAAAAAGAAAAAAAAAAGGTTTTTAAATGATACAGTGAATCATTTCCTTTTCACTTCACAATTATACTACGCAGCAATGTATTGGTATTTGTGTTGGGGAAAAAGTTCTAGTGGTATAATTACTTTGCAAAGCATTTCATGTTCTAAAAATCAACATTTTTAAACATTTCTTGATAATCAATTAGAAAACCTGTAGTATAAGCAGCATAACATGTCTTGTACTGCCATCAGCTTAAAGTTGTTTTTTTTCAGCCAGCTGAAAACTGTGGCTGAGCTGGAAACGTTTGAATAAAATCTACAATTACATTATTTAAAGATGGCAGAACATTGGATGATGTTATAATTGCACTTTAAAACATAGACAAAGAGAAAAGAAAAAAGGTAAGCTGTGTTTTTCTGTATTTTCTGGCCACTTTTGACATTCAGGTGGAAACATGCACCGTTTCGGACTGGTTAAACTCAAATGGTTAACATTCAGGTTCTCAAAATGCAATTTGTCATTTTGTTATATTCTGTAAGACTGTAGTAGCTTACCTAGATCAGATACAAAGAAAAAGAAGCAATTAAAAATAGTTCTACATTTTCTCTTGCCTAATTTAATTTAGTCTATGAATTTAAGAAATCCATATGACGCACAAAATTGTGAAACTTGACATCAATAAGCCTCTGGATTTTCGAAGATGTAATCGATGCCAATACAGCACTCAGTGCTGTATTTGTACATATTTAGGTTGTTATAGTTTTAGAAACTTGGGATAACAAATATTCTCCATATTTACCCTGATTGGTAAAATACTTAAAAAGTATACAAACAAATTATATAAATAAATATATAAAACAAAATTGTAAAAGTAAGACTAAAACTGCTGTTAAGTGATTCAGTAATTTAATATGTTATTTAAAAAGATGAACATACACTACTGTAATTTCCAGACTATTAGCCGACACTTTTTTTTCCCCACATACTAAGGTTAAAACAATGATGCCTACTGTCTACCAAGAATTTGTCGAATAAACTGGGTCTGACTATAAATAATGATTCATTGTTGAATCCTTTAAAAAGCTTACTTACTCTAATAAACATATATTCTTCAAAAGAGGCCGGGTTGTCTACTTCTGTGAATGCCGGCGGTCCTGTGCCCATGATCCTCCAGCGTGCATAGAGCATCGAGAGGCCGCCAAGGCTCATAAGACCCAATCGTTTCAGCAAACCTGTCCGAAGAATCTCGCTTAGCTGTGAAAACATTAAAAACTGTTACTAAGAATTTCAAGCAACGAGTCATCAGGATTATGTATTCTCTAATTCACTCAGCTTTACAGGATATAATATATGAAATGTGACATTAATTATACAGAGAAGACATAAATTATTACACAAAATGTGAAGAATAAATTTTTAACTTACATCAGGAGAATTCTTCCTGAAGAGAAGCCTGTGGCCAAGTTCATAGACATTAACGTTACAGATCAGTAGAACATCAAAGGCTGCATTCACACCCTGAGGGGAAGATATATTCACACAGGTTATGCACGTCAGTGATCTTTTAGTTATTAGATGCAGAGTTTAGGACAGTAGGAAGAGCAACCAAGTGTGGCACAATCACAGTAATTGTTTTCTTGTATTGCTAAGACAGACTGAACGAATTCTAAAATAAAAAAAAGGAAGATTTTCATACCAAGACAGTGATGCCCTGTTCTTTACAAAGCATTGCCGCAGCACACAACACAAGACTAACCACAACCCATTGGACTGAAAACCTGGCATCTCTGTCCTTCCCTGAGGAGATACAGATCACACCGGTTATAGAAGATTTACATTGTTCCTACTCACTATTCAGACATTTCCACGTTTATAGATTTTTTTTTTATTTGACAATTTCTATAACATTTTAGGTACGAAACATTTACATTGAAAACACTTTTAGACAGTCATCAGGTTTTGTTTTGATTGTATGCTTCACTAGCCAGGAAATAAGATGTGAGTTTTTTTTCTGAGGTTTATAAAGGGCCTTTCTATCATCTGGACTTCAGTTCAGTTTGAAGTATATAATGCCGAGACCTTTCAAATCAGGACAGATTTTTTAATATACAATTTTTGGTCTTTGATGCCTTTATACTCTTTATGAATATTTAATTCAATGTTTCAGTGCTTTGCTTGGCATCTGAACCATAGAACATCAGTTTAAAGAACTCCAGAGAAAGTTTAAAACCCTGATAACCAACGAAATGGACATTGTTGTATTGTTGAACAAGAGTATATCTAATATATAAAATATATTTTTAACAGTGTGTATTTGTGACTGACAAATAGACTATATTTATTATACTCACCATATAGTAACAGCCAAAGTAATTGTTTCATACATACACTACACAAAGTAGTCCAGATAGGTATGTCAGTAGAACGTCCTAAGGGAAATGACCAGGAAACACCCTGATGCCCAAACCACCTTCACTGACTCCTTTTGATGAAGAAAAGCAATGGCGCCTGCAGATGATGGCGCTCAAAAAGTTCCTTAGGGTGGTCAGATTCAGTCTGACTGAGTCAGACTGAATCTGACCACCCTAAGGAGGAAACTAATTTTGGCTACTTGTATCCATAATGTCATTATTTTGGTGATGATCAATATCTCATGGCCAAAGATGTTGATCAGAACACAGATGGACCGCTAAATAAAAACAAAAAAAATGTGCTGTTTGCTTCAGCTCATTTTTCACCACAACAGACTGGAGCAGTGCCATCACACCTGCTGATGTGTCCATCCAACTCCTACTTCATCCCATCATCACTAGTAAACAAGACATTTAAATCCTAAAAGTGCTTTAGGCAGAGACTGACCCTCAGTCACTGTCACAGTCCATCCTTTTCTAGTTGAGAACCATGTTGCCATGTACACTCCTGCATTCATTTCTCTTTTAATCATATAAAGTCTGCAAAAACCATATGTTGAACAATAGCCTACATTGCTGTTCTACAAACATCACAACAGGTATGGCATCATGGGGTGTTCAGCAACATTTCTCCAACAAACAGTGTGCAATGAGATCCCAAAAGTTCAAAATTGAGCTCACTTGACCAGAATATATACGATTCTAGTATTTCATTGGCTTGTTCAAATTTTCATTTTAATAGGGCTAGTCGAAATTTATTTACTGAGAAAAATGTTGACATTTTCATCAATTATTTTACTCGCTGTATTTTTAGTTTCTCAGCCAGAAACCAAAATACCGTTATCTAAAATGTCAAAGTCAAGTTTTGATGTGGCAAATTCAGGGGAAGAAAAATGTCCCAGAAAATTGCATATTCCACTTCCTGTTTTCCATATTTACCTTGACTTGGAAAATAAGAAAACACATTCTGTGCATTATGAAACTATATAAGAATCCTGATTTTGGGAAAGAAGTTTTTAAATGTTTTGCAGTTATAAAACATAATGTTGCTTATTGAGATTTCACAAAGACAAATGCAATACTATTTTGTTGTATAATAAAGAACAAATACTTGTATTGGATTCCTTACCTTTGTTAAAAGCTTTGCAGTATGTGAGAAAAGACAGTTGAAAGAAGAGAGCGCATAAAAGGTCCGCTCGACCCACGACACCTGCCACCTTATTGAAACAAAAGAGACAAACCAGAGAGACATACAGCATGTTTAAAATGTCCCCCCCAAATAAAATTGTTTTTATTCAATAAATATAATTAAATGATTAAATACTGTTAACAATACTTGTGCTAGATTCCAAGCCAAGTTGAAACTGAACATATCTTAACAGAAAATACGAGGAGCTCATTACCAGCATGCTTACTGTTGGTGTGTGTATTGTGTACAGTGTGTGGGTACAGTATGGCTGGCATCCTAGGGTTGCCTGCTTTGATTTCTACAGCAGGCATAAGCCCGCAGTCTGCCTTCCTCCCACCAACCCCCCCAGGTTTTACCCAGTCCTTGCTCTGCATGATTAAAGAGAATGCTGAGGGGGGGACTGCTGCCTTCCAGCCAACTTTTACTGCAAAAACCACAGAAGCTGGCAGGTCAATAAGAACCCCAGCATAGATCACACTACTGCACACACCTTGGCCCTGCGTTACCCAGCTGAGACAGGGATTTTGTTCTAGACACACAGACAATGGATGTTTAGAGCTGAAACCTCTGGACTTCTTTTTCAAGATGCCATGCATCCATAAGGGAATATCGCCTGTTAGAAGTTTATTTGTTGCCCCAAACATGAGCAGATCTGGAGTGGAATAGGCTGTACACCTTTAGAAAGGAGGCTGGTCAAGCTAAAGTTAAAAGGAAAAACACAAATTAGAAAAGAATGAAATATATCTAAGATAGAAAGTAATGTCGGAGTAAATGCAAGATAAATCAATCTATCATTGCAAACAAATTCATATAAAAAAATTTTCATGACAAATAATGACTAAAAACATTTTTGGTCAAACAGATTCGCCCACATTTTAGTGCAGCTGGCAAAGGTTCATTTAAATTTTAGCAAAATATATTATATAAATTCCACTCACTTTCTGTATTTGTTCCTTATAAAACACACCACGGTTACAGTGCAGGTGGGTGCACAAACTTATCATGTTGCTGAGAGATGCAGACACCACAAGCTAGCAAATTGTACATAACTTGTGTCTCTGACTCCACATTTCATATTTTTAGACGCTGCCTGCGTTGTTGCTCTTGCCAGGGTCGTTTTTGCCCTTCCACCATTTCACATTTTTGCAGTTTGGTTGTTTAATGGCTTTTTTTACCTGGTACCAAACGGTGCCCTCGTAACAAACGCAACAAACATGTGCCAATTGGTAACTGCGAGGGGCGTTTTACTGCTTCTCCTGTCCCGTTTTTGCCATCTTTGCTCGTACTGACTTACCGAAACAAGACTGCACAGGTGCCTTCAAATGGTAGTGAAGTACACATAAATCAAACATGTAATAAAAAAACGAGAATACTTCCAAAGTGAAACACTGCCAAAATACTAACAGGAAAAGTAATTATTGCTTTATGATCATTCAAGATTTGGATCAAGAACCAAAAATTTTATGATAGATTTGATTAATTGCAAAACCGCGCATAACATTATGTGCATTGTTTTCCTTGGAAAATAGATTCTTAATCTAAATAGTAACTTCTTGGTTAAATAAAAGGTCAATTTAAATAAAATCAAACAGATTTTAAGCTTTTGCCATCACTAAAGACAGTCTTCGTTTATTATAAAAACTCAAATAAACAGGAATAAGCTCTGAATCCAATTTAATGAGCCGTCAAAAAAAAACTGCATTTCATCTGTGTTTGTTTTGGTCTAGTGTGCCGATGCTCACAGTGGTTTTCTAAATTATTATGCATTACCCCCTTTCAAAAAGTCATATTTCAAAATCTTAGTCTTCCTGATTAAAGATATGTCATCTTTAATCCATGACTAAAATTCATCACTATTTTATTAATATTGAAAAATGCTCTAAAATAACTTACCTACAAGCAGTGTCCTGACTTCTCCTGGAAAAGCTTCATAAATGTTTTGAGGTAAATATTATTGTGCAAAAGTCAATAGTTATTTTCTTTATCGTTTTTTTCCATGCATCAGGAAGCAAAATGTCCAGTGTTGCTGATCCATATTTCTTCAGGCTTTTTGAAAGGATTTTAATATTAAATTAGCAAATTTTCATTCATTTTCAGTGTGTCGTTATTTTATGTTAGCCTGTTTAGCTTTGATCTGTAAAGCATTCAGTCTTAAAAGAGATTCAAAGATCAAAGTGAAGAACCTGTGCTATGTCTACACATGACAGACAACTAACTGACATTGAACTGGATCTTTAGACACGTCGTAACAAGCAGATGTGAATGTGTGAACAAAAAAAAGGCATGTTTTAAGTATAATACAATAAAGCTTTTTACACTGGAACTTAATTATAGTGAACCCTTCATCTTCTCTGGGCAGTTTGTCATGTGTGTTTCTACAGAAGAGTAAGGTTTCATGCTATTTATGTAAATTGCACTCACTGACAGCTAGAGGGCTGTTCCCTTTCAAAACTGCCTGCAGAAATGTTGCTCACTGCTCTCTTTGCAAAGGTGTAACAGGTTGTAAATATAAATCACCAATTCGGAAAACAGGGCCTTTGTTTGGGATGGCAACCTGGAACTTTACAGCCAAAGGTTGTTTCTTTGTTGGTTACACTCTGAAACAAGACTAAATGTCTGCAAACTCCAAAAAAAAATTTAAAACTGATGAACAATTTCTGTTCAAAACCCTGAAATATTATTTTTACACAAGAATTTGATGTAGAGCAGGCCAAATCTGACACCTATGATTTGGAGTAAAGTAACAGGTGAAAACCTTTGTGTGATTTTTAGTTGACGTAATTGAGGAACAAAATTAAAAGATGAAACACAAGAAATGATTCAGTAACATAATTCCTCTAATAGACAGAGTACTTAACACAAGAGAAAGTGTGCAGTTGTCTAAACCCTCATTAGATTATCATACTTTGGGACTGTGCTGTGTTACGTCGAGGACATATTAAGTGTGTAGTTATTTACAGGACAAATGGATGAAATTATTTCTAGTCATTAGAGGAATTAAGCTTCCAAAGTGGAGTCTTAGGTTTACTAATAAATGCTATGAATAGGGAAGTGGGGTCAATTTTTTTGTCTTTTGGTCTTATTCTTCATTCCACAATCTACAGCTGCCATGACCTATATTCTCTTGTAATAGGTTCAGACCCGTTTGATTATTTGTCATATCCCAGTCACATTATTGGAGACAACTTTGAGTAATCTGGTCGAATCAGTAAAATCTAAGATTAAAATCTCATTCACTTCATTCAATAAACCAAAACAGTGAAGATTTATTTTAAAAACAGGCAGTATAGAGAAAGTCACTTATGTAAAAAATTCTATAAAAATGAGCCATAGGGGGTTACAGTTTAACAGAGTTGCAGAGTTGAAAACATTCTGGGTTAAACTGTTCCCTTTCCTGTTCTAGTGTGAAATGTTGCAATAAATTTGGTGTGCTTTGAAGAACAATCTAAAAATTAGGGTAACTTCATATCTCCACATATATTCATTACTCTGTTTCTAAAGAATCAATTTTCTTTTTATTCAATGTAAGCAGAAATTAGGTTGATTTGAAAGCGTTTGCACTTCAACTAACAGAGTCAAAAATTCAGTTCTACTGATTTTTCTACTAATTACTAATCCTAAAGTCGCTGAATTCTACTTACACTTTCTGTATGAACTGGGTGTGCAGCAAAGAAGATGGCAGCAAGTAGAGAGGTCTTTGGAGCATGGTTCACTGTCCAACCCTTCTCATCATAGTCCAGTCCACCAATCAGTATAGCAAACATGTCAATCATAAGGACAGATATGACAGCATGGAGGATGATGTTTAGTACATGGAAGCCAACAGGGTGCAGGCCTCCTGCTATGAGGTAGTTTAACCTGCAACAGCAAAACAAGAAGAAACTGCTGCTAAATGTTTATTAGTGACAGAAATGGTAAAATCAAGCAAATGTTCATTAGTGGGGTTAAACGTAGTGCTACAAGTACTGTGAAGATATTGTAGTTGGAACATGGTGAAACACAATGTAATATTTAGGATGTACCAGTTTTGCCATTTATCATTAATAGCAACCAACAACTGAACTGTTTTGGCAAACAACAGTCCAGTTGTTTAGGACTGAACCAAAGTCCTTCATACTAGACATTTGAAAAATGTGTGCAGAAAAAGGTTCAGATAATTATGGGATCAACCTTTGCATATACAGTGGCATGAAAAGCAGTTTGCCTCCTTCCTAATTTACTATTCTTGCATTTTATTACATATGTTGGAATGGCCTAGTCAAAGTCCTAACCTGAATCCTATTGAGATGCTGTGACATGATCTTAAAGAGTCAGTTCTTGCTCAAAACCCTCCAATGTGGCTGAATTAGAACAATTCTGTAAAGATGAGTGGTTCCACATCGCTGAAAAAAACTCAATACAAGTTTTTATAAACGGCTGATTGCAGTTGTGGGGCAGCCACTTGAAAGATTTATGGGGCAATCACTTTTTCAAACATACACAGGACCATGTATGTTTGGATTTTTTGTTCCATTAATAATAAACACTTTAATTTAAAAACTGCACTTTGTGTTTACTTGTGTTGTCTTTGACTTGATTTAAATTGGTTTCATGTTCTGAAACACTGAAGTGTGACAAATATAGAAAAAAAACTGGAAATTAAAAAGGGGACAAACAATTTTTCACATCACTGCGTGTTCACCCTTTCAGGTATACATCTTAGGCACATATATGCATGTATATATATTATATTACATAACAATTACATGCTGCTTTATGTTAGTCTTTCGCATAAAATGCCACAAAAACACATTAAAGTTTATGGCTGTCATGTAACAAAATGCAAGAAAAAGTTTAAGGTGCATAAACATTTTAATAAGCCACTCTGTGCAGAAAATTACGATGTAATGCACAAACATTTCTTCGGTTTCCACAGTTTCTTTTTGTTCATAAATAACTATATGTCTTGACAGGGCATTGTTGTAAATCAACAATTCTTACATCTGTCCTCACTCACACAGCTTACTTAACCAAGATGAACTACCGGTTTAACAATCTTTCTGACAGCTTTTTGGAAATGAATCCTCATTTCACTCTTGAAGGTCTTTATGCCACAGATTAAAAATCAGCTGCATCACAGTATTAAAACTAACTTCAGCCATTTGCTTGGACATTTAAACGTACCGTAATACATTTTTATACAGAAGCACTTCTGTCCTCAGTTTAACCAAATCTCACATTAGTATGTTGGTATGCAGCTTCTTACGTGCAAAATATTTCTGGCACAGTGCTTGGAGCCAGCATGGACAGGTGTGGATAGATTTCTGTTTTGTATTTACTGTTATTTTTTTACAACGTAACATAAAAAAGTCCTATTATCTCAAGGCAGCTGTCTTCGCTTTCATCTGCCTCTCTCCAAAGAGAAAAAAAAATAAATTTCCAGAGAGGTGTCAAACAAAAAGTTGTGTAGATTAAATAGATTTGTTGAGCCTCAGGCAATTTTCCAAGGTCATTATACTTCTCTTAATTCAGTTACCTTTTGCTGCAAACCTAATTTGGACCAAAGGAAGCTGTAAGGAATTGTAAATTAAAATTGACTGCAAAAAATTTTCACTTTTTCACAATTTCTTTTCCTTATAATATTTACTATTATCATGCTAGCATCATGCAAACCTTTAAGAGTGATGAACTATTAATGGACCTGTCAAAATCACTGAAATTACAGAAATAATTTCAGTGAAGTACAGAAAATTAGTAGCACTACCACAAAGTCCTGAATGTTTTGATGAACTCCTATCCCAATCTCAGGCATTTTGAAGAATTTATCATCTTATTTTGTTTCATTGCCATTATTTAGGATTATGGTTCCTATCAACTCTGACCAAAAAGAACCCAACAGCATGAGAATGCCACCATAATGTTTCACAGTGGGAATGGTGTGTTCAGGGTGATGTGCCATGATATTTTTTCAGCCATATCTTGGTAAGTTTGTGTTGTGCCAAACATTTCATTCTTAGCAGCTGGAACAGTCCTTTGTAAGATGTTAAAAGCTTGGCATATTGTTTTATAACCTAATGCTCCTGTATACTAAAACTTGACCTGACCTGTCAGGTTTTGGTATATTTTGGAACATTTTGGTATTCATAATGCTGTTGCTTCATTAATGTTCTCTAACAAAACTCTGAGGTCGTTATGGAAAAGCTAACTCAGTAGCACGTAAATGACTAATTAAGTGCTTTTCAAAGACAAATGCTTCCACTGCATTTTATTTTGGGGGAATATACTAAAAGAGGCTGAACACATATGCACACTACAATTTTCAAATATCTATTTTTCAAATACATAAATATGAGGATATTTATTTAACAATTTGAAAATCAAGCATCCTTTTTTTCCTTCTGCTTCACATAAATGTGCTTTGTTGCGTTACTCTCTTGCATAAAATCCCAATAAAAGATATTGAAGTTTGTGGTTCTAAAGTGAAAGTGTTCCAATAACTATGAATAATTTTGCAATGCATGGGAACATTAATTATCACTGTGTAACCTACTAGCTGCACCCTCACATTGAAGGTTTTTTTTTTAAGGTTACAATGATTTGTCAAAAGTCAATGCTTGAGGTAAAGTAGAAAATTGATATCTGAATGATTTGAGATTAAAGACAAACATTAAGAATATCTTTGTGCTGCAATAGAGGACACTCCTCCCCTCTTCTATTTATGAGGTTGGTATGTCATGTTTGTTTCTATTACTATTTGGATTATGCAAGATGTTATATCAGTTAAGTTTGTCCTAACTGCAACATTCCTCTAATTGCAGTCTTAATAAGAAATAAATAGTGGCATCTTGTTAAATTATTAATAATCCAGCAGATACTTTAAGAATTAAAGGGCAAGTGCAAAAAGGAAAGAGAAAACACCATCCATTACCTGAATGTAAGGACAGTAAGCGGTCGGTAGGATTTGTGACTGGAGTTGCTACTCAGGTTGCTTCCCCAGAAATCATTTCTCCAGATGTTGCTCAGGGGAGTTGTTGGCTTCAGGTCCTGCAATGCAAAAATAAAAAAAAATTAAAAAAAACAAGGACACTCCTGCAGCATTCATGTCACATAGTAGCAAAATTGGCACTCCAAAAGTACAATCATGTTAAGCATGAGTAGTAAAAAGAGGGGAAACTAACCTTGTTGTTGACGATTGCTTCGGAGTCATCAAATACAAATTCTCCATCATAACTGTTGATGAAGCACAGGAGCGCCACCACAGCGACGGCGACCTTGGCTTGGACTGGACCAAGCCTTGGCAGCGGGATGTGGTGATCCCAGTAAAGTTCGGTCTGTGCCATAATTCATGGGCTCTTTGTTCGTTCTATCACCATCATCTCCCTGGGACCAAGAAAATGGGTGCAAGCAGAGTCACAGGATCTACAACAAGTCACCTGCTATGAATGCACTTCAAATGCTAATAACTGACTCACAAAGTAAACTCAGCCTATAAACTTATTATGCATTCATACCTTGTCTTTGCACAGACAGGCTCTGACAGGTCACCGTGTTTTGTTTCACCCTCATGTTAGCTTCGCTGCCAGCAAGACGATTGATGAACGTCCCCCAGCAGCTTCCTCCAACGTCGGTAGTTGTGCAAAACCAGTTTACTGCAAATGTCTTAATTACGCTGCCCAATCTTCTTGAGGATCTAAGGTCAAGGAGACCTAACACCTGCAAGCTAGTAATGCTAAATTTTAGCACCTCTAGTTAGCAGGTGCTACTCCCGTTAGAACACGTCGGTAAACGTGCAACATATGCAGACACAACTGGTTGAGAATTTCTCGATGGTTATCAAGACAAAAATGGGGATAATTAGTCATAAGAAATATTCCGGGAGAGATTCAGCTAGAGAGCTCACGCCTGTAAACAAACACACACGTTCAAGATCCAAAACTTCCTCTTCAGCGTAATGTCACGTGCTCAATTTCAGCCAATTATTTGCCGCAAATGAGGCACGTGGGAGGACGTCGCCAGCAGAAGAGCAAATAAAGGTACATGTTTGATTTAAATTAATGAATTATATATATATATATATATATATATATATATATATATATATATATATATATATATATATATATATATATATATACATATATATATATATATAATTATTTAATTATCTTTTTTTTAAAGGTAAAGTTTTTGAAGAATACTGACAAGAATATTATAGACCAACTAAACACTCCAAAATTATTAAAAATAAATATTTTAGAGGCAATTATACACAGAGTGATGTTTTACAGATGTATTTTTGCTCATTCTGAAGATTTTCCACTTACAAGAAACAATAACACAACATTTAAGATTACAATATTACAACAGAGTAATCCCCTAAAAAAATGCATTTTTTAAAAACAGCAATGTGGACTGAAGAAGTATGTTTATTTAAACGTTATTCTGACTATGAAGAGTAGCGGATGTAGCAAGCATGTTGTTCACAATACATCAGATGAAGCTGTGGCTCAAACAAGTCAGACGGTGAACTGCTGCCTTGGTCAAACAGACTGCAAGCAAGTATTTCCAGATCACACATAGCATCACTTCTGTTCTTTGGTTCACCACAGTTTTTATATTATTATTATTATTATTATTATTATTATTATTAATAATAATAATATCACTAATCTGTTGCCATTCATAAATTTTGGACAACAAATAAAAAAATGAAAGGAGTAATGTCTCTGAGAGTTGGAGGTGTTGAGGCTGCGGAGAAGCCATGGCAGGCTGTGGGATTTTGTGCTCCATTTCACCTGTCATTGCTTAGGGAAGATAAGGAATCTCCCTAATGGTCAGAGCCAGGGGCCTGGAGGGGGAAAAGATGGTCTGGGGCACATTCTCAGACCTTTAAAATGGGTCTCAAGGATGGTTAGAGAACAAGACACTTATTCAAGACGAAAGCACACATAATTAAAGCTACGCTTAATAACATCACTCTTGGGATCTAATCAGACATTTTTTATGAGTGCTACCAGTTTGGTCTTGCTTCAAGGATACATTAATATCATTAATCTCTTGTCTCTGGCATGTTAGCATTTTGCTCGATAAGAAAATGTTTTCAAATGCGTATTTGTTTGTGTATCCAGGCATAGAGATATGTTGGCCAAAGCATTTAGCAACCCCAAAACTGCCTAATTACTGACACATGCAAAATGCATGAAGTATGGATTTCATCCCCTGACTCCCAACCCATGTCAGTCAGCTGGAATTCATTTTATTAGCATCACTTCCAGAGGAATGGCGAGGGTGGGTCAGAGGGCATAATGAGGAGGGGGCGTCCCATACCTCCAATGGAACCTCAAGTTGTCCAAATGCGGGGAGACAGGGCCAGTGGAGACCAGTGTCACAGAGGGTCGACTGTTTTTTGATAACGCTGAAGGTGACAGACATTGATTGCGTGCAGTCTGACACGGAATCACGGGAGAGGGGAAAGGTCAGGTTCAAATGGCGTGAAACTGAATAAAATGACGACTCATCACGCAAACATTCTGGAATAAGTGATACAGCCTGCATGTGTTTTTCATCATTAGTTGTTAGTTACAGTTGCTGCTGCTTTTGTGTTGTTTTTTTTTTCTGAGATGACAATGGGTAACACCCACGAGAAAGTCTACAAAGTGTTTTTTTATTAATGCAACTTACATGTAAGTTTGGACACTGCAAAAGTGTTCATAACCCTTGATATGTTCCACATTTTGCCATGTTTCCACCACAAACTTGTCTATTTCATTTAGTACTCTCAAGATAGCTCAACAAAGACCCTGCTCTCCAAAGTGCTTCAGAAAAACGTTACTATTTTTGTGAAGTCAACGAAGGTGAAACCGGCATCTTTAGCAAACGTGAGTGAAGCTTAATTGACTTTCAACCAGGTACTGTGTAATCATCTGTCTGAAATTTCTTTAAAGGAGATGATTTACCTATCTTGATAAAGCTGTAAGCCTGACCTTTGCTGATCAAACATTTCTTAACATCACAAGCTCCAAACTTATCCTTAAAGATACCACTGATCTGATGAAACTGAAATGCTTGATTTTTGAAATGCTCACCTCAAAAGTGCTGATTCTAAATTCTCACATAACTGAGTCGAGCCTCCAGGACCTAACGTTGGAAATGAAATGCTTCATCACAGGCCTTTGTTTTTAAATGGTCTTCTAAAGCTCTACCTGCCAACCTGTATTTAAAAATTGCCACTTTGCTTGCAGTATATCAAATACTTAAGCCACATGTACGCATGTGAACATTTGTAAATAACCAAAGGAACTTTGGAACTCAATGTTTGTAGAGTCACTTTTTTATGCTGTACAAAATGCTAATTGTGTACTGATGTTGTTCAATTTCAATCAGACGTCTTTCTTCAGACTGACATGGAAAAGTGCAAGACGCACTCTGAAGTTCCATGAAAGTATGACGTTTTAAGCCCGTTAAATGAGTAGAAATAACATCTTCTAATCAAATGTGGGTGAAACTTTGAGGTTCACTAAATTTGTTAAGGAGCAGAGAAACAAATAAGAAAGATACATGCGCCAAATTATTTAATCACAAAGATCGTTAACAATTTAAATTGAATCAAATGAGTAACAATTTGTGAATCAGATGGGATAAAATAATTCCACTGAACCACAATTCAAAAGAAGTGTTTGATTGTCAGTGGAGGATTTTCAGTAAATCTTTATTTACTGCTACTTTTGACAATTTCAAGTTATTTCAGTTGTCATTGTGGGCTTTTTGTTCATTTACTGAGGGATACCAACAATTCTGTTCATGTCTGTATGTAGGCTATGGTACAATTTAAGTTTATAACAGAGAATCACTCATTTTGTGCACAGTTAATGAGAAAGCAGCTGGACTCTGACAGATGTAGTCGATGGACTAGAAAAGAGATATTCTTCTCACATGCAACATGCACAGAATCCTCCCACCGACTGTAAGTGCAAATACTTACACCAAACATCCTCTTTTTTTTGTAGTAGAGAAACATCCATTCAGTCAAGTCCATTGACAGTGAACCATCTACACTTTAATTAGCTGTGAAAGCTAACGGTAATCTGCTCCTTGTCAGAATGTTGTGACCTACATGAGAAGAATCCTTTCGCAAAGTAGGTGGGAGAGGATAACTTGCATTAATGAGGGGAAACACAGCAGGCAGGAGCAAATAAACTATCACTTAGAAAACCGCGATGGTGGATAAAATCCATTGTCCACAGAAAAGAAGCAAAGAGATGACACATTACAATAATGATGTATAAGTGCAAAGTAAGCATTTTGTGGTACACTGTGCAAGGGCTCTGCTAAAAAAAAAAAATATATATATATGACAGAATTGTTTCTGGTGAAAAGATACTGGGTTCATTATTGGAGTTCCTGTGTGTCAGAGAAAATATTTTTATATCAAGCGACAAAATAAATGTATTATTGCTCCTCCTTCTACTTCAAGCTTGCCAAAATGAAATATTTCTTTCTCAAGGAACCAGATAAATGTCACATTGAAAGGTCTATATGTTCTAATTCTTTGCTGGTAAGATCCCTGTGTTTGTGTTACCAATATCATTTTATTTTTTTTACCCTTCAGTCTTGTTAGTTCAGGCAAAGAACTGATTTATATATTATTCAGTCTTAACTTAAGTACCTCAGCATGAAGATTCTTTTTGCTTTTTGCTCAGCTCTGCTTATTACTGAGCTGAAATCTGTGTCTTTTTGGATGCTTTGTTCTCCACATGTAGCTAAAGTTCAACCGGGGAAACCGATGGTCTGCTATCATGAGAGCTTTCACATCAAGAAGAAAACCTATAGGATTCTGACATTGCTCACCCTAGACATCATCAAACAACTGCTTGGAGAGGCATCTATTTATAATTAGATTTGAGCTGACGACAACCATGCGTGGGTTTTCTTGAGCAGTCAATGGGTTTTCCTTTAAATGTCCCATGTTGCTGATCTGGAGGTTTCAATGACATGCAAAAGTATTCACATTCTGTCAAAATTATTGGTATTTTATATGACATACCAACATGAAGCAAGGAATAATATTGAAATGGTAAGAAAGGATCGTGGCTGAGCAATGAAAATCTGAAAACTGTTGGGCTGCTATATTTGGCCTGTCGGAGTCAATGCTGCGTAAAATCACCTTTTGCAGCCCTCACCGCTAACAGTTCGGGTCAAGTCTCTACTAGATTTGCAAATCAAGAGATCAGTTTCTTTTTTTTTACCCATTCTGCTTTGTAAGCGCACAAGATCATTCAGAGTGTATGAGGAGTATTTGCGGACATAGAAGGAGATGAAACTCTGCCCCAGACTCAAGTCTTTTCCAGCTTCTAACCAGGTATTTTTCAGAATTGTCCTTGTATGTGTGTTCATTTCTTTTGTGTATAATCTTACTGTTTTAATTATGTTTTTTAGGGTCCTATGCTTCAAGCTGCGTTTTCTTGTCATTCCACAAATCAAACCAGCAGATAAAAACTGATGCCCTCTAATGTTATTCCCTGGACAATGTCATCGGTTTTCCTTTTGTTGTTCTGCTCTGTTGTTTAGTATTAATTTGACCAAACACCATAAAGTAAACTAAAAAATATATACTTTGCAGGCTGGATAGAAGTGAGGAGACTAGAAAAACTGAATGAAATTTTCAGAAGTAGTGATCTCACATTCTCTCTCATCTTCCTTTAATTGGAGAGCGGTATCATTCACACACTGCTTGATGTCTTCCAGGTGTTTCATTTGACCTAAATGCAAATTGAAGTCTGAGATGTTAGTAAAACATCGATTATTCATTTCTGTTGGAAACGTATGAGAAGAAGGTAGTAGGGCCAAACATAAAATACCTGAGGGGGCTCAAGTGAAAGGGCAGAAGACTCAGAAAAGAAATCATGATTGTAAAACTTCTTTCAGACTGATAATATTTCAGCTCCTTTGAAACTGCACAAAAACATGAAGCCTGTTGATTATCATATTGAAATCAACTCTGTTGAAGACTGCAGTAAAGGTCAGCAAAATAGTGTTGTAAATTTACCATATGCCTGAGACTGATTACTGTTAAAAGTTTGGCTTGTGGATGAGAGACACTTCTGACACAACTACATAATTCTGTCACAGCCATTTTGATCCAGATGTAATTATTATAGCACCCTGCAAGAGTACTTGTACATTTGAACGTTTTTCTCATTTTGCCTTATTAAAAACAGAAAGATCAATGTGTTTTATTGTAACAGAAAAACATAAAATTGTGCAGAATTAAATGAATGAAAATACTTTTTGCTTTCAAGCATTTAATCTTTTAGGCCTGAACAATCCAGTCTGGCCAATGAACCTTTAGACGTTAACTAAATTCAGTAGTACATTGAAGTCCACCTGAATGTGATTTATTCACAATAGCTTTATTTCCTGCACTGCTTTTGTCTTGATTGTGCCTGTAACTTCTATTAAAATAGCAGAAGCTGCAGTAATGCTGTTTGTTTTTGTAACTAGTCGTATGTAGGGAGCTGTATTTTTAGGTTACCAGCAGTTTAGCTTAATTTATTCTTTATTTGTAAGCTTCAAGCTTTTGCAAGGCCCCATGTTGTTTCTGCAGTCTGTGTAGGACCCATGTTTAATGTTTAGAGCGTTGTTTTTGAAATGGATTCGCAGTTGCACTCGCAGGCACAAATTGCTAATGCCGGCATTCTCAAATAGCATAGATGTAATTTCTTCACAAATGAAACTCCCCTCTGAAAGTTATCCACCACTACCCTTCAGACAAAGATTAAGTCTTGTCAAATTTCATTAGCTCTCATCAAATACCTCCACAGGTGTCTGTAGCACTGTCTCACAATCTGACAGAGCCATCACAACACATCATGGCTGGAGTGGAAGAGTGGCAGCACCCAGCCAATTTACTGTAGGCCCCTAGGCTTGGAGATGGGATTGGATCAGATCACTCGCTTGATGCCAAAAGTGTTTTTCTAAAGGCACGGCGGATAATTTTGCTTCATATAACAGTGGTCAGGATCTTGACCAGGGCAGTGGATGGATTGAGTGGCCAGAGGGGGGCCCGCAGCGAGACCTGGCTGTGCAGTTTCAACATTCGTTTTGTACTCCAGCCCTTGCTGTTACCCTCTTCCTGGTGTTGCTCACAGAAGCGTTCCGCCAAAAAACCCTCTTGTCGCCTCGGTACCTGAGGCCACTTTGTGATTGACACTCTGTCATATTGTCTTACAAGAGAGTTGGCGGAGAGAGAGTTCAGTGGAATGATGCTGGGAAGTGGCTGGGGACTTGCACACAGACACCCACATGGTTGCGCATACTTACACATGCCCCCAGCAAGACATGCGGCCTCGTGCAAATACAGTATACAGAAACACACCCTGAGGAGCTCCAACACACACCAGCTGTGCAACAGAACCACATCTCGGCATCGACGTGCTACTGTGTGCGTGGACTCATGCACACTCCAGAGGCAGAATTCGTCAAACCCAAGGGACAGTCCACACAGGGCCACAGATGTTTTCCACATTGTGCACGTTGCATTCCTGAGGAATGGCTATTTTAGGCAGCGGGGCGCATGAAACACCTCTGCACTAATTCCTCAACAAGCATCAATTTCTATAGCTGGAGGTAGCCACAGGCCCTTTTATGTTGTTCATTACCCAAGGGATTCTCCATCGTCTTTGTTATGTGTATAATAGAGACGTAAGTCAACAGAAAGGCCTAAAATAGATTAAAGTCAGTCAGAGGAAGTTTAATGTTATTCTTCACTTTGTTCTAAAGCTAATTTGATGTCCAACCTGTATACCTTTCAGGTTGGATTGAGAGAAAATGTTTGTGAATGAATGCAGCTTCACAAGTGAGAAAAACATCAGCTGAATATGTACATGTGCAAACTGTTATCTGACTGTCCTGAACCGGTCCAAGGTATTAGCTCATGGTCATGATCACAACAGCTTTAATCCTTATGAATGTCCTTCAAAAATCCCAATTAACAAAGAAGAAAACTTAGCACTTCCCAAGAATTGACAGACATATTAATTCACTTCAATATGCTTACATGGCTTTAGGGTGGGATAAATTCAACAACTAATTATTTGTTTAACGAGCCACTTATAGACAGTTTGTAGAGTATTGAAATTTACTTTTCTGAGGGTCAGACTGGAAGGAATAATGAAATCAGAGTAACATACTCTGACCTGAAGTGGTAGCGTGCTGAAATTTTGACAAGCTTCATCCTTCTACTCACACTCTGTACAAAATAATTTATTCATATTTAAATCACTGCAAAACTCATAAAATGGGTAATAAAAATTAATAAAAATTTCTTAATTTATAAAAGAAATGTTACAAATTTTGAACCAAAATTCACCTGTGCTCCATTAATTTTATTGCCTTTTTGTCATCTATTTCTGATTCTCCCTATCATTCAAACACACACAACAAAAAGAAAAATATAAAATGTTTTGTACCATCTGTATTAATGATGGCATCTTCTATAAAAGCTATAAGAGGATGGAAAAGTTCAGTAGCAAAACCTTTTCACGTGATTTATTCTACGTGCTTGTATTCTCAATTTGCTCAATATTTAGATACTTCTTTGGAAAAAGCTATAAAAAGTTAACAGCGTGAGACATCTCTGCATTGTGAGAATAAGTGCTGTTCTCAGCTGTTAATGCAATACAACAATCCTGGCACAACATTTTGGTAGAAAACAGATCAAAACTCTCTGCATTTATCTTTTTTTAAGTCTTAGGGACTGGTCATTCCTGAAAATGAGAGATATGACTTCTCTAAACTTCCTGCCACGATCAAATGTTCAGCCTTCAGGCCAAAGTGATTGTCCGAATCATCACATGTCAACGTCCTGCTAAGCAATGATATATTTCTTTCTCAACAGACAACTTTTGGAAACAGATGTGAACATCTGCCACAAACCTTTTAAATGTGAATTCGCTTTAACATTTATTTACCCTGAAACATCACAGTGTGATCCCGTGCTGAAATACATCAACTTCATGATCTGTCGCGAGGCTCGGTCTTTGTCGGAGGCTGCTACGGACAGGTTGGTGTTGCAGTTTGTCTAAGCAGAGGAGACAGCGGTAACCGTCTCCTCTAAATGGAACTCGCAGCAAGCCACTGCCAACAGTGGGCCACCAATGTTTGTCCATATGGGCATGACCTTTTCAGAGGCCGGGGCAGGGCAGGCATGCCAGTGACAGCTGAGCAAAGGATGATAATGTGTCAAGCCACAGTACATGTCAGAAAAGCCGACATGTGTCTGACAGCTGGATGACATTGAACCTGAAGCTGAAAAGAATTGGACAAGTTTAGAGAAGTTAGGTATGATATTCTGGAAGTATGTTTCCTCCATGTATTCTTTAGGTTAGATGATGAACATGCGGAGTTGGGTTCTTTAGGCTTGAAGCACAGATCCACTTTCAAGGTAAAAACCTGTATTTTGAAGAAAACCTGCTTCTAGTGAAATGGTAAAAAAAAAAAAAAGCGACACGTGTTTTGTAAAATATATTTTTACAAACATCATACACAGGCCCATGGTAACTCTGGAGGAGCTGCAGTCTTGTTTTCACTTTGTCACAAGCTGAGTAATGGACGCTGCAAATATACAGGAATGTGCTTTGATCAGATGATGTCAACATTGAGCAACACACTACAGCCTCACGTCTACATTAAACTTGGGTAAAAACAACGAGTAGGAAAGAATGACCCCACATCCTGCTGTTGTTGCTGAAAACAACAGCAACTACAGCGTAATAAAATAAAATAAAATTAGAAAGTAAATTCTATTCATTTTCCTTAACGAGGTAAACACTTTTTATGTTTTGGATGTCTTTGATTTACCGAATTCTTTGTAAATTAAAATATTGCAAGCTTAGTTTTTTGTTGAGTAAGTAAAGAAGAAAAATCTTATCCAAACATTTTCATTTTACTGAAAAAAAAGCTTTATATTTCCATAACCAGATTTTGGTTAACTGAGAAAAAAGTTCTGAATCCAAAAGACTTATATCAGAGTATTTAGGAATGACACAAAGTCCAGACTTAAATTCAATTTAAAGACTAAGAAAAGGCTTCAAAACATATATTTTTACAGATGCTATCCATTGATTTTGGCTGAGCTTGAGCTATGTGGCAAAAAGTCTACTCTTGAGTCAGGGATTTCACATGTCGCTAGGTCTACACAGCAGAACCAACAGGGTTAATTACATCCATGAGCATGCAGTCGGGTCCTACTGTACCCTGCCAATGATAGAATTGCGTGATTCAGCGTGTGAATGTGTGCGTGAATGGGAGAATGACAGAATGTAGCGTGAAGTGCCTAAGGGTCCTCTGGACTTGAAAAAGCGCTAAACAAATAGAGGCCATTTACCACTGAGGTGTGTTGAAGAAGAAACGCATCCTGAAGTGCTGAACCCTGAACCTCACGGCGTTGGAGAGTCTTATTCTACATGTACAAAGCCAGAGGAGACATTAAAAGACTTGCAGCTGTAATTATAGTGTTGAGTGTATGCCACACTTTTCAGAATTGATATTCCTTCTCCATCACAACTACGCACTACTTTGTGTTGCCCCAATGAAATACAATGAGGTTTAAGTTCGTAAAATGAGAAAATGGAAGAAAAGTTCAAATGGTGTTTGTACTTTCTCCATCTGCGTTTATTTTTAGACTGCATCCATCACTTATTTAGCAGGTGTGCTGAGCAGAATCGTACCATTAGCATCTGAGGCCCACTTTAAGGGCGGATATTCCTCCACCTTCATCTCTCACACTGAGAGGTGGAGGCTAATCTCTCGGGGGCACCCTGCCACCCCCACACCATGAAACCCCTCTCTCCTCCCCAGACTCTCAGAGGCCTGCATTAAACATAAAGATCCTGCATGGATGAGTGAGTCAACAAATTACCACAGCCAATAAAAGTGAAAAAAAAAAAAATCAACCCTGCAATATACATTTCTTTTTCTCTTTCCTCCCCCACAAAAGCCTTCAAACGTATTGCTCTCCATTAGGTTATTGTCTCAGGCTTTTAAATAAACATCGTCCAAGCTCAAGCTTCTCCTTATTACACTGGGTAAGAGCATCCGTCCTCATGCTTGACTGCTTGCATCCATCAAGTCGGGGGTGCCTGACTCGCCGCTAAATCCAAGCTAATATACATGAAACTGCTACAGCTGTTGGTCTAACCTTTGAGTGTCTCCTAAGGAGCACAGTGATATTTGCACTTAATAAAATTATGCCTACCAGGAGAATATGCCGCTGACATTTGCCATTTGTCAAGTTGAGGTGGCAGCGAGGCTTTATGAGTCATTAGTGTTCAGCGTAAAGCGGAGAGTGGCTTCGCCTGTAGAGGTCTTTAACTGTACATGGGGGCGATCTTTGTTGAGGGAATTAAGCGGCTGTCCTTTCAGCCATTTACACTCCAGAGTAGGGATTCGTTGATTCGGGTTTTCAGCCATTCTCAGAGCAAGAATAGTTTTAACAAATGTCTGCAATCGTTTCCTCATGTTTCTAAAAGTGCAGCGGGTCTCAAAAGTATACTACATATCCCTGTTAAAGACTGTTAAAAACATGGTTCATCTTTATTTTTTCTCATTATGTAGTGTCATATTTATCCTGTAAAATGTAACCATTTGATTCAAGTTCAGCATCTAGTCTCCTCTGGTAGGGATCTATCTGCAGGCTAAATATTTTTCATACTTGCCCACTCTGATTCGCAAAGGTTCTGAGGAATGAATCCTTCTTTCTTGTTTGGATGTCTAAATGGGCTCACTGTAATACTGAAAATTAAATTCTACCTTTAGCTGAATATCTGGGGTGATTGGAGCTATTCATAATAACAGCCACCTTGTCAAAATTCCCAGTTCTATCTGAAGAAAAGTACCCAAAAATGATGATGACACTTCAGTGTTTCCCTTTGTGCTTTTGGTGACACTCAGGGTTGATTATGTACCAAACATAAATTCTCCTTCAGATTTCTCAGGGAAATTTGGACCCTTTTCAGCTTCACTATTCAGTTTCTAACATGCTGACTTGCTAAAGCATCTGTTGTTGATTGGTTTTGGTAGACATAGTGATTTTGTTACTGTGTGCATCTAAAAATACAGAACAGAAAGTTTTCCTGTTTTTGACAGCAGATCATTTGTGCATGTCTATGTACTCTTTTGTGATGAAAAGTTACAAGACAAACAAACAAAAAAATAGCACTGTAGCAGAGCCAGCCTCTGAACTCTGAAATTCCTTTCCCTCATTTTTATTCAGAATGGCCCAACTAACGTCTGTGTTTGCGCTTCAATGAGCCCGAGTCCCTTTGGCCTACATTACTCCTTCAGTGTTTTATGATAAGTCCAGTCATTCATAAACACCAAGTCCTAACTCAGCAAACTTATGAGCTGAGTAGAGCCTGCAGACGGCTGTCTGTAGTAGTGTGAAGACCACTGTAACTTCATCCCGAAGGATAAAGTCAGGCTTGAAAGACCATTTGACACTTAAAGATTTCTTTTTTGAAAAACAGTTGTTTTTTTTCCAAAGGAGTTAGCCCTTCTCTTAAGCATTTGTAGTTAAAAGACATTGAAAGAAAATTATATAGTACAAGATTTTTTTATTGTGAAGTTGGTGAGGTTATAAATAGAAATAGATACTCAATAAGACAGCTTTGTTCAAAGCATATTTATGTGAAAGAAGGGCCCAGTCAAAGTTCAACTGAAAATCTATGTTTATTTTACTTTGATAGTAACAGATGCTCACTCCAGGCTATTGATTTCACTTAATTTCACTTAGAGGTGTTAAAGTTTTTTGGGTTTTTTCAAAGCCATGTATTACTTCTCTTTCATTTCACAAGTAGGCACCACTTGTTATTGGTCAATTAAATAAAATTCCTAAAATACAATAACGTTTGTGATGCAGCAAAATGTGAAAAAAGTTTGAAGACTATGAATACTTTTGCAAGGCACTATGACCAGTGCTGATCAATAGCATCACACACTTACATTTGCACTTACATTTTGTAAACTCTAATTTATTTTGATTTTGTTTGCCTTGGAGTGTAAACCAGTCTGATGCAGTTTGAGCATGCACATGCACACCCCAACCATGCGTGTGTGTTGAAAGTTTTGGAATCAGAAAAAATCGCATCTGACTGCTGAGGGGGCTAAAGGTTAGAATTGGAAAACAAACTGCATGACAACAGGGCTCTCTTTTGATATTGTGATTGATTATCTTCAAATGCTGCCAAACAAAGAGGGTTTGGGGGGGAGAGGGCAAAAAGGTAGAAAATAAATAAAGCAAGGCAAAACTGAAGTTGTCAGTTTTTATCCTGTTTTTTCAAAAACTAGCCCTGTCTAAAGCCTGGTGGGGGGATCCCTCAGCTGCCGTGAAGCAGCTTCTCTTAGTCTCTGCTTTTCTCATTCACTCTGCCTTTTCGCGCTTCTCCACTGTTCCGGGTTTGGGATCTGAAATTTAAGCACCACGCGTTGAAAGCTTGGGTGGGGGAAGAGAAGAGTGTGCATTAAATGATTCTCCGTTTCCAAAAGAAAGGAGGAGAAAAAAAGAGAAGAAGAAATAGCCTATAGGCACTTTTTGATCTCAGGGGAAGAAAACCCTGAATATGGATGCTTATTAGAATGCATGTTGAACACACACACAGTATTCCTCATCACAACTGGGGCTCTTCAGCTTGACCTACAGTAGCATCTGACGCTGTATTGCCAATTTGTTTTCCTTGCTTTGAAGACTCTCACACGATGATGGAAAAATCCCAGATAAGATATTGAGGCTGGAGTGCAAGGGAGAAAGCAACAGATTTTACAAACATAAAATGAAATCAGTTAAACTCCGATCTGGATATAAATCGATTACATTTCTTTTCAATTTCTTGTGGTAGGTCAGTTTTTTTGATGCAAAATAATTTGTATTAAGCATGCAACTTGCGTTGTGAAAATCATTTCCTGGTACTGTTACAAATAGCATTATAAAAGCTTTCTCTCCTTATAATTTTCCTGCATTTTCCTCAAAACGTCATATGCACAATTTGGCATAATAGCCGAGTAAAAGCATAGAATTATAAGGTAATGTCTCACTACAGGCTATAGTTGCATTTGAAAGGAGGGGGAAAATAAATAAAGCTTTCTCTGTGATCTATAAGCTTGCCCTGCCACAGATAAACTTAATAGTTTGAGCATAGCACCCCCTGCAGGTACGCATTATCTCTTGCCTATTTTACCCTCAAAGCTGGCGCTGAAGCGGAGGCGCTCACTGTTACCCTGCAATTACAAGCCTTTTTTACTTTGATTGGTGGGTAATTGACTTGGTTTGAGCCTGTATGATTTTCTTCTGAATTTGCCACTCATATTCTAATCTTGGCTCCTGATCAGACAAAGGCAGCCTTCCAGTAATTAAAGAAGCCAAAGACAGGTGTAGATTTGAGGAACTAGGGATCCGTGGACGGATGAATGGGACTGATTAGTCGTTTAAAGAAAATGGGGTTTGTGTGGCTCTGAGACAAAGTAGAGCCTCCGTGTCACTTTGTGCTCAGGGATCACTGGGGCGGCAGTCGAACCGGGCTGATGATGCGCTGAGCATGAGGTGAAAGCCTCGAGATGACTTCCTGCAGTCATTGTGTTTGCACAGGGCATCTGAAAAGAGATAGGAAATGATAGGCAGAAAACCCAGAAATTTGTCGTTTTTCCCGCAAACGCATTAATACCTCTTGAGTTTTTCCCCAAAAATGCCACAATAAAACCACAAACTTTCATGTTTTTCAGAGGGATTTTACGTGACAGAACTACACAATTCATGAAGCAGGAGAAAAGGGGGGGCTAAAGTAAAAACTAAATTTGAAAAGTGAAAATGTTATTTCTTTTTCAATGAGCCGTTTTTGCTCTGATCCCTATAAATGAAATCCAGTGGAACCAATTGCTTTCCTAAGTCATCTATTTAGTAAAGAGTGTCCGTTTGTGTTCAATTTAATCTATAAATTGTATATTCTGAGAGATCCTTAGAAACAGGCACCATAAAGACCAAGAAACAAAGTTATGGAGAAGTTTGAAGAAGTGTTCAAAAGTGTTCAGATGTGGACATCTAACAAAACACTTTTCAATCCATCAATTGAAAATGGAAAGCATACCAAAACATGACTATCACTGACAGGTGAAAGACAGCGGGCCAGAGAAGCAGCCAATAAGCCCAAAGTAACTTTGGAGGAACTGCAGAGAACCACAGCTTGACAGAACAACTTTTAGTTGTGAACTCAACAAATCTCACCTTTGTCAAGTAGTAAAAAAGAAGATGAACTGTTTTGTTGACATAAAGTTTGCAGCTTGCTCGTAGGGGGGCAAGATGCTCTGATCAGAAACCAAGATGAAACTTTTTGATCTAAATTCAAAATGGCAGATATAATTCTCAACTCAAACTCCATGGTGGAAACATGGCAGCAGCATCATGATGCTGGATTGCTTCTTGGGGGCAGGGGAGAGTTGATGTGAGAATAGAGAGAGTATACTTTCAAGAATACAGCATTCTTGAAAGTAAGCCTGTGGGGAGGCTCCAGACATGGGGCTGAAGTCGACGGAGTTAGAAGGCTGGCCTGTCAATGTTACATTCTTAGAAAATACATGGACATTGGTTGTTGGTGCAAAATTAAGGGCTATAATTTTTCAAGGGACTGTAAATCATTTGAAAGAAAACTAGGCCATAGGAAGACATCTTTGAGTTTTATTTCAAAATTAAACCATTTGATTCAAGAAATAGCTTTACATTCTGAATCTCAAACTAAAATTTTTAAGTTGTTTTGAGGGAAGAACGTCAGTACCAGTACAAATACCAGCTTCTTGTCATTGCATTATTTATAATCTAATCAAGTCTTATTCAGCCAAAAAATACAATAAAATGAAATGAGCAGCTGTGTTCAGGTGAAGGTCTGCATGTCTTGACCTGGTCAAATGCCAAATTGACTGTACGGTACAATTGCCCCCATCCTACCCCTCGTCCATGAGACTGCAAAAGATTTTAATCAACACATTTTATCAGTTGTTAATTGCCTCTGCTGCCTGCTGCTTAAAATAATTTGCTACTTTTTTCATTGTAGTAGTAGCCATCTGTTTCCAAACACAGGGATGGGATTAGGCCCGGACCTGGGGTGAATGTTGATGTGAGATAGAGACGGTTAATTTGCACGGCCGCCACATTCTTTATGAAGCTCAGAATGTGTGGAGGGAAAACTGAAAACTGGGAGCTATACACAGAATGAAACACTGAAAATGTAAATCACATTATCAAAGGATGCACATTACTATGAACTTATTGTCATAAATTTGAAATTGCAGCTGGACCACAATAGTATGAGTGGGGTACAAATGCCAAGGCTTCCCCTCTCCCCAAATTGAGAAAATGCCACAGAACAAACAGGACTCTTTCAACAGCCCTGTGTTGTGGCAAACATGGCCAATATAAAATGATGTAGAAAATATTTTGGGATATCCTATTCTTTTCAAGATTAGGTCATTTGAAGACAGCAATTGATGCAATTTGGAGGTGTGTGCACTGCATCTTTAAAGACATGAACTGGTATGTGATTGTGCATGAGAGTGTTTTTTTTTTTTTTTAAGATAATAATTCTCGTCAGAAACTCCATCATGTCAGCATTATCCGCCTTGTGTTCCAGAGAGAAGGCATTTTCTAGTCCACGTGATGCTGCCGGCTCAAGCTTTAAACATGCCATCTCAACAGGAGGGAACCGAGCCATCAAAGCCATCATGTACTTTAATTACAGGTGATCTGGACTCGCAGACACGCTCCCACTCCCTCCGCTCTTAAGAACTTCCTCCACAATTACCAAAGTGCCTCAATTAGGTCCTAAATAAGCATTGTACATGCACGAGGGAGAGGTGGGCAGAGAGGGTAAAAAACAACAGGCCTCGTAAGAGCTCAGCGCGATGCAGAGGCAATTAAAAGACAAAATAAAAGTGCTCCGCCACGCAGAGCGAAAATGAGAGAAAAAAAAAAGATGCAGAAAAGGCCCCTTTGATGAGCTAGCGCTCAGCTAAGTGGCACTTAAGAGGAGATGGTTGACAGGAAGAGTAAGTGAGAAAAGATAAATTAAAGGCAGTTGATTGGCAAGAAGGCTGATGTCACACTGTTTCCCAACAGGACCAGATGCCAGAGGGAGCACTCAGTCACCGAGAGAGGAATGTGTGAGTAAATCAGGACCTCTACAGAGTGGATGTCCCACAGGCAGCCGATCCTCTGCACTTTCTCTGCTTTGCTGCTCGTTCATTATCTAGACAGCCCCGCACACCCTCCGTCAGCTGTGAAACTTAACAGGGTTTTAACCGGACAAATCAAGGCCGTGTTTCTTTTAATAGGCTAATTCTGTGTCTAACAAGGCCCCTTGTTAAAGTAAAATGCAGCTGCATGAATGCGACCTCTTTATTCAATTACCTCCACTCTGACCCGCAGCCATTGTCTGATGAACCCACTAGAAACGAATACGTCAAAATAAAGCAGCGACTTCGGGTAGAGTATGTGTATTATACATAGAATAAACGCTGCTTAATTATTATTTTCAAATGCATCTGCTTATAATGCATGCAAACGCATCATGATGCTTCTATATGACATATACAAGCATCTCATTTTACACCTTCCACTTCACAAAGAAGCACAGATTTTGTTGGTCTGTCAAATGGAATTTCAATAACGTGCATTGAACTTTGTGCAGTATGACAAAGTATGAAAAACTTTGAGTGGTCTGAAAAGTTTAGAAAGACACTCTAGACAAAAATTAAACTGAGTACACAACCAGAAAGTAAGTCCTGTTGTAAGTTGAACAAGACTGAACCAAACAATCGAACAAGACTGAGCCAGAAGAGAAGAAGAAAGACTAGTGTACCCATGTGACAAAGCATGTGTCCAGGAGAGGGCAGAGTTTTCCAAAGACCAGGTTGATTCTGCACAGTCGTATATTCATGTGAAAGGAATCATTAAACAGCATCTTTCCACTCAGTTACAGCCATTGTAGGTCTTTGTGTTTAGAAGAGACTATTCTATAAGCTGTTGTGTAAAACGAGCCATGGAGAGAAGCAAGATGTAATATCTGTAGTATCTGTAAAGTTTATATGACAATAATAAGCATGTAAAGAAGACTTAAGAAAATCTCCTCCTTTCTCCTCCAGGGTTAATCTTGTAAACAATCCATGTTGCTCTTTGCTCAGGATGCCACTAAGTCAGCATCACAACCAGGGTTTGAGACAAGCTGTGCAAAACCTATGGAGACACTTTATCTGATCAAAAAAAGAACATGCTAAAAAAAGCTACATGTGTGGGGTATGCAACCATTATAAAAAGTATATTTATTTACATATCTGTTAAAATTGTCGTTGTGATAGTATAGCCAAGACAGATAATCTGTGAAGAAAAAAAAAAAATCAAGCTTCATTGCCGTCTTCCAACGATAACTACAGAAATAGACCAGTCGGTCAGAAGTTGTTTTTGTCAATCACGCTTGTATACGCGCTGCTCACACTCTCTCCATTGCTCTCTGTGACGCTACAGCTTCTCCCCATCAGCTGAGCCTGCCACAAATGCTCAGACTAGTTAGCATGGCCACCGATGCAGGCTTTTCCTGGGACGGTAAGTTGTTTCTCTGCCATTAGCACATTAAGCAACACGTACACAATGTTGATTGACAGCCCTCAGACTCTTCCTGGCAACATTTCTGGAGAAACATGTTAGATTTAAGTGATTTTTAACATGGCAGATTAAAGCCAGAGTTTTACTTTTGTTTCAGTGGCCCATATAGACATTGCAGTGCTTTTTCAGCTTTGACCTGGGTGATTGTGTCTGTGATCAAATGGTGCTTCAGATAGAGGCATATTGGCCTTAAATGGGCAAACCACCATTGTATGTAATATTTTTATTGTGCAAAAACATGTATATAGCTTTTTTAAAAACTATTTCAAATTCCTGAAGTCACGTACAAAGACAGTGACACCACTGTGTTTCTCATAAATGCCCAATAGGCCTTTAATAGAATAATAAATATAAGTGTTTCTAATAACTTACAAAATAGTTGTTTTAAAGCTGCACAATACACACTGATGTAACTTTAAATACATTCACAGTCAAAACTGTATATTTTGTTTTTCCATTTTCTTGTCCAGATAAAAAAAATGACATATACGTTTTTGTATAAAGTGACAATGAGACAAACAGTTAACAATCACCACTGAAAAACTCAAGAGACATTATCAGAAATGCAAGGAATGAGAAACAGAGACAAATCAAAGAAATCGAAGGACAGAAGTTGATTAAGATATTGACATGAAACAGTAGAAAACACACACCGCAGCAGCTTCTCGGTTGGGTTCATGAATACACCTAATGTATGGCCTAAGTCAACAGTCTGCTTTTACACCGGATGCGCCTGCATAGAAAAACTCAGAAGTGCACAGCACATGGGACATATAACACTAATCCATGCCTAAATGGCTGCCTCAGTGAATGATCCACTCCAGGTTAAGCTTCACACACAGCTGATCGAACCCTTCTGATAAAAGTAGCGGTAA